>NC_138374.1:125376417-125428734 GCF_054177405.1 Leptonychotes weddellii
CAACTAAGCTTATATTCTAAACCCTTTGTTTTCATTTCAAATCTTCAGTTTCTTCAGCATCTTTACCAGGAGTAGATTCCACGTCAAGAAACCATCTTCTTTGCTCAGACACAAGAAGCAACTCCTCGGGGCGCCTGGGTGGCTCAGTTGGTTAAGCGACTGCCTTCGGCTCAGGTCATGATCCTGGAGTCCCGGGATCAAGTCCCGCATCGGGCTCCCTGCTCGGCAGGGAGTCTGCTTCTCCCTCTGACCCTCCCCCCTCTCATGTGCTCTCTCTCTCTCTCTCATTCTCTCTGTCTCAAATAAATAAATAAAATCTTTAAAAAAAAAAAGAAGCAACTCCTCATCTGTTAAAGTTTTATCATGAGGTTACACAATTCAGTCCCATTTTCAGGCTCCACCTCTAATTCTGGTTCTCTTGCTACTTCTACCAGATCTGCAGGTACTTCTTCCACTGAAGACTTGAACTTCTCAAAGTCATCCATGAGAGCTGGGATCAACTTCCTCCAAACACTTGTTAATAGTGGCATTTTGACCTTTTCCCATGAATTACAAATGTTCTTAATGGCATCTAGAATGGTGAATCCTTTCCAAAGGTTTCAATTTATTTTGCCAGATCAATCAGAGGAATCATTATTTATGACAGCTGTAGCCTTATAAAATGTATTTCTTTCCTTTTTTTTAAGAGAGAGACAGAGCCTGAGCGGGAGGGAGGTGGGCGCCAGGAGGGGCAGAGGGAGAGGGAGAGAGAGAATCTTAAGCAGGCTCCATACTCAGTGTGGAGTCCGACACAGGGCTCAATCTCATGACCCTGAGATCATGACCTGAGCCAAAATCAAGAGTCATGACCTGAGCCAAAATCAAAAGTCAGAGGCTTAACTGACTGAGCCACCCAGACACCCCATAAAATGTATTTGTTAAATAATAAGAGTTGAAAGTCAAAATTACTCCTTGACCCATGAGCTGCAGAATGGATATTGTGTTAGCAGGCATGAAAACAACATTAATCTTGTCCATCTCCAGCAGAGCTCTTGGGTGACAAGGTGCATAGTCAATAAACAGTCATACTGTGAACAAATCTTTTTTCCAGAGCAGTAGGTCACAACAGTGTGCTTAAAATATTCAGTAAACCATGTTGTAAAAAGATGTGCTGTCATCTGGGCTTTACTGTTCCATTTATAGAGCATAGGCAGAGTAGACTAGGTATATTTCTTAAGAGCCCTAGAATTTTCAGAATGGTAAATGAGCATTGGCTTCAACTTCAAGTCACCAGCTGCATGAGCCCTAGCAAGAGGGCCAGCATGTCCTTTGAACCTATGAAACCAGGCATTGATTTCTCCTCTCTAGCTATGAAAGCCCTAGATGGCATTTTCTTCTAACAGAAAGCTGTTTTATCTACATTAAAAATCTGCAGTTTAGTGTAGCCACCTTCACAAATTATCATAGATCTTCTGGATCACTTGCTTCAGTTCCTACATCAGCACCTGCTGCTTCACTTTGTCCTTTGATGTTCTAAGGGCAGCTTCTTTCCTTAAACCTCATGAACCAACCTCCGCTAGCTTCATACTTTTCTTCTGCAGCCTCCTTACGTCTCTCAGCCTTCATAGGATTGAAGAGTTAGGGTCTTGTTCTGGATTAGGCTTTGGCTTAAGAGAATTATGTGGCTGGTTTGATCTTCTATCCAGACTTCTAAAACTTTCTCCATATCAACAATAGGTGTCTCACTTTCTTATCATTCCTGTGTTCACTGGGAACAGTACCTTTAATTTCCTTCAGGAATGTTTCCTTTGCATTACAATTTAGCTAACTGTTTGGTGCAAGAGGCTTAGCTTCTGGTCTGTCTCAGTTTTTGACACGCTTTCCTCCCTACACTTAATCATTTGTAGCTTTTGAAGTGAAGTGAGAGACGTGCGACTCTTCCTTTTACTTGAACACTTGGAGGCCATTGTAGGCTTATTAATTGGCCTCATATTGTTGTGTCTCAGGGAATGGGGAGGCCAGAGGGGAGAGAGAGAAGGGCAATGGCCGGTTGGTGAAGCAGTCAGAACACATACAACATTTATCGATCAAGGTCATTGTCTTCAATGAATGCAGTTTGTGCCCCCCCTCAAAACAATTACAAGCGTAACATCAAAGATCACCAATCACCAATCACCAATCACCATAACAAATATAATAATAACAAAAAATTTGATATATTGTGAGAATTAGCTAAATGTGACATAGAGTAAACAGTGTTGGAAAAAAAATGACACCAATAGACTTGCTTGATGCAGGGTGGCCAGAAAACTTCAATCTGTAAAAAACCCAGTATCTGAAAGTCCAAGAAAGCAAACTGCAATAAAATTAGGTATATCTTACAAAAGAAGGATTCAAAGGATCAAAAATCCTCTGGGTGCTGATTTCATGAGACAAGATGTTGCTGTCCATGTGATGTTGCCAATGGTCATGATCGATGTGGCTGTGATTTCAAGTTAACATTTAAAATAAACAACTTGTCAAAGCCCATCACTGAAATTAATGAAAATTCAAAATAATGTTCACATTATGATAACAGTTTTTGGAATGAGTTCTCCTTTTGATCCCACACACAGAGCTTATGTCTGAGCAGAGGCATTCCACTCAGGATCATGTTATTTGGGATCTCCCATACATACAGGAGGCAGCCCACATCAGCCATCAGCAACATCCTGCTCTCAGAGTCTTGGGGAGGAAGAATTACTACATTACTAAACTCCCTTTCAGTCACATGCAAGGTGTTCAGGAATTGCTGCAAGGAGAGAAAAGATGGATGCATAGCGCTTTCTAAAAATAATTGGAGTCTTCTGGGACCAAAGATACATAAACTAGTTGTCCCATGGGCAACTGGGATCCTGTTATTTGGGAATTCTCGGGAGGTTGGCGGCAGGGCGGGGGGGGGGAGGATGAATTAGAATCTAGCTCTTTGACTACTCTCCCCCAACTCCAGTGTCTGCATATTTTTACTACATACATCTTAGACTCCATTTCATGTTCTGTCCCATTCAAGGGTCCTGGGTGAGGGAAGACAGATGGGCACTTAAAGGGTATGGGAATTTATTCCCATTACCTCAATGATCTCCTCTTACTACAAAATGCAATATACATTTCCCCAGATTAACCCCATTTTAAATGGTGACAACCGACCCAGGTGGAAGATTTCTTACTCAATACTGCAGGCAATTTAATGAAGAATAGAAAACAAAACTGTTGCCAACTTCTAGAAGTTCAGTTACAGTATGAGTGAGCAAGATTTTTGTGTGTGATCTAGAAATTCACTACTCCTTATGTAATTTTTCTGTCTGGAAATATTCTGAATTACAAACAACCAGTTTTAAAATGTACATGGGAACACTACCATTTTGTAAACTAGGAACTGCCTATACTCAACTAATTATTGAGATTGGACAACTTGAACTAACAAAAAAAATTAATTCCAGGATTAAAAACTACCAGACATGTTCACATGGATTTTGCATTGCACAACTTGAGGGGGCATCCTATAAACAGATTACAATGTGAATGGTGCTACCCCACTATGTTTGCATAGCACGGGGTTAGGGGAAGAAGCATCTGGATTCCCTTCCCTATTCCAGAGGAATTTTTAAAAGATTTAGTTATTTATTTGAGAGAGAGAGAGGGAGAGCGAGTGCGCACACCCGCAAGCAGGGGGAGGGGTAGAGGGTGGGGGAGAGAGAGCGGGAGAGAAGCAGACTCCCAGCTGAGTGCTCCAGAGTCCAGTGCAAGGCTCGATCTCATGACCCATGAGATTATGACCTGAGCCAAAATCATGAGTAGGATGCCCAACTGAATGAGCCACCCAGGTGCCCCCCAGAGGATATTTTTAGAGCAAATCCAGGGAACTGAATGACTAGGGTCCCTTCACTCAAAGTCACTGACCCCAAGGCAACAGGACTTGCACCACCCCTACCCTCACCATCAACAGTCTCTAGGTTGTTGCAGTCAGCTCCTTAGATGACAGGGAATTACCTCCCTACCTTCAGAGGGAGAAAGTTCTGTTCTTCAGGTCCCAAAATGGTACTAAGAATGGATATTCCAATAAAAAGAGAAGCCACTTAGCACAGAATGTTCCTGAAATGTAGTGGCACTATGGTAGAACCCAACTATTAGCCGCACTGCTATCCTTGGCGAAAAGCACATTTTGAATTCCAAAACCTTAGGAGTATATCTTACCAGGAGGCATTACCTCTAATCTACTTACATAGAGATACAAAATCCTGTGCATAATATAGTCTAAAAAATGAATAGGTAACAGTAGGTTTTTAAAAAAGAAAACACAGGGTGCCTGGGTGGCTCAGTTGGTTGGGCGACTGCCTTCAGCTCAGGTCATGATCCTGGAGTCCTGGGATCGAGTCCCGCATCAGGCTCCCGGCTCGGCGGGGAGCCTGCTTCTCCCTCTGACCCTATTCCCTCTCATGCTGTTTCTCTCTCTCTCTCTCTCTCTCTCTCAAATAAATAAATAAATAAAATCTTTAAAAAAAATTAAAAAATAAAATAAAAAAAATAAAAAGGAAAATACAAATAGTCCCTCTAATCCTTCTGAATAAAATTTAGAATACAGTCAGATAGTAGAAGATACACAGAAGAAATTCCTCAACTTTCTAGATTCCCTGCCATATGTTTTTTGTGTGGTTCTAAATAGGTTTGATTATTTGAAGATTTTTTCCTAAGATTTCAGTAGAGGCGATCAGAAAAGATTTTCCCAGGCCGGCATGGGATATCCAAACAAGCTACTGGTTATGGGGAAGATTTGGGGCAAAGATGGTTTTAGCTCCCCACCCCTTACCAAGCTTGCCATAATAAGAGAGAAAAATGGAACAATGTAAGCAACATGATATTTTAAAATGTCCCTTGAAAGGTAGAGTAGATCACAGTCTGTGATACCGTTTTGAGAGTGGACAATAATCCATCAATTTCAATACAGTTTTTTCAGTGATGGATACAATGTAAAGCTTTCCCCCAGTTAAACTGAGCTCCAACTTAGAATTCCAGATTTAGATCTCCCAGTAGTTGCCACTTTATAGCTAGTCTTCCCAAATTCAGTAATATTGGCTACCTTCAGATACAATTTCTAATGGAGGAAGCTCTTCTGTGAAGGCAGGATATTTTAAAAATAAGAGGCTGAGATCCTTGACTCTAACACATCGCCAATCATTTTCCTTCCACTCTGACCCTGGTAGTGTGGAAGGTCAGGAAAGGAAAGGAAAGGGGATAAGTAGCAGAAGAGAAGAAGTAAGTGACAGACTAAAAGAAAAGACAAATAAGGGAAAGAAAGAGGAAGATGAACCATGAGCGAGCACACAGTCCACTCACTCCAAATTGGAATACATTAATGCTCTCAAATGGAGCGCAACTTCCTTGTGGTTCATCCTCCTCTCTGGAGGATGCAGGAATACCAGTACTGGCTAGATGCTGGAGATAATCCTCTCCGAAAGCCGCATTTCACCAGTGACGAAAGGGAGGCCTTGCAAGGCAAAGTGACTTACAAAGTCATGACCAGAAGCCAGGTTCACGGCGAACCAGCCCAAGTTCCTACCGACCACACCTGCCTTAAAACAGGGATGGTTTTTCCAAGCTGTAGACAATTGCTAATGACTCAACAGTGAAGTAAGACGGAGGTGCCTTTCTCTCTCTGGCGGGGAAAACACAGGTCAGTTACAGTATTTGAACTTGTAGAACAGATGGGGCTCGCAAGGCCCAGCCAACCCAGCTTTCGGGACAACCTGACCCTTGGTGACAGCATACTTTGAATTTAGAGGGACAAGCTCTAAGCCTCATTTTTTTTTATAGTCCTAACAAACCATCTCTGGTGGTGATTATGACATAACATTTCTGGTGATTAATTAAGAACTCTTCATTACATCAGTCAGCTTATAATTAACAGTTCCCCCATCTTTAATAAAATATATAGAATGATATGAAACAAATGAGGGATACCAAGTGGTAGATAAAACCTAAGTTCAAATGAGATCATCATCCTGTACCAGTCAAGAAGGAGGCAAAGCAGCAAACAGGGGAGGGAAGAGATGAGTGAGGAGTGTTCAAAAAGGGAATGGGGAGGAGGAAGGAGGCATTTGCTCAATCAGTACCTATTTTCAGAATTTCCTTCAAGCTGGCTTGGACTGAGAGCCATCAATTATTTAAAAGATGTAACATGATGCTTCCTTTGTTGAAGCAAACCTGCAAGAGGACCCCGAGAGAAAATAAAAAATGAATTAGGCAGAATGTATTAGTCTGCTTGAAGAAAACAAAGACTTAGCTGTTGGGACTGACTCTGTTTTAGAAATAGTTCGGTTTTGTCTCTTAAAAGCCACAAACCTTTTTTTTTTTTTTCCTCTCCTTACCTATTTATTTATTATTTTCTACAGTAGTTCACACAAAAAGAGGAATGAATCATTTCCTAAACTTCTTTCTTTTCAGATTCAGCTTGATGTATTGTCTTCATTTAAATTACAAATACACTAATCTGAAACACTGTTTACCAAGTAGCATTTTAAATGAAAGATACAAGAAATTGCATCACTCACATTTTAAAAATGACTTTAGACTCTGGACCTCATAAAAAACAGCCGACAGTGTTCTCCGTCTTGGCTGCTATATTTCAGTCCAGTGAATGAAATTCAATTAGTGAGCTTTGTACTTAGGACATTATGATTCCGATGGTTGGTCTGATCAAAACTGGTGTGCCAAGCCCTAGTTCTGTTTTTTTGGCAGATCGCAGTTAAGGAAAAAAAAAAAAACAATAGGGCAGGTTGGCATGAAGTTAGTTTTCGGAGCAGCTTAATTTTCACCATCATTAAAAAATATGGGAGGAGGAGAGCTGTTCCCCAGAACAGCTCATTATTTACTAAGTGAACGGATTAACTTTTTGAGAAACCTCAATGTTTGAGTCTGTCATTACCAGTTTTAGTACTTTCCCAAAATAGCCATCAGCCTCAGACAAACCAGTAACGGATTACAACGAATGCATTACAGATTTCATTCATTCTTAGGTTTTGATCAGCCTCAGCTGGTGTTCCAAACAGAAAGTATGGACTGGAATCTTGCTGATGTTTTTCTAACCCTCAGAATTACACAAAGTGACAAGCACCGAATAGGAAACCCTAAGCCTTTACAGTGTGGACTCAGACCACACCATCAGTTCAAGAGGTGCTACATCTTTAACACTTGAAGCACTCTAACACTTGAAAACAAAACTACACACAACAAAAACCACAGGGCTAAGCCAAGTGCATCACACGCCTTGGTCCCCCATCTGGACTACCGCACTCTGATTCAAGAGCATCGCATCTGCATGGATCAAACAGAATGGTTAAGAGTGACTCCAACTGATCATTACATGGCTGACTCTTTGAAAAGAGGTAGACAAGGAATAGTGGAGATTTTAGAAGACTATACAGCCATTGGCCTATTAATAACAATCTTAAGTAATTTACCAATTGAGATCTGAGGACCCATTTGAATTTCAGAGGTTTGTTGTTGTTGTTTAAACACAGACCAGCTCCCATCACTTCTTTGCTTCTCTCACAGGGAATGACACCACCATCCAACTCATTGTATAGACAGAAACAAAGGAATCTTCCTTGGCATCTCTTTTTTCTCATCACCATTATCCATTCCATCTCCAAATCCTTCCCTCTTTTGGGAAAACAATTACGGGAACAATCATACGAAATTCCAGAAGTGACATCTGACTTCTTGGTAGACTCTTTGGAAACTTGTTCTAGAGGCTTTAAATCTTTCCTGAGAGTGACCCAGGATTCAGTACAGATGGGCAGCTTGACTCCTTGTGCCCTTGGAGCTATTTTTCTCTGACTCAAAAACTGTATACCCCCATCTATTGTTGATATGAGCATATCATTTTGATGTTTTTTAATTTTTTAAAGGTTTATTTATTTATTTGAGAGAGAGAGAGAGCTCGGGGGTGGGGGGGGAGGGAGGAGAGAATCTCAAACAGATTCCCCGCTGAGCATGGAGCCCGATGCAGGGCTCAATCCCACAACCCTGAGCTGAAATCAAGAGTTGGACACTCAACCAACTAAGCCACCCAAGCGTCCTGATGGTTTTTAATTTTTTAGTTTTTTTTTCCAAAGTTTTTATTTTAATTCTAGTTAGTTAACAGTGTTTTATTAGTTTCAGGTGTATAGTACAGTGATTCAACAATTCTATACATCACCTGGATATTGATGGTTTTTTAAGTGATAAAGAATCCATTCTGATATGAATCTTTCTTAGGTCAGACACAAAAGGGAAAATGCACATTCACTACCTGCTCACAAATGGGCTGCCTCAGAGGTGTCTTCTTAGAATTCATTAGTAAAATGTGGTGCTAGAGTGGCTTGTTCCAGCTTGCTAGAACTGACTCTGTGAATCTCTTCTCAGATCCATGTTGAGTGACTTCACTTTGGTAGCCTGAAGTCAGCCATCATGGGAATATTTACACCATGGAAATCAGTAAACATTATAAATTACAAATCAGGTGGGTATTTTTTTTTTTTTACCCTCCAGAGAGACAGATTACCACCACATCACTGATGTGAAAAAAGGCTTTCATTTGTTTCCTTCTTAACAAATAGAAAAATGGGGTGCCTGGGTGGCTCAGTGGTTAAGCGTCTGCCTTAGGCTCAGGTCATGATCTCAGGGTCCTGGGATCGAGTCCCGAATCGGGATCCCTGCTCAGCAGGAGGCCTGTTTCTCCCTCTCCCACTCCCCCTGCTTGTGTTCCCTCTCTCTCGCTGTATCTCTCTCTGTCAAATAAATAAATAAAATCTTAAAAAAAAAATTTAAAAATACTATAGAGTGTCCTGCATCAGCACCTATCTTTCCCTCTTTTCCTCTTACGGTGGAGACTAGCCAGCAATTCACCAAACTCATCTCTTATTCCTTGGCACATGGCGGGACCACATTCCCTGGCCACCCTAGCAGTTAGGTGTGGTCATGAGACTGAGCTTTCCTCCATGGAAACAGAACAGAAGTGACAGAAGCTTCCCAGTAGGTAGTCCATAAAACCCCCCCACACACTATATTCTGTAGCATTTCCCTTTCAACAGGCTCTTGCAGATGACATGGGCAACCTTGGATGCCATTTACTGAAGTCAGAGAGCAACAGCACAGAGGGAGCTAAGCCTTCAAATCACCACATGAAAGAGACTCACCTCAATCAGGAATACCCACTGTGGATTAAATGGACTTATGCTTAAACCATTTACTCTTTGGTGGTTTGTTGGTTACACCAGTCATTACTGCCATAACTAAACACTCTTTCTCTTCTTTCAATTATTGTCTTTCCTCCTTCCAGCTGATAGAATAAATCTAGCTAAATCTATGGATGAGGGCTGGTCAAGATTGAGAAGACAGAAACAGAGGGCCTAATATGTTATTAATTTCTCACTTAGAGCTTGTATTTCACTTGAGAGTTTTTGGTTCTCTGTGCTATTCCTTTCAACAGTGATCCACTAGAAAGCTGTGTTATTTCCATATGCTTGTGGTAGAGTGTGCAGCTAATTCTTTTTCACTTCCATGATGTCACCTAAATGAAATGTTGCAGTTTAGAATCATTTCCATGTTAGAAATATATGAAGAATCCAATCCATAGGCCCTACAACTTGTCAAGGAAATTAACTCTAAAGACAGTATTGATAATAAACAATTAAAATGAGAGCTCTTAACATATTTAATTTCCCCCTGACCTGACTTTCTTCAATCATTATGGACAAAAAGTATGAATTCATTCTTTGCAAATAGCCTGGATTGCTCAATATATTCTAGAAGGAACGAAGACACCCCCCTCCGTGCACACGCACACACACACATTCCAGCACATGTATTTCTCTAGCAAGGGCAAAAATAATCATGAAGGTAAAGATAAGCAACTATCCTAAGATACTGACCATGTAGACTCAGTATAGTGGAATTATAAATGTATTTTTAGTCTATCTATACATTTGTATCTTAAGTCTTTCTCATTCTATAACACTTATGATGAAGAAAGAAAGGGAGGGAGGGAATGAAGTAGGGAAATCAAAAGATTGTTTAATCCCTCCGGATTATTTACTATAGAAAGCATTCCATGTTTTCCTCCCTATAAACTTGTATAAGGAGTCTATTTGGGGGTGTTTGGGATTGTTGTGTTTTTAAAACTTTAACAATCATAGCTCTGAAGCTTAATCACTTGTATGTGTTACAAGACCAGATGGTTCAAGTGGGTGTTTGTTTACAAGCTCTTTGCATAAGGTTTTTAGCTGTTTTTAGACCCAAGCTGAATATTTCAACGAACAAAGGAAGCAATGAGGAATCAATGAGAAAGCACTGGATTTCATAGGTCCTTGGGCTGCTAGCCTTCACGCTGCCATCACTTCGTGCACTTTTACAAGGCTGCATTTAGGGCCCAAGAAACAATAACATACAGCTAATGTGCTTTGAGTTCTTTATGGAACTCTGCCAGTCTTTGGAGGAGAAAGGTGTCTAATGTGGACCCAACGCTATTCTGAAAGCTGTCGGTAAACCAACTAGAAAAGAACAGAGCACCCCTGCTTTCCCAAAACCTTCCCCATCCTGAAACTCAAGAATTTAATGTGTCCTGTTTCCACCGGCTTCTTGAACTGTGCTGTTTTGACCAGCCACATCCACCTCCTGCTCCCTCCTTCTGGATGTGGCTGAAAAAAGAGAAAGAAACCTTTCGTGGCGAGTCCCCCATTCTTTGTTTCCTGCCCATTAACCACACAGTCGCTATCTGCATGCACGCAAAGGATGCAGGTTTACTTACTGCAAAGTAAGTCAAATAATACTAAAGTTTCCTTAAGGGAGAATGAAAGGTTGCATGAAGGCACAAACTTGCATGGCTTTGAAAAGATGAGAGTGTATTCCCTGTTTTCTGGATGAGAAAAATCCCTTTCTCCCGGCTCGCCGTCTACTCTGGCACTTACCTTCTTTCAATGGAAAGAAGGCAATCAGTGCTTGCTTAACTTCATTTTTAAGAAGATTAACAATGACGAGCATGGTTGGCACACCTAGCATTAATACCTTACATCATAAGCTCTCTGTCCTTTCTGGGTTACCCAAATCAGTATCTTTCTTGTCACTGTCCTGTCAGTTCCAAGAAATAAGGTATCTGAGGTGAAAAAGGCAGTACATGAATATCTTAGCATCTCAATGAGCCTGCCTCTATTATATTCTCTAACAAACTAGCAAGAAATTACAAGCTAACAAAAATGTGCTTGATCATTATCATTTCATGCGTTTAATTCACCTCTTTTATTAGTTTGGGGGTAAAAAATAACTTTTTCATAATTCCTTTGGATTAACTCAGCAAAACGTGGTCTCATTTGACCGTGTCTTTAGGATAAGGGATGTGTTCCGTTTACTGTTAAGTCTCCAGAGGGCCATGTAGTTTCTAGCACATGGCAGGCGCTCCATGAAAGTACGGTGAATGAATGAAGGAATGAATTGCTAGATAGGGCTCTTCTCTTCCAACCGCAATGAACTCAAAGCTTAATTTAACATACATCATTAGCCTTTACAAAGTAAAATTAAAGCACCTTGATAAATTAGCATATTCATGATTTATGTGGCTGTTTTGCCTCCTGAAGGCAACCTTTAAGAAAGAGCGGTTCCATTGTTTAGAGCCTTGAATAAAGAAGAGTGTATCTGGTAAAATTCAAACAAACTTGAAATACCGTCTTGACTATCAACAAAAGAAATCAAGCTTAGCACATATGCTTGTCCATGGCACCAGCGGCCACCACAGGGTAGTTGTTATGGATTGAATATTCGTGCCCATTAGCCAAATTCTTACATTGAACTATAACGCACCATGTCATGGTCGTTTGGAGGTGGGGACTTTGGGAGGTGATTTGGTCATGAGGGTGAACCCCCCCTCATGGTGGGATTGGTGCCCTTACCATACGGGCCCAAGAGAGATCCCTTGCCCCTTCTGCTATGTGAGGTTACAGAGAAAAGAGAGCGTTTGTAGGAAGGAGACCGCACCAGACATCCACTGTGCTGGACCATGATCTTGGAATCCCCAGTCCCCAAAACTTTAACAAGTAAATTTCTGTTATTTAGAAGCTCCCCAGTTTATGGTATTTTGTTATAGCAGCCCAAATGGACTAAGAGAGTAGTCAACCCTCCATTAAAACTTGTCCAATGAATGACTAAACAATCATCGGCTTCCTATCAAGATAAAGACCCTGCCTGAGCATAGATTACACCAAACTCAAATCCTGATTTGCTAACTATCCTTCCATTACTGTGAACCATGATTATTTATTTGTATTTGTGACAAAACATCAGTGGTCCTGGGAAACAAGAATATTTAAAATCAAGACGCGATTTCCTCTAATCATCTCCCTCTGGCAAACACGGGAAAAATCTAGCAAGGTCTCGGCATACATAGATCTCCTTATCTGCAGACCAGAGGAGAGTAGAAACACCAGCAGTAGCCATGAAATATCACTCGTAGTCATTATTTATGTTTTATATACTGTCAGCAGCATGGTCATTTAGCATCAGACACGGTTACCCAGGCACTTAGATGATGCAGCAAGTGTCAGTACTGATGTTACTATTTATAGCCCAATAAACTTCACTTTGAACAATATTAGTAATGTTAAGCGTAGGTAGCACTCCTAGTATTAATGCCTTAATACAGATATATTGCTGTAAGCATAGTTTACAGCACGGAACATAAACACAAATCCAGTGATAACAATAAATCACTTTCTTGACTGCTTAAAAACATACTGTCAAAGTGGGCTTTATGCATTACACAATGGAGCAGAAGGCAGTGATATATATTTAAATTTTCCATTTTTAAGCTGTCACTCAAAAACTTTTCATACTTTTTTTAGCTATTGATCTTACTGGCTTGTGATAAGACTTCAACTGCTTGCTTGGGCTGTTTTTAGCTTCTGCTTCTTATTAAAAGAGCTAAATCAGGAATCAAAAAATGCTACTAATTTAGTATTTTTCAATAGAAGTGAAAGCTAAAAACAGCACCAAAATAGTGTAACTCTCATCTTGTATTGCCCTAGAATCCCACATTTAATTACCATGTGGTATAGCATACTAATGAGTATAATGAAGCCGTGTATCTCTATGTATATATATATATGTATATATATATATATATATATATATATATATATATACCTGAAAAGAAAAGCGTGTATTAAATGTGCTAAAATAATTATTATAGGTTTTCTAATACTTCCCATTAAGTACTTTTGCACAGTAATATATAGATAGCATGTGTATACACACATATAGGTTCTGCACCATATATTGGTTCTGCCTGTGTGTATATATAAAGAGAGAGGTTCCAGTTTTCTTTTTCCCCTCTTTTTCTTCCATTTGCAAAGAAACATCCATCCTTAATGTTTTGGCTACTCCTTACCTTACAATACACATGCTGCATCAAAACAATAAAAAATAGCAACAGCAGGATAGCTGGGGTGATTGACCAATTAGCTCATCAAGCAACTCATGCAACCCCTCTGAACATACAGAGTTTGGGCTTTGAGTGGCAAATTCCATACCACAATCAGAAAACTTCCAAACGTTGATTTTGGACTCAGCACCTTATTCTCTCAAACCCGTGTCTGCTCTCACATCAGAGTTTCCATAAGCTCTTCAGCAAACTGTGATTTGTTCCTCCCCCCAGTGCTGGCCCCAAAGTTCAAGGCTCAGTGTGGACGAGGCAGGGACCCTCGTAGCTAATTGCCCATATTTTGCAAAGGGCCGCATGGAAAGGGGAAGCCACAGCCTCCAAGGCCAGGATCCATAATAAACATTCCCGTGATGAATGAGTCGCGTGGTCATGGTCGGGGATCTTAGTGCAGTCCTGAATCTTTCTTACCCGCTCAGGCCAGAGCACTGGGTTTGCTCTGATTCCCCACGGTGCCCACCTCTGCTGTCCTCACCAGAAAGGGTGGGGGGAGCAACTATCAAACAGCCACACGACTCTTTCTCAGCAGCAACAGCAGCTGGAATTCTAGTTACCGGCCATTATATCCACCTTCCTAGAGGAGCCCGAGAGCTTGTAAATCAGCAAAATTGGTTTAAAAAGTACATATGAATGAAGGGAAGGGAAGATTTTTTTTTTTCCTTTTCATGTCTCTAAACACATCGCCCTTCTACAAATATTTCCCGTTTACTTGGCAACGCCTATTGTCAATCATTTGAAACTTCCTGCAGCATTTCAAACCGAGCCCCGAATCTTTCCTAGCACTGTTCTGGTGCCACCTCCTAGCAGGTGGACACCACCAAGAGCCATCAGTTTGCTACAGAGCTCACTGTTTCATTTCTGTACCCCTCATTTCCACTAATGCTACTGCGTCTCTGAACGTTGACTCACAATCCCTCACACTGGGCCACTCTGGTTTGCCTACAATCTGCAGATGTACATGCATGTGGGAGTGCGCACACCCAACCAGAGGGGCACATTTCCATTTCTCCTCCACATCAGTATAGTGATGAATTGGCTGCTCCGAGCTTTTCTGACAGCCAGGCGAAATGGTGGCTCCAGTGACCAGGGGTGTCCTGGTTCCTCCTTGCAGAAAGGTATTCAGCGCACGTAATAATTATCCATCCATCTCGTTCACACTAAAGGCATGGCAATGCAATTTTAGCCTTATAATCAAGACCATATGACAAAAACCAAGGCCATTAGGGACCAATTTCGAGTATTCTTTGCAAGACAATGATTTTCCAACTGCACTTACATATGCTGAATAGTTACCTCTGCACGACCGCACCTGCTCTCATTTATGTAACCCCTCTGTTTTCTGAAACCTCTCTGAGTAATGCCATAGAGCGAAGTTTTAAAGGTTTGCTGGCTTTTTTTTCTTTCATTATTATTTTTTTTTTTTGCATTTCCCCAAAGCATAGTAGGAAAATGCTGAGAGTAAAATTTCTGCTCATGCCCATGAGCATATTTCAGGATTTGCTTTGCTCCCTTTCTTCTTTTCTTGCCCCTCTGCCCTGACTCCCTCAGCCTTCCTCTCGGCCCTGCTTGCTTTCCTTTGAACTGAAGCATGGTCTTCCAGGCCCATAGTTACTTTACGTGTACTTTTGACCTCAGCACTTCAGGTTCAGTGACATAATAATGTTGTCTCTGAAAGTACATGATGTCATCATAAACCAAAGAGCTGTCCGAGCAAAGACTCTGGAGAAGGAATGCCAAAATTATTTTAAAATAATATAAAATGTAGCTCAACTCTTCTTTCAAGTCTCATTTTAAAATGCTTGGAGAAATCAATAAACCCAAGCCCTTTTTACAGATACAGTTGTAAATACTAAAACCAATAACATGGTCCATCATTAATGATGGATCGATTTGGGGGGCAATGAAAAAAAATCCTAAGACCAGGAGGAAGGAAAACATTGAAAAGCTTATGAAAATTGAAAAATGGCCCAGACGCTACATTTTACTGTCAATACTTAGGATTTTCTACAGGCTCCATGCTCAACCCTGTATTTTAATTGCTAAAGGGAAGAGAGATTATCTCTAAACATCAATTTAACTGTCATCTTGGTTCTTTAGCTTATGAGTAAGTTTGCATCATAACATCTATCTCTGGACATTTTTCTAAAATTATGACATAATGGGACTTGTTAATATGAGTTCCATCATTATTTTTTTAAATTGCAATACTGTATGGATAAAAAATGCCACAAGTAATAATTCAGTATAATCACATTTTTTAAAGACATGACTACAGCCCATTGACTACTCTCCATTGAAGAAATATCACACATTGCAGGTGCCCATTTTCAGGAAAGTTCTGTGAAGACACTCCACAAGAAATCCCTATCCCTGCCCTGAAGCCATCAAATCCTATTTCAGGTTGCTTCATTCAATTCTCTGGAAATACCATTGTTACTCCTCTTTCTTGCTGCTTAATTTAACATGATGAATCTTGGCCTGTTCTAAGAAAACAAGAGTGGAATGTATTAGGCAATTTTCAATATAATTCACTTAAAAGTTCCTAATGACTTGATCAAGGCCTACAGAAAAAGGGAACGTATAAAATGAGTCCATGATCCTGGACTGAGTGTTCCACCCTTTGAACAACATTCTGATTATTTAATCAGGTTCCGAATGTATATACAATGCATGCCTCAGAATATCAAGGATGTCATATATAAATGGATACAGTTCATGTTAATATATGTGCTGTTTTCTCAATGAAGGCGCTTGCCAGCTGGCAGGCAGAGGAGAAAGTTATAACTCAGTAGTGATCCTGCCTCAGCAGGTGTGAACTTAGCTGTTCATCTGATTGTCACCTCATTGGAATTATTTGCATTGACAACAGCATATGGAGTTGGTTTTAACTTAAATGTGAATCTCCTAAAATGCCTTCAAAAAGTATTGCCCCGTGGTGTTTCACTGGAAATAAAGCCATTGTATACATAGAAGCCGGCCTGTCACATGGCTGATGGCACAGTTATGACCAAAGAAATCGTCAACTTCTGAAAGCTAATGGAGGCTGGTGTGAACAATTCCTGTGTCATTCCTGTGCCAATCAACTACCTGCCAAATGTTTTCAATCAAGGAATAAACAAAATTTAAACCAAATTGAAAAAAAATACAACAAAATAAACAAAAATGATGAAACCCTGGTATTTTACCATCATCTTAAAATTATACTTTTAATCCTAATGGGGGTAAAGATTTCCAGATTATAAAGACAGGTTATGAAAAGCACTGTATCGCTGGGATGCCAAAAGTGTTGAGCAATGGATAAAACTGATGCCAAAGAAGCTACCCTTCTTTGCTGAACTTTGGGGATCCCACTTTCTTTTTGCTCTCTTCCTCACTGGTTACTTCTTCCCAGTCTCCTCTGTTGATTATTCCTCATTTCTCCATCCTTTCACTGTTAAAGAAGCTAAGTGCTTGGACCTCTTCTTTCATCTTCTTCACTCACTCCCTAGAGGCTCACAGCTAGACTCCACAGTTTTGAATACCATAAATATGCTGATAAATTCCAAATCTATAACTTATCCAAGATGTCTCATCTGAACTCCAGTCTTATTTCTCCATCTTCCTACCCAGGACAACTCATTTGGATGTCTCCTCTGCATCTCAAAATGAAAATTTCCAAAACCACTCCTGACGAACTATATCCTTCCACTAAATCTACACTTCCACAAAATTTTCTATCTTCTAGTTGCTCAGACCAAAAACTTGAGAAACATCCTTGACTCTTTCTCTCACACCACTTGTCACAGTCCATATGGTTCTTCCTTTAAGTTATATCTAGAGCCTGCTGAGTCCTCATTGCCTCATCCTTGCTACCCTGATCACACCACCATCATCTCTCTCCTAGACCACTGCAATGACAGCCCAGGTGGTCTCCCTATCTCTATACTGGCCCTCTTTAATTTATACTCTATGAAGAAGCCAGAGTGATACTATCTTCTTTTTCTAAACTAAATATTAAGTTACTAATTAATTAGTGTCTACAATAAAATATAGATAATAAGAGTACAAATTGATGAGCTTTGACAAATGTATACATCCTTAAAACCATCTCAATCAAATTATAGAACATCTCTATTGCCCCAGAAAAATTTCCCTATGTCCCTTTCCTGTCAATTACCTCCCACACAAAGGGAACTAGTGTTCTGATTTCCATGATTAAGCTTAGTTTTTGCCTGTTTCAGAAGTTCACATGAATGGAACATGCATCATGCATGTTTTGGTGCCTGGTTTCCTTTTGCATAGCACAATATTTATGAGATTCACCTATGTTTTGAGGGTATTAGTAGTTCATACCATTTTATTGATGAGCAGTATTCCACTATATAAATAGACCACAATTTATTCATTTTTTTATTGATGGGCATTTGGAATTGTTTCCAGTTTTTAGCTGTTATGAACAAAGATTCCATGAAGATGCTGTGCAATTCTTTTTCCGGACCTATGTTTTCACTGTTCTTCAATAAATACCTGAGTGTAGACTTGCTGGGCCATAAGGTAGATATTTTTAATTTCATGGAAACTACCTGTTTTCCAAAGTGGTTGTGCTATCTTCTACATTCACCAGCAATGAATGAAAGTTCAGATTGCTTTACATACAAACATTTGGTTGTTGTAGGTGGGGTGTTGTTGCTTGCTTGTTTGTTTCAATTTTTGCCATTCTAGTGGATATGAATGGTATCTCATTGTGGGTATAATTTACCTTTCTCTGATAACTAATGATTTCGAATATATTTTATGTGCTTGTCGACCATTTGTCTATCTTTTAATGTATCTGTTCAAGTCTTCTGCCTATTTTAACAAGTGACTGGTTCAAAATATGTCAGATTTTGAAACTCCTCTGCTCAGAGCAATCCAAGTGAGCATGTCAGCTCACTTAGTAAAAGTCATAATCTTACAACATCTACCAAGAGACAACACGACTTGCCACCAAGGAACTCCACGATCTCATCTCAACCACGGTTCTGCCTGCTCCAGCTGCTGCAGCCTCCTCTGTCCTCAACAACCCAGCAGGTGCCATTCCAGAACTTCCTCATTGTGCCCTCTGCGGGAACGTTCCCACCCAATATTTCCACCTGCCTGTTCACTCACTTCCTTTAGTATCTTTTGGAATATTCTGCATGAAACAGCAACCACATCTTCAGCATTATCTATTCCCCTTATGCAGTTTCATTTTTTTTCATAACACTTAGCATTAAGATTTGATTACTTTTAAACTTATTTTTTACTTACTTTTACTCCTTCCCTCCTTTCCTCCTTCCCCTCTCCCTTTTCTCTTCCTCCCTTCTCTCTATCTCTCCCTCCTTCTCTCTCTTTTTTCTATTGTTTATTGTTTATCTCCCTCTACCAAAATGTAAGCTGAGAGTAGGAAATCTTTGTTTGCTGCTGTATATCCATTCATTCCACAAACATTTTGTTTGTTATCATATCCCCAGACCCTAGAACAAATTTTTAACTGTCTAAAAGTATTGAGAAGACTGCTTGCCTAGACTGTGTGCAAACTTAAACACATGAAATTGTAATCTTCAACTATACAGTATTTCTCTTCAAAATGTGCAAATATATATATTTAAAAGGAAAAAATTCCTTATAACTATGCTTCCAAACACATATCTAAAATCCATAAGTTTTTTTATTCAAAATGAGGCTAAGTAAACATATGAACCAGACTTTTTAGAACAAAATGAAAAAATTAAAATAATTTATATATATAAAAATTAAATATATATATTAAAAAATTAAAATAATTTATTTTAATGACCCTGAGATCAAGACTGGAGCTGAGATCAAAAGCTGGATGCTTAACCGACTGAGCCGCCCAGGCACCCCGAAAAATTATATATATTTATATTTATACACATACATGTACACACATGTATAGAGAGTCTATTAAATAAAGTAATAATAAAATAGATAAATTAATTTTATTGAATGCCTACCTTTGCTAGGAACTATATTAAATAAAGTAACAATAATAGATAAATAAACTAATTTTACTGAATGCCTACCATATGCTAGGAACTATTAATCCTCACAAGAACCCCATGAGAAACTATTCCCTCTTTACAGATTAGGAAATGGAGGCTTAGGGTGTTTAAGGAACTGGTTAAATTTATGCAGCTAGTCAGTTCCAGAGCCAGGATTTAAACTGGACTGTATTAGATCAGTTTGCCTAGATTATATACATATACATGTATGTGTGTGTGTGTGTGTGTGTATATATATATATATATAAATAAATAAAATACATATATACATATATGAATTAGAAATAAAACATTAAAGGGTGTCTGGGTGGCTCAGTCATTAAGCATCTGCCTTCGGCTCAGGTCATGATCCCGGGGTCCTGGGATCAAGTCCCACATCGGGCTCCCTGCTCAGCGGGGAGCCTACTTCTCCCTCTGCCACTCCCCCTGCTTGTGCTCTCTCTCTTTCTCAAATAAATAAATAAGATCTTTTAAAAAAACAGTATGATATATATACAAGGATAGACAAACTGATCAGTGGAACCAGAGAGCTTAGAAACAGGACCACGCCAGATGGTAACTTGGTATCTAACAAAAGTAAGCTGCAGGGACGCATGGGTGGCTCAGTCGTTAAGCGGCTGCCTTCGGCTCAGGTCATGATCTCAGGGTTCTGGGATCGAGCCCCAAATGGGGCTCCCTGCTCGGTGAGACGCCTGCTTCTCCCTCTCCCCCGCTTGTATTCCCTCTCTCGCTGTTTCTCTCTCTGTCAAATAAATAAAATAAAATAAAATAAAATAAAATAAAATAAAATAAAATAAAATAAAATAAAATAAAGTAAAGTAAAGTAACCTGCAGATCTTTGGGGAAGGATGGACTATTTCAGTCAACTGTATTGAGGTCATTGATTATCCTTAAAAGAAATCCTACCTTATACTATACACAGCAGCAAATTCCAGATGGATTCAAAACTGTGAAAAGCAAACCTCTGAAACTTTAAGACAATATAAGAGAATATCTTTATGACCTTCAGTTAGGAAGAAGAACATTATTTTTGACAACAGAGAAGGTGCTAATCATAAAAGATTGGTAAATTCTACCTAACTAAATGTATGAAAATCTTTTCATCAAACGATACCATAAAGAAAGTAAACAGAGAAACCACTATTCTTAGACGATGTTTACAATACATAAAATCTCTTTCTATTAAGGATTTCTTTTTTAAGTATAGTCCCATCTTCCCTGAAGTCGTTACCACCTGAGTACCTTACTGTTTCTTTGCCTATTTCTTCCTAGTGCTTTGAGGAGTAGGCACTCCCTAAACACTGTTGATGAGCAGACTTTTATTTTAAGCTGTTTTCTGTTGCAGCTTATGTAAAATTTTACCTTGGTTTACACAAAGGCTACTGGCTATAGGTGGCATTGTTGTAACATACATCGTGTTCTCAATCACCTGTATGACAGCAAAGACTGATACTAGTAAAACTTCATTCAAGTTTTTTAATTCAGTTGAACCAGAAGGTCATTGAACCTTCAGTAATTGTGACTGAAAACCATTTGGCTAAAGGAGAAACACACACACACACACATATATACACACAAAATAAATTGTGACATAATCTTTACTACAGATTATTCATTTTAAAAGAATGACCTAGTATGGTTCTTCTTACAAGATCATTATTGCCATTATTTTACCTAATCTACTTGTTAACGATTCTAAAGTAAGAGTCAAACTTGGCCTCATGTATACAGTCCAAATAAAGAAAAACTGGCAGTGCTTTGTTCTCCTGAGTTCATGCTTTAAGCTTTGTTCTAGTTCTAAATGATGGAATAAACACAAAGGAATGGACAGAACTAGAGAGGGGAAGGAAGCTGCTGAAAAATGTGAGGGAGCAGCCCTCGTACTACAGATGGGGGGCAGGGCCACCACCAGGCTGGTGACCGCAGTGGGAGGCTCCAGTGTCGTCCACGCACCACCAAAGGTTGGGGGACCTGCTTAATTCCACCTGACTGGGTTCCTTCTGGGTAAGTCTTTGACTTTTTCCAATTTCCTCTCTATTTTCGTTCTAAGAAGACAGGGCTTAGTAGACCTAAGTGCTTAAAACTCCCTTGTCTGTGTATGTTTAAAAATATGTTCCCACATGAAGGCATGACAGACAGAGGGATATAAATGAACACGTCAGCCTAGATATTCAATCTGTAAAGCCCGGCCTCTGTCACCTCATCCATTAGATCTTGGGTTCCCACAAGCAGGGACCTTCTTTTTTTATGCTAAATTGTAAAAGTCACTGTTAGGCTAACAAATCGTGGGGTTAAACAACAAAGCCAGGAACACACCAGAAGGCATGAACAGAAGTACACTATGGAAGGAATCCTTGACACCTAATCATTCCAAAGTTTCGTTGTTGCTTTTTTTTAAGACACTGTATTTCAGGGCTAGGTAGCCAATATCACACATAGAAACCATAGAGCTCAGAAAAGAACAGGGACATTGAAGGCAGGTGTGGAAAACAGCAACAGAGAAAACATACATTAATATGACATGATAGTCATAAGCCAGAGAAGAATCAGGTAGACTATCACTCTTCTTGCATACCGAGGTTGGCTCCTGATATGGGGAAAACAACTTGGGGTTTTGAAACGCCAACACCTGGGTTCAAGACCCATCTGCGTCATGTACAAGTCACATGACTCTGAGTAAGTTCTGTCATCTCTCTGGGCTGTTCTGTGAGAGGGAAGGAAATAACACTCAGCTCCCTGAGTTGTTCAAAAATTCAATGAGATGATGTACTTAAAACATTTTGTAAAGTGTAAGGCACTACATAAATGTGATTCATCTAGGTAAAGAATAATTATCCAAACAGATTCTCCCTGAAGAAAGGACGAAGAGAACAGGCTTATTAAATTATAGCAAGAGGAGTTTATATTGGGCAGCAGGAAAAGCATTCAGACCGTGGCACCATTTCTAAGGGCGGGAACAGAGTTGCCTTCTGAGGTAAAAACCACCATCACTTGAGGGAATTAAAACAATCTTGCCCAGAGGTAGAGGTATAGAATACGTGGCACTTTCTGGTGCCACCCAGGATAAAAATTGGGCTCAGAGTTAATAAAATTCCTTAGCCAGTTCAGTCTTCTGACAACAGCCTTCTGTTTGTGTTTTCTGGGACCCTAACAGCATCAAATCATAGAGTTCTAAAGTAGTTACTGGCCCTCTCTTGTTAAAGTTGAATGAACACCTGTCTATCCCCCTCCATTATTCCCAAATGAAGCATTTTTAAATGAGTCACCAACGTATAAAAGTAATTTGATGACACGTTGGCAAATATTAAACATTCAGGGCTGTCCTTAGAAAAACTCAGGGAAGAGGAAAATTGCAGTGTTCTCTGATTCTTCCCACAAGGGACAATATGGACCCACTCTGTGCAGAGTTCTAGGGAAAGTACTAGGAAGACAGAGGAAAAGCTAAAGCAGACACAGTCTCTGACCTCAAGGAGTTTCAGTCCAGTTGGAGAGGCAGACATTACTCAAAGCCACATTATTGAAAATAAGTACAATAAAGGAATTTGACCAACACAATGGGATGATAGAGCAGATATTTGAGGAAACAGTCGGTATTAACCAGGCAAAAACTGGAGATTTCTAGGCAGCGACAACAGCAGGTGCAAAGGTCCTGGGGCAGAAGGCAGTACGTTGAGTCCAAAGATCTAAAAAAAGGCAGCTGGGCAGGTGCACAGGGTGGGGAAAAGGGGCGAACTGAGGTGAGAGAGGTAGGTAAGGCCAAACCGGACAGGGACTTTCAGGCCATGTTTAAGATTTTGGTCTTTCTCCTTAGAGCAATGTGAAGCCACTGGTGCAATGCAGGTTAAGAGAAAGGAAAATCACAGGACCTAAGAATTGCTTAAAGAAGGGATAGAGGGTCAAAAACCACGGATGATTCCTTAAGTCACAGGCATGCTGCCAGCATCTTTCTCTCCTCACAGAGTGGACCATGCATGTCCATTTCTGTAGCCAATGGCAACTCTGATGAGCAGGTCATCAAACTGAATGATGGGGCCACGGGGAGATCAGGTACGCACAGTACATCATGAAATGCACAGTTCCCAAAACAGAATGAACGAGTTGTACAGAGAGATGAGGGTAGCAGCTGACGCTGAATGCAAGCCATTATGTGTCCACCTAACCCTACAAGTAGACTTGGAAGGAGGAATCATCATCCACACTTACTCCTCTCTGCTCTAGATAATGGCTCTCTATATTAAAAATGTTCCTCCTATTAGTAGTTCTGCATTTATAAAAGGAGAAGAGAAAAAAAAAAAAAACTCGGCAGGGAAACAGTAACAAAATATATGACCCACAGAGGTGGTGGGAAGATATAATGTTATTTTACGTATTTGATATAGAGCCTAAATTAAGCCATAGAAAAGAGGCCATGAATCTTCAAAGCCTCATTATCAAGCCTCCCTAAACCTCAAATACAGAAAAATACATTTCATAAACAAAGACCCAATAGGATTTTAATAGTACAATAAATTTCACAGACATTTGCACTAATCACATTTCATTACATTTTTTTTTTAAAGAAATTCCATTTGATGGAGAGTCAGATTTTGAAAGAGGGTACAGAATATCTTTTAGGGAGCTAGCTTTGGACTAATCGTGAAAATGCAAGTCAAATTTATTATGGGCACGTCAAATATGCAACTGAAAAGTTGTACACGTTTCCCCACACACACACTCCTCAGATTCACTATGGCAGGGGTCAGTCTCCTAAATCGCTCACAACATTTCTTTCCTCCTGAATGACAGGAAACTCAGACCGCAGTTAAGAGTTGTCAGCCCCTAAGGTGTCTGGTGATCCTGGATGCCTTTCAACAGCTCTATGTTTTTAATGTGTAGATGAGTTTTCTAGGGCACGTTTCCATCTATTCATCACCTCATTTGGTTGAAGACACTCTAGCTTGAATGCCATCACCACCATAATCTCATACCCAGAGAAAAAGATACATTCATCCAATATTACCCTTAGACCAGAGCAAGGGCTCTTACCTGAGCCCTGCCCTTTTCCATAGCACAAGAAGTCTATAGGGTCATGGGGATATGCCCACCTAGAGTCTATGTTCAACCTCTAGACCCTCTAAGTCCTGGGACCCTGGAATTCTCTAGCCCTATCAACCTAAGCCTGAAGGGTTCAGGCCTGAACCCATCCTCCCAATGTCTGACTCTCCTGCCAACGGTACATTCCTAGGCTCGAAGGGAAGCCAAAGAGTAACTATTTCAATGGGTATGAATGCGCAGACTGGGGTATTCATTCATGTGTGCACAAGGCACTCTGAGATACTGGAAGGAGCGAGGAATGGAAAGAAAAGGGAGTCAGGATAGGAGATGGGGGTTGAGAGACAGGTCTTGTCATGTTGTCATGTTCTAGGGCATCACTCCAAGAAGTCTGAGGACTATACATTAGAACCTGGCCTTCCAGGTCACTTTGAGCAGTGTTTCTCAAAGCTGGATGTGCAAACAAAGTATGTGGAGATCTTGTTAAAATGTAGATTCTGACTCAGTAAATCTGAGGTAGGTCCTTAAAGTCTGTATTTCTAATGAGCTCCATGATACTGGTTTGGCCGGTATCACACTTTAAGTAAAAAGGATCCATGACGGTGTATCATCAAAGTACAACAACAGGCACTTTATTTATTTGTTAGGTTGATTTGCAGCTTTCAAACAATTGCAGTATGTGAGCCTCCATGTGCGCTCTTGCCCTAGCCCAGTAAATGTTAGGAATATCCTTGCATTTCTCTATCATCCCTGACCTGCACGTTTTCATAGAAATCTCATCATAAGGGAAGAATGGAGTACAAAGTCTCCCCAAAGGACTAACTGTTTCCATTAGTTTTGCTTCAAACGGTGCACCGGATAGTCGCCCAGGCTGTTCATAGATTATAATTCTGGTACTGTGAACAAAGTGAGGATTCATCCTCCCTAGCAAGTCCATTTCCTCATCTTCACTCTTCCCAAACCCTTGGGCACCACCTCTACTTCATAATAGCCATCTTGTAAATAGAGACCAGGGGGACCGGATCAGAGAAGAGAAACCCGACCCTCCCACCTGGGAAGCTGTATGCCCTCAGTGGGTGCAGGCTCACCTGTGATTTAGCTACCTAGCTACCCTGAGGGACTCTTCTCCCTTCCTCACATCCCTGCTCAACATTCTGGCTCTAGTCTCCTCATTTAAGCATCTTCCTGAGGCCCCTGGAATGAATAAGGGATATCTCTCCATTTACTTAGTTCTTCTCTTTCTTTTTATCAGAGTTTTGTCATTTTCCTCATAGAGATCTAGTACACATTTTGTTAGATTAGCGCCTGAGTAGTTCATTGTGAGGGGGTGCTACTAAATACTATTGCCATCCACTTTTTCTTCTGCAAGAAATGTTCTATTTACTCTTCCCTCTTCTTAGACTAGCGCCTATTGAACCTTCAGGTTTCAGAATACCTGTCAGTTTGTTTGAGAAATCTTCCTTAAGTACATATTTAATCACTTATTCAATCACTCATGCATTCATTTAACAAATAGATAATAGAATTTCTACTATGTGCCGGTTGTTATTCTAAGCTCGAGGAATAAGACAAAGCCATAAAGTTCTCGATTCTCATAAAACTTCTATTCTAATGGGGGAAAGGGGCAACTTTTTTTTTAAGATTTTATTTATTTATTTGACAGAGAGAAAGATAGCAAGAGCAGGAACACAAGCAGGGGGAGTGGGAGAGGGAGAAGCAGATTCCCCACTGAACAGGGAGCCCCATGCAGGGCTCGATCCCAGGACCCCAAGATCATGACCTGAGCCGAAGGCAGATGCTTAACGACTGAGCCACCCAGGCGCCCCTAAAAGGGCAATTTTTTTTTAAAGATTTTATTTATTTATTTGAGACAGAGAGTGAGAGAGAGAAAGAGCACAAGAGGGGGGAGCGGGAGAGGGAGAAGCAGACTCCCTGCCGAGCAGGGAGCCCGATGCGGGACTCGATCCCGGGACTCCAGGATCATGACCTGAGCCGAAGGCAGTCGCTTAACCAACTGAGCCACCCAGGCGCCCCTAAAAGGGCAATTTTTAAACATGAAATCTTCTCACAGCAGGAATGCATCTGTGGAGGTATTCGTTAAACAATGAATAAATGAATGCTGAAGTCTGTTACAGAGGCCAGGAAACTTGATTTTTGGTTAGCCTTTTCTTCCACCAAATTGTAAAAAAAACGACAAAAAAAATTAGAGAATCTCTTTTATGTTTCTATTGACTGCAGCCTCTGAGCTGGTTTAATGATGAGTTCACCTTCAGTGCTTAAGAAATACTTAAGTGATTGCCTGCCTACTGTTTAAGAAACACATTTTGGACTATGGGCCCTCATACAGAAATCTGCAAAGAAGAATATTAAATCTGAGATGGAGGATGCCTTTCAAAACTGAAATGGGTGGATTCCTCTGAATCTGAGGGGAAAGGAGAAGGGCACATAAAAGAATCAACACCTTTATTTCAAATTAAAATGCATCCCTTTCCCTACCCCAGATTCTAATTCAAACAGCTCCAATCCCATAACCCTTCACCAAATCAGGTTCAACTGAGCCACTGATGGTGATGTCTTTAATTTACTCTTCAGGTGTTGCAAGAGGCAGAAAAGTGCCAAGAACCACTCGCAGAAACATTAGTGAAGGCACTGAAAATTTTACTATCAACTGGAAAATCCACAAATAAAAATGAAGATGAGAAAATGCATCACTAAAAATCTACTGTGCAGTTGGCTAAATGATAAACCAATCTGAATTAGTGAATACTAATTGAAAAACTGCATGACAAAGTATTTTCCCATTAAAACACGAATTTGCTAAAGGCATTTCCAATTATGTATCATGCTTCAGTAAAAAGCTTCACACATCCTAACAACACAGTGTCTTCTTCAACTTTGCCTACTGATCGAATTTTTAGCACAACAGCACCTAGCCCAAATGACTTTAAAAATTATATGCCAATGACCTTGACAATGTTCTTCAATTTTTATGAGGTTCTTTTTTTTTCTCTCTCTCTCTCTAAAGTCCTCATACCTAACTGAACAGATGCTTTTAACTTGATAACCTAATTATTATCTATGAGTGTTAATATTTTTAACCTTATCAGGGTTATCTGCATCCCAGAAACTCACAGTTCACTGGACTTTACTAGACAAGTAGAATATTTAGAAATTTTAACCATCTAAAAGGACATTTTAGATGAAGGACTATCTCCCTTTGAAGTTCACAAATATTTGAATGTCCTTTCAATTGCTTAGATAACTTACTCTTCTCAAAATCAGGGCAGAGGTGACTGCTGGGAGCCAAAATTGTAGATTCCAAGCCTACAGGGAAGGGAATATATTTGGAACATAATACCCTGTTGGTGCTCAATAAATGTTTATTAATGAGCCCCATTTTTTGACCCAGGCATGGAGAATAAATCCAAGGAAGGAAGATTATGCAAATAGACAGAAAGGTCACCCAGCCCTACATGGGGGTGTGGCCCAGGGTGGGGGCAGGACCAAGTCATTCAGGTGACAGGACATTCTCCTGGGTGTATAGCAGTGACCCCCACAACCCCCGTTCCAATAGCTATCTATTCCATTGTAAGGTAACGTAGAAGGAACATTTTAGTCTGTGGCTGCAAAAACTGCTGTTTGAGGGAAAAAAATATGTAAAAAACGATCTCTCCTCACAACAGCTTAAAGAGATTCTTAAGCCAGAAGATTCTTGATGGAGAATAGAGTGAGGAGAATCAAAGCGCAACCTATAAGAACCATTAGTAATTGGTATGTCCACATTGTGTAACTGCAGGATAAGGGAGAGCTCTCATGAAGCCAGGCTTAAAAACACCTTTTCAGTGAACAGATTTATCATGAAAGTGACATGTTTGGAAGAATTACAAGGACTGGAAATTCACGGGATCCAAACTGATGACATCAGGCAAGGGCTACTCCAAAGGCAAAATTAACAAAACAGTATCACGTTCTCGGATATAAAAAAAGAAAAGCCACGAAACAGTTACCAAAATGCCTTATAAGATTCATATGTCCTTTCTCTCCAATACTGCAGAGAAAAATGTCTGTATGATTTGGCACCAGTCATTAGCTATTTAAAATTATTGTTTTTAATCTAGTAAGTAAAACCAAAATTTGCTACATTTTAATAAAATATTTATGATACTTCAGGAAAATAGCTAAATAGCTCTGATCTGAAAGCAAACAATGAAACTGAACTAAACGGATATCTCCCCAGGAGGACATACAGCTCAACACACACATACACGCGACTGTCACGTCTAACATTAAACTCTATTTCATAGACGTTCTCTTCTTTTAATTGAAATCTTATCTGAGGTGGAGATTACCTCTTTTCCTTCAGCTACACTCACCTTTTCTAGCCTGAAGGCCCACAACTTGTGAATTATTAAACAATCATATTTGTAGCGGCAAATTGACTTTTGAGAGAATCCATATTGATTGAGATATTCAAGACTAATGATTTTGAGGTTAAGGTGTTTAGATATTATTACCTCTGATGAACTAAATTGGTAGGGCTTTTTTTTTCCCTACTTATAATATTTTCCATTAATAGATAGTCCAACTTGCTCTTCAGCCCTACATCCACTCATCAGACCAAGAAGTGTGCCCAGTTGGCTCAACTGCGAAAGCATTTGATATGCTAAAACAATGCCAGTCGTCGCCTGCACCCATAAAATGATGGTAACTATAAGTTCATTAGCTGGTTAGCATTCTAACTCTCAGTGGTCAAAGTCATATTTTTAATTGTTGGTTAAGCTAATGAATCTTGCTCTATTTCTATGCATAATTCAGAAGGCATTCCTAAACCACAGATAACTGCCAGTGGAGTACATAAGAGTCACTACATGAGTGTGCAGTGGCCCAAACTGGGTAAATCAGTTGCTAGTTACCAGAAAAAAGAACACCAAGTTCATGGCCAGATGTACTTTACTGTGGGTCAGCACCTCTGTCTTCACAGACAAAAGATAATACATGTTCACCTACCATAAGAATTCCTAACAGTAGTATCTGAGATGTTTTGCATTGACTTAGGTCCTCAAAGGACTCTTCAGATAACTGAAATGCTGGAACACCAGAAGCTATGGTCCCAGCACTTAATAAGGAAGATTATCTGCATGAAATCTGAGCTTAAGTGTCTGCTCTGCCACTGACCAGCTATATAACCTTGGTCAGAGTATTTAATATCACTGGGCATCTACCCATTCCTTAGTTTGAATGATGAGTTAATATCTACTGCCTAAGTTCAACAAAATAATGTAAATAAAAGCTTTCCAATTTTTAAAGGACAACAAAGTGCACATCTATGTTTTTGTTGTTATCCCTGACAGGAGAGTGAGAAACTGTCTCAGGTTTTCAAGGTTGTGGGATGAGAGCCTGCAGTTCAAAGATTTTCTTTCTCTCTTACCCCCATCCAAACCACCACCAAATCATGTTGGCACCTCCTTCAAAGTATATCCAGAGACCCTAATCACTTCTTCTCACCTCCATGTGTACCTCGAGGGTCCAAGCCACTGTCCCCTGTCCCCTAGATTTGTGCAGTTGCCTCCTAGTGGGTTTCTCTGCTTCTTCCCCTGCCTCTCCTCAGTCTACTCCTTACACAGCTGCTGGAATGATCCTTTACAAAGTAAGTGAGATCATGTCACTCCTCTCATCAAAATCCTCCCAAAAAAATGGCTTCATCTCATTCAGAGGCTGGTCAGGGACTTAAACAACCCACGCATGTAGCCCTGACCCTATTTCTTCCCTGTCATTACCTCCTACTGTTCTCTCCGGCATACTTCCCTCCATTGCTGACCTCGCTTTCCCTGAACATATCACGCACCTCCTTTCCTCAGGGCGCTTGCATCTGTTGTTCCCACTACAGGGAAACACCCTTCCCCACCAGCCACATAACTACCCCAGCAGCTTCTTCAGGTCTTTTTGCAAATGTCATCTCAGTGGAGTCCTCCCTGACCACCCTAGTGAAAAGTACATCTCCACCTTCCTTCCCTCTCTCTAGTTTTTCCTATCATCTGACATACTGCCTATTATCCTTCTTTGTTTGCTTTCTTCCCAGATGTAAGCTCAATGTGGGCAGAGCTTCTGTCTCCTTTATTCACTGCTGTGTGCCCAGGAGAGTGCTGGATTCATAAATGTATGTTAAAGAAGAAAAGAAAGCAAGAAGGAAGAAACGGATTCCAAATCTAGCCCTGCATTCTGACAACATCCTTGATTTTCATGAACCAGTTAAATGTATGCCTCGTTTTTAACGTAGTACGTGATCGGGCACTGCCCAAAACCACGTTGCCATAAGTGTCCCCACCCCACTGGTTACAACGCTGAAAATCAGTCACAAACCCTAGTGTAATTCCTGAGCTTAAAGCTAAAGTGGAGAGAAATGATTATGGTAATTGCAATCATTATCATTAACATTTCTGTTTATTTAAAGAAAAAAAGTAGGTAATTTCCAACCATGTTCATCTTTCCAAAAAATTGCTAACTGCCTTGAGCCTCTGAAATGCCTGATGTGACAATAACCTGAACTTGACCCTTGCAGATAATTAATTTTCCAAAGGAGAAAAAAAATAGCACTAAAAAGATCTCAACATCTCTTAAACTGAGAATCATAATGTTTCTATTCCTAAACCACATATACATTAGTCTCCAAAGTTCTCAAAGTAAAGAATAAAAAGGCTGGTTTATAATTTTTTAAACAGAAAAATGGGCAGCAGCCCTTTAAAACTTCTCAGTTGGAAAGGGATATTTTTGGTCAATGGTCTATTTTTATTTCTGCTCTGCTGTTTCTCGAGGAGTCCAATGACAAGGACCTGTCCTTCAAAGTTTTAGTCTGTGGGCACAGAATTAGCATTTTCAATTACTTTCCCTGGATGAAGTATACAAGTTTCTTTCCCTTCCCACCTCCCTCCATTCTTTCTCTTCTTCTCTTCCCTCGGAGGACAGGGAGGGCGGTTTCTGGGTTGCCCTTTCTTTTTCTTTTTTTCTTTCCTTTTTTTTTTTTCTTCAGAATTATCTCAGCAGGCTATAAATACAAATACTTTAAAAAGTAATTTCTAAATTTCCACCCCCAAAATAGGAACTGCAGATAGAATTTAAACATCATATGATGTATGCTTAAATTGTCGAGGCTACCTGTCTTAGTTAACATGTTTGTTTTGTGTCATTCTTAATCAGCAGTATATTTTTGTTACTCCTATTGATTCTGCAGCAAAGCTAGTTAATGTCACTATCTTGGATAATATACTTGGAACAGTTACCCTTACAGACATTTTTAATAAAAACAAACAACTGGGGACTCAGAAATGAGATCAGAATGCCTTATCAACCAAAGAACCATTACTGTTCTACTTCACATTCTTCTTTCAACATCCTATCTTTTACCACTTTTTTAATACAACAATGTGGTCAGATCAAGGGCAGATATGGAAAGGGGGGAGACAAAAAGAAGCAGATTTTGTTTCATTTTTGGTAAAGCCAGTAGCCCAATGCGAGCAAATCAGAAAGTGCAGAACATGTAGTTGTCTTGCCAATTTGGTGGATGATGTTGGAAGGCCCTTCCTTTATTCTGGCCTTGATCTCTATCTAGCCAGAGATGTACATAATGCTCAAACACTTTGGAAATACTCAGTGCTCGTTAAAGGAGGCACCCACAGAATTTTGGGAGTATTCACTTCAGTTCTTTCTAGTATTCTGCTGCTCTACTTTTAAGGCTTGAGGGGAGGTGCTAGAGACACAGAGGTCTGGGATCTAATCTCTTCTACTGCAAAGAGCCATCCTTAGATTCAAAAACAGGCAACTGATGGAATAACCAGAATACCTCATATACCCATGGAAAAGGACCACAATTTGTTGAGCATCCACCACTTGCTGAGTGCTTTACATAATTCTGTTTCAAAAAGCAGATACCTGGGACAGATCACCTTAACCTCTTCTACCAAAAAGCTCAGCATCAAATTGTCTTACCCTATGACAAAGACTGCAAAAAGGGCTACTGTCTATTATAGGTCCAACCATTGTCTGTAAGTTCATTAGCTCTGCAATTCTCCCAGGGCTTAAGTCTATTTTAGAGTATGTTTTGCAGTCTGTCTAACATCAACCAATAGAAACATCCAATTCAAGTTACTTGGAAAGGTCTACCCAACAAAACTGCTAGTGCTAACAGAAAAAGTATGAAGAAATTGTTAGGTGTGGAAGATGTATAAATATGCAATATATAAATCACTTTAATAATTCTAAACTAATACTTAATTGAAGCTATAGGAGTATAATCTAGCAAGTCAATGGAGAAAATGCTCTTAAAAGTGTGTGCGTGTGTGTGTGTGTGTGTGTATAACACACATAGTACTTCCTTCCCCCATCTACTCAAGCACACCCAGGTTAAAAGTAAAAGAAGTTGAAAAGAATGAAATGAAGGTGTTCCTCCATGAGGCTACAAATGTTCAGCTATTGGGTAATCTCTAAACCCTGTCAGGGCCACTGGCTGTTTGATTCAGTTTACCTTTGGCAGGTGTAACCTTCATAATCCAGTGTCTCCATTGGTCTGACATTTACTTGGCAATATCTTTTTAAAGCAATAGCCTTCAATGTTAAACACCTCTTAACTATGGGCTCATTGAACAAAGGTAGCATTCATCTCTTCATTTCACAAAGACAGGCAACAGTAGCAATTTTTATTTGTAGGAACCTAACTGCCACTTAGACTCATTTTTATTACTCTTCAATAATGAGGATTGTGTTTTGTTGTGTGCTTAAATGATAGGTTGTACTCAAATGAATCTGTCTTTCCTCGTTATTACTCTTATGACTTTCATAAGGAAGGAGAGAGAAAGAGAGTGTTTAGGCACATTCCATTCTGTGACGGCCTTAAATCAAGTGCCCTGGAGGGGAAGTAGGTGAATCTGGAGCTCCCCCCCAACCCCTCTATTAGTTTAATCACAGTGGACTCCAGAGTACGGAGCATCCAGAGCAAAGACAAAATTATCTTTTCCTTATACTATGCTCAGAACTGTTACATTTATATTCTTAAAAGTGTTAAAGGCAGTGGAATGTCATTTCCTTCTCTCTTATGTCTGTTTCTTGCATTGTTTGGAGAAACGATAATTGATCCATTACTGGCTTGAAACATGTGTAGGCAAAACTTTCTTTGCAATCTTCTAGACTAGCACATTTCCTCTGCCTTCTCCTAGGGCATTGGACCTTATCTGCCAAGTCCTTTGCAGTCAAGTTCTAAAGCAACCCAACGATATTAGGGGGAAAAACCCTAACAAATTGGAGACTACACAACTAATTTTCCAGTGAGGACTTGTACTTCTATTTTTAATCTAAGAAATGAAGGTACTACTTTGTGAAATTTTTAACTATATTTATAGTCTTAATGGCACTTCCTATTTGGAGAGCACTTTCTCAAACCCTTCTAAATGGAATATAAGAACTGAAAAGTTCCTTAAAATTTGAGAATAAGTACAAGGTCCCACAGTTGGCTGGTGCCTGGCCCTCCAAGAGCCTAAGTGTCCTGACTGCCTACCCAGCCTTCCTTCATCTATGAATTATTTATAATGCCAGGCACTTGCAACCTCCTGAGTTGTTGGGTGAGAATAATTTACCAATGGGATGAATGGGAAAACGAGACACGAAAAAGTCAAGGCCCTTGCCTAAAACAAGGGTTAGCAAAGAACTGCTGCTGGGCCAAATCTGACTCCCCCGACCTCCACCCTCCCAGCTGCACCTGTTTTTTAAATAAAGTTTTATTGGGACACAGCAATACTCATTACTTTACATACTGCCTAAGGCCATTTTTGTGCTGTAATGGCAGAGCTGAGGAGAAAAAGGAACATATTTACTGTCTGGTCTTCACAGAACAAGTTTGCTAGTTCCTGGCCTAAGGTACACAGTCAGTGTCAAACTCTGTATAAAAACCCAGCTCTCACTCTTTTCACACAGAGAATAAAATATCATCTATTCAAATGTGCTATGTTAATCCTACCAGAATCAAGAAAGATCTGCTGGACACTGTGCTAACTCTACAAAGTCCCATGCATTATCTATCTTTCGATCTCTATCCACATTCTTAACCATGGCCAACCCTGTGTCTCTGTTTCCCAATGCCTTGTGCCATGCTTCTGAATGCCAATCTCTTCAATGACAGGGCAGAAAGAGCCATCTCTGGGGCGCCTGGGTGGCTCAGTGGTTTAAGCGATTGCCTTCGGCTCAGGTCATGATCCCAGAGTCCTGGGATCGAGTCCCACATCGGGCTCCTGGCTCAGCGGGGAGCCTGCTTCTCCCCCTGACCCTCTCCCCTCTCATGCTGTTTCTCTCTCTCTCTCAAATAAATAATAAATAAAATCTTAAAAAAAAAGAAAGAAAGAAAGAGCCATCTCTGTGCACGTACCCCATCCTGCCCAGGGTAACGTACAGCTACGTTGTATCGAGTAAGAAACTTTTTCTGTGTATCAACTGACAAAATGAAAACTGTAGGCTATTTTGGCTTCTTGAAGGAGTTCAAGGTCTCTCCCCTTTACTGTTCTCTTCTCTCCACCCTTTCTTTCCAGAGGAACACATGCCTAGAGCTGATTTGCTACATGCTTAAAGGGGCGAACCACTCCAGGAGCTGAAGGCCACAGCAAGCTGGTGCACATGGGCTGGGTCTCTTCTCCTTCACTCACGTGATCTGACAGCCCACCCTTAAGAAGTTTGCTCCCATGCTTTGTCTCTCTTTCCCTCCCCTTCTGTCTTTTCTTTTCTCCAGGAAGCTAGCCAGGTAGACTCACAGATGTAGCTTAGACTGGCTTGACTCTGAAAACTGAAAAGCCCCTCTAGCATTCCCCCTTTTCTCTGGCACGACCTCTGGCCCCAGTTCCTGAGACCCCATGGTGGGGACATACCAGGGAGGCCCTTCTTTGAAGGATGTTAATGTGTGATTCAGGATTGGCCTTATGGGGCATTAAGCCTCTCCTTTGAACCAGGTTCTGTTCTTGGATTTGGCACCAAACACATAGTCCCAATCCAGTGTTACAGTATTACCCCCACCCCTGTTCCTACTCTAACCTAGGATTTGCCAGTCATAAATATCCCTTGAGATTCTCAAAAGATAGAAAGCTTGCTCATGGCTGGGATTCTTCAATCCTTGGGTTATCTGGGCATTGTACCAGAGAGAGACAACACAGTATAGGACAGTGGATCCAGGACATCTAGATTCAAAATCCATTATCAGTCACTTACTAGCTGCTTGGCAAGTCATTCAAACTCTGCACCTCTGTTTCCTCCTGTGTAAGAGGGGGAAAATAAGAGTCCCTATCTCATAGGTATTGTGAAAATTAAGGTTAATAGATCTAAAGTACTTAGAACTATGACCAGTGCCATAATAAGAACTAGAGTAAGTATTTGGTAATTAGGATGAAAATTGAAATTTTATTTTAGAGGATAACTGTCACCAACACATTAGGCATATAGTCAGCTGTCCAATTTCAGAAGAGGGCTTCACAGTGATTTAATACTACTGCACATGTGTCTCTGAGCCCTGAGTTCCTTTTAAAGTAATTCCTAAAGCCCCATAACCTCCAGAAACAAACAATCCAATATCTGAAATGGACATCTCCCAAGGGAAGCTTCTAAAATATCACATTGCTAAACCCAAGGACTTTGCTGTACAAAACCATTGTTTCCCCTTCTTTTCTTTCCACCCAACAGAAAGCTTAACTTTCTAGTCCCGAACCCTTCTTACATGAAGTCATTTAATCACCCCATCTGTGGCATACTAAACCCTCTTCTGTCTCTCTGATTTGTGAATTCGTGTAGTACTAATTTTCGCCTTCTGTATTACACTGCCATGCATGGAATGATCACCTTGCTTAGTAAAATTCACTAGCTGCGACCTCCAGGTTGACTGATGGCTCCTCTTCAGACACGGTCTGTTGCCTAACTTTGCATCATGTGTGTCCGACTGTCTTTTAGACATCCCCAGCCATGCCCCAAAGGAACCTCAAACCTGAAAAATCTGACAAAATTAACCTCACAATTTTTAAGCCAAGTCTGTACCGTTTTTGTATTCCTCATCAAATTAATGGCAGCCCTGCTTACTAATTTTTTTTTTTCAAACCAGTAATCTATCCTCAGTTCCTCCCATCTCCTCTTTCCTCATCTAATAAACCACCAGGTCACACTCACATAAGCTCACCCAGGACCTCTCTAGTCTTGACCACTTCCCCAACCCCTTCCATCCATCATCCAAGGTGCTGCTTCCCTACCTCCACTGTCTCCACATTACTTCAATGGTATCCTCACTCCTTCAAATAAACCCATATCCAACTGCATGGTACAGAATGTCCATGATAACTCTGCCCATAAGCTGAACAACCGTGGCTCCTTCTCTCACCTACACTCCATCATCTTCCATCTTATGCTCCAGCAACACAGAACCAGTGTCATTTCCAAGATAGTTCAGGTGGTCCCCTGTCTTATGCATGCTTTTCTCTCATCCTGTAATCCCTTTTCTCATCCTGACCACAGGAAAACTTCTACTTATCCATAAAGTCTCAGCTCAAATGTTACCCATTTGAACCCTTTTCTTGACTCTACCATTTATTGAGTAACTACAAGAGAGCCAGATACCATACTAGTCACTAGTTAGATAGCAGTGCACATGACAGCAATCCTGGGAGATAGGGATGCCTTTTCCTCCATGCCACCTCTGGCCCTAATGCAGCTTTCCATCACAGCAAGAATGGGATTAAGTTGGAGGAATGTGCATGTCTGTCTTTCCACTCTACCATCATTTACCACAATGCTTAATAAAATACATGCTGAAAGAATGGAAAACTATACTTTCTCTCCTCAACTAATTTGTCATCTAGTTTCACTGGATTTTTCAAAGGATATAATCTAATACAGGGCACAGTGGTCAACACCACAGGCTTTGGAGTCAGACAATCTCAGTTCCAAATTCGGTCCCACTATTCATTAGCTATGGGACCTTGGGCAGGCTACTTCTCTTCTATAAAATGGAGACAATAGTGGTACCCTGTTTCATAGGGCTCTTGGGAGGAATCAGTGAGGTAATACACAGATATTACTCAAAACAACACCTGCCTCAAAGTGACTCTTCAATAAATGTCAATGTTTACTATTTTATATTTAATACTGCACATCTCCAAATGTGGAAATAAATAAAAATTAATCTCTTGGTTCAAGTAGTCCCTTCCTCAACAATTTTTACCGCCCATAGGATTTCTGATTGTGTTGCATCTAAAGAGTTAAACATACACACACACACACAAGCATTTTTCCAACTAAGGCCTGTCGTCTGAGGATGAGGGTCGGGAAGGGAGTGCTGCTGGTTATGGATGTTAAATCAACATTTTTTTCTTACAACAAACCCCTGGCACCCTGTTCTCACCATGTCATGGCCTGTGATGACTTAGTGTCTCCCAAGCATGACCAAGCGATTAGCAGGGCTGTGTCCGTGCATCTCAACAGTAATGGGAGCTCTCTTTCCATTTGCAATGTATTGAAGCCTGAGCGCTTCGCTGCCTCGTGCATCTTCAGCTTGATGAATTCATTATTCTCCATAGTTTTCTCCTCCCTCCTTCAGAGAAAACCTTTCCCAAAAATGCCAGGGTTTTTTCCCCATTTTAAAAACTGGGTGTTTTTTTAAACATGAAACCTTGATATCAAGTCTACAACTGCTTAGCTGCACCCAACACCATTCTTCAGAAGAAGAAAATAATGAAATGCAAGTTCTCAGATACAAATACCACGGTACTGTCTTCGAGAGAAAGCACACAGGTGAAGTTGGGTATTTTCTAAGGAAAAAAAAAAGTTTATTTTTTTTATTTATTATTATTATTATTATTATTATTTTTTAGATCTGCAAAGGAACAAGGCAAGTTATTTGTCCTAGGTGAGCAATGATATGCTAGTCTAAACAACAGACCTGAGGGCTTATCTCCCACTGTTTGCTTTTTTTCCCCATAAACAAAGCCCAGCCACGTTTGGAGTGCATCCTTCCCCATTCCCCCATTCAGAGAGTGTCTGCTCATCCTGACCCTGTACTCATGGACAGGGATGCATTTGCAGGGTGACAAGGGCAATTTCTGAAGAGACTGTGGTTTTATAAAGCACTTCCAGGAGAAATGGGAAGGAAAGGAAATTATCCTAATGGAATGGAATAGTAGCTAGTCAAAGAACATCTTGCTTCAAACCAATCTGTAGCTTCCAAACTTACTCTTTTCAGTTGTATGACTGGCCTTCAGTAGCAAGAGAACTATAGGGGAGAACTCTACTCCAGGACGAGCAATAGACAAAAAGCCTCTTTCTAATATTTCTGAATCAAGACCTAGAGTTAAATGGACAATAAGGACTCTGCCTATATAAAGGGTGACTTCACAGACTCTGGTCTTTTCAGATGCCCAGGTCACAATCAACTTCATCTTCGCACACACAGGATAACATGAACCCTCAGAAAATTTTATCTGAGGGCAATGAGGATAATGGCTAAAAGCTCTGGCCCAGGGTCAGTCTACCTGAGTTTGAAACCTGACCAGTTCAGGGACCTTGAATAGATTATTTATATAAGCCTCAGCTTCTTTGTCTGTAAAATGGGAATGTTACTACACACCGGATATGTCACATGGTGATTAAATGAAAGAACACATGACATGTGCTTAGCACATATTTAGCTACTATTAAAATCAGTATCAAACACAGTGGCATTTTTTTTTTTTCTTTTCGGTCATTTCCTGATATATCTTCATATATTTATTTTCCTTTTTCAAAAGCAGATATACATCTTTGTGGATGAAAATATTTGTTATTAACCAGAATTATTCTTATTTTACCCAAATATGAATAAAATGACCCTTCTCCTGTGGAGGTGTTTTATATATATGGTCACATATAGAGAGAGAAATAAAATAATATATATATATATTCTTTTTAAGAATCTACTCCTAAAAGTTTGCAATACATGACAGCAGTGCTTTGTGCAATGAATGCCAGATTATTACAAAAATGCTTCCTTCTACAAAATGATATTAAAGAGATTCTGCCTGCTGATTAAGTTTCTTACATACAGCAAAGCCTTATTCCCCTGAGGGTGAAACTATCCCAAATGGATATCTCCTCCATTAGGCCAAATAACCCCATATCCTGCCACACTTACAGGCACAACCTTGCTGTGGTTACACAGGCTCATGATGATGCTTCAGATCTAAATATAGGGTCATGGTGCTGGGGGAGGGGGCTGAGAATAATAAGAAGGGAGAGTAGGTGGAGACCCATGCACTAAAAATAACCAAAGAGCATGAGACTACATTTAGAGTTTTCGATGTGTAGGATTCAAGCAAATCTCATGCTTTGTTTCCAGAAACAAAAGAAACAAGAGCTATGTCCAGGTTTCGCTGAACCTCTGGCAGGAATAGACTCTTCTTTATATATATTTTTTTCTTTTGAAGAACTGAGAGCTCAAAAGAAATCCCTATGATCACTTTAAGACCTTCTAATTCCCCAACTGCATCCATACCACAGTTAGGGAATGACCTGCTCACAGGGGCTGGCACCAGCTTCATGCAAAACAGCTCCCCACACATAAAAGTTTTATTCGGCAAAGTCTTAACAAGCAGAGCACACACTGCAGTTTCAAGTATCTGTTTCTCTCACATCTTCAAGATGGATGCTTTTTACAATGTTTTGGCAAAAACAAACATCTGTTTCGGGGGATGACACCTGAAACTTTTAACAGTTCCTATAATGGAAAAGTGCCGACCAGAGGAATGTTTACAGAGATTCTTTGTGCCGTGAGGATGGCCCAGGTATCTTGGTCTGCTCCACAAAAGCACAACCAACCAACATCGCTGAAAATCTCTGGGCTGACTCCCCTCAACATTCTTCTAGGCTATCTGCTAGAGAAGAGAATCTCTTATTGAGCCTCCTAGAGAATTCTCTGCATAAGCCGGGGCTATTCACAGATAATATTTGGTGACGAATCTGCCTTCCTGTCAAACTGAGAGAGGTCTACATGCCAAGTGGATTTGTAGAGTCCCAAGAGAAGTTTGGGTCCATAAACCAGTGAATGAATTCCATTAATACATGTATGTAGCTTTTCCATCTGTGACATAAATGACATTTTTTACTTGCCTATTTCTGAAGATTCTTTATTAAATAATAAACTCAAGAATAATTTCATACAAATCACCAGCGTATGTAACTATCATTCCTTGTGATTACAATGGCTGCCTCATGGGCAAAAGTGAGGTTCCAATTTCAAGATCGTGGTGGAGTTTGCCAGTGTGGGCCCTTTTATGGCAGGTCCAGATCCCAAGGCTACTTTCACAAAACAAATCTGTCAAAGATCACTTGGAGAGAGTCTGTGAATTACTCTTAACTTCAGAATGTATTTATGAATATCAGAGGCTAATGAGGTAGGGCAAGAAATTCTTTTGAACAGCTTTATAAACCACCTTTTGGGTTTTCCCAACCCTACAAGAAAGGAACCTCAGTAAAGAGATTCTTTAGCTAACAGAGGTGCCTCCCCCAGAGAACCTCCACACACTGGAAGAGGCTGGTCAATATAACTCAGAATAATGTTCTAGAAACTTCACCTTCACACCCATGCTGGAAAAGGAAGAAGTGGTGCAAATTTATCCAAACATTTCAAACGCAAACTTGCTTCCCTGATAACTGAATTCCAGTCAATGGCTTTATATCTTCCTATGATGGAAAAATCCTCCCCACCCCTATATTTTTCATACAAAGGGTAGGCTGAACACTTTTAGTTAATAAATTGCTTTTCCATAAAGCTAAATGGGATAAAACTCACCTTTTCCATATTGTAGAATGCAATAGGGGTCAAGTCTTGCTTAAAAGCCACTTGTCTGGTGTCATTTATGGTATCAGCTACCATAATCTTATCACTCACTTGTGGGGGAGGGGGGAGGGGAGAGCCAGCACTCAGGACAGCTGATGGCAAAGCCCCAAGGGGGTAAATTCATTAACACCTTTCCCTTGATCCAGAAGAGTTAGGCTGGATAGGAGAGACTGCCACACAGAGACAGGCAATGATTTGGGAAGCAAAGGGCTAGGCAAGATCCATACAGATGTACACCAGTCCTTGGGAGCTAGAATATAGGTCTCCCGGACAGGATGTGAAGTAAGCAAAGACCATGAGAGCTTCTAAAAACTGTGCTGTGGGCAAAGGCAGTGAAGCTAAGGGGAATCTAAACTTTAGGTCTCCTCAGTACTGAGATCCCTCCCAAGGCCCTGAATATACACAGATATTTTGGTGACATTTCCTAAAGCAAGAAATTTCAACGACAACTGAGCTCCGACTTTCCCTCCACACTCTCCTTGGTTGGATGGCCTAGGAGTGGCCTCAGGCATTCTTGGCATTTGGCTGGGAGACAGACGAGTTGGTAGTATGTTTAGCTTGAGTTTAATGTTTCTAGCTATGTGATTCACAATCATTTCCACATAGAGTTAAACTGTCGTTAGTCATCCCATGCAGGAATAACCTACAAGAGGGCTCCCACCACTCCATCAACCACGGGTACCAACATGTCTGAGAATGCAGGGCCAAGGGTCATATAGAGATGTAAAGGGGTCATTTGGGGGCACTGACTACATGTGGTCATGGAAGAAAAATAAGGTTTGAAATGTCTGAAACAAGTTGTCATCTAGAAGATGCTTCTAAATCTCATAGCTCATATATGAAAGAAGCTTGACAGAGTTTTTCCAAAAACTTGACAACAATCCTAAAAATTTACATAACATTGCCAATAATGAGTAGTGTAACTGAAAGAAGTTTTTTTAAACTATCAATAACAAAAAGCAAATTTCAGTCAACATGCTAGAGGAAAGACTAAATTATCTTTCTATTCTCTCTCTAGAAAATGAAATTACAAAGTCTTTGTTGTCATAAGAAGAGGCAATCAAAGAGCATGAAGCCATAAAAGGTAGGAAAAACTGTTTTATAGAGGAGTGTCAAAGAGCTAATTAGATTTTTGTTATTTTTCTGAATTTTTAATATTTTGATATGTGTAAGCTTTGCTAAATTTAAATTTTGTTGTGATTTCCTTTCTTGTTCTGAACAAATGTTCACTTTTGTAGCTAATTTTGCATTTTTAATTTTATATCCTTTCTCTAGCATTGCTGTGTTCAAGAGAAGGATCATGCAGGCATGCTTGAACCAAAAACGTAAAAAGCCAACAACTCATAAAGCAGCAGAACACTAGTGGTACCAGTGATTCCCCAAGGGGAGAATCATCATTGCTGCTGCCTGGTCCAGCATCCCCTTACTGCTTGGAAATAGGTTTCCAGTGCTCAGGTTTGGAACATCTTAGTGTGTATGTCTTATTATAATGGATTTGATTCCATTACAATCATACTTCCTCTTTGAGGGGAAAAGTGAATTGCAGGGAGAAAAGGACTGTGAAGGGATGTTGAAGGTTTTTATCTAAGCTGTCCATCTAGGTCCTATAGAAAAAGTCCAGGTCCAGAGTTTGATGAAGACACTCATTTCATGTCTACCATTTTTTTTTTTTTTGGCCATGTGGGCTTAAGACCAGGACAGTTAGCCAAGGTACTCCATAGTTAGAGCAGAGGCCACCTGCCTATATCTCTTCTCCCTTACCAATTCAGGATAGGCTGCCTCAACTACCATTACCTCCCGCTTTTTTTCTGTTTTTTGCCAGAAGGCATTCTCTGGTCACCATGATGGTTTGCTTGCTTGCTTGTGTGGTGATGCGCCAAGGAATTAATCTCCCACCACAGCCCTAACCAGGAAATGACAGAAGAGCTGGTGTGCAAATATTCCATCTCCTTCACTTCTTGGTGGATCACTTTAAGGCTTCCCAGAGTATTCCAGCAGGACTGAGCTCCAGTTACAACTTCCTTGATTACAAAACCTTTTATTGGCTGCCTTCCCTTCTCTGTTTTACTTCTTTGCTTTTCTACTGAGATCACTTCCCAAATAAACTACTTGCCATTGAATCTTTGTCCTGGGGTCTGTTTCTGTGGGAATTCAAACTAAGGCTCTGGGGTATTTAAGCCTCAACAGAGAAAACACATTTGGAAGAAAGTAAAGACACACCCAGAGTTGCATAATTACTATTACGTTACTAATTATAATTAAGTCCAGAAGCTGTATGCATCCATCAGCAACTTTGTTTTCTAGTCACTTTGACTCAGAGACTTCAAGAGGAAAATGACTTACCATCAGGATTCAGCTATTCCATGAAAACTACAGGGACTTTTTGGACTATCTATGACAGACTATTTTATCTTGCCCTGACCTCTGCCCAGGATCCCTCATATTTGCCCTTTACTTCCTTCACTGTAACTTTCAATACTCAGGGCAGGCCTTTGCCTATAGATATAGGGAGCAGGTAAGAAGCCTACTGCCCGCCACCTCCTACCTGCTTTATGGGGCTCCTTCCTCAACTTACTTGTTTGTCCAGCACTTGGCTCTGGCCTCCTTCTTAATTTCTGCCCTTTTGTTTGGGAACCCCTTCTCTCAGATCCAGTGGGTTCTGATTTGATGGCTTGACTACTCCATTCCTACTTGGCTTCTCTTTGTGGATCACTTTGGTAACCTCACACATGTACCTTTCCCTGGCTAAGATTCTGGTCCTTATAGTTGCTTCTTAGTATCTTCTCAGGTGACCTATGCCTTTGGGGAGCAGAATCAGACACTTCTGGGCAGCCTTCCCCTTTATCCTTAGTAACTTACTGCATCTCAAGGAGAATGTCTATTATGAGTACTTATTCAGATAAAACTGAATGAGAAAACAAATGTGCATAAAGAACAAGAAAAAGCTTCATACGCATTTTTGGAGTGCCTCAAGTTTTCGATTCTGTTCAAGGGAAGGCCAAGAGTTAACCGTAGTCCCTCAGCCATAGTTCTATTGTAATGGCAACAATCACACCTCCACCATGATACCTGGAAGACAGATGTTGCAGAAGGAGTCCTTGCATGCCCAAGTGCCTACAGTTTGTATTTCATTACTTGTCTGAAAATTTAGATGTAGGTAATTCCTGTCAATAGATGATACTAAACACCAGACACCAGTGTGTTTTCATTCAAAAAGAGAGATTTCTAGATTTACCTAATGCATCACCCTCTCTCCAGTTAAATTCATTAAGCGATATATGAAAGTATGATTTTTTGAGATACCACCAATCAAAAATCTCAGCCCACATCTTTGATAACATGTGTATGTGTGTTTAAATGCAGCCCCTAATTTCCTTCCTCCCCTTCAGATGTGTACTCATTATTCACTTGTGCCCAACAACGCACGGATGGCTCACCTTTTCCTTCATATTCAGAGAAAAAGTGTGTTCCTGCAGCTAGCTAGCTGCTTCCCAGCACTATGTCCTAATTTCCATGAGCTTCCACTATGCCTCAACAGCAGGTATTTAGAAGACTGGGAAGAACTGGTGAGAAGAAAGGCATTCTGTATCAGTCATTGCTGGGATGTTTGAACAGTCGCCTGAAGTTTACTTTCTGAGAGAGGGGGTCTGGCTTTCGCCCAGATGAATGATGTGTGAGGCGGTGAGGTTCAGGGGGAAAGGAGATATCCTGAGCCCTTTATAATGACTCTTAGTTGAAATGTAGATGACTAACAAGCTACATAAATAACCTACAGCAACATTAAGAAAATCTCTGTCTTATCCAGCAAATTCTCTTAAAATTATCTGAATTCACAAAGGAATGTCATTATTAGAGATTTTGCCAGCAGGGGTCTACTCTTGGGTCAAGCCATCCAGATTTTGTCAGTGGTGTCAGCAAAGGATATAACCTGAAGGATAGCATGAAGGTCAAAAATGATGTCGCTAGAGCAGTGTCTTTTAATCAATGTGCACCCCCACTCCAGAACATGGATGCTTTGTAGCCTGAATCAATGAGCCCTATTGTTAAAGCTGAAGAATAATACCGCTCACCCAAAAATTTAAAAAAAAAAAAAAGTTTTTAAAGGTTAAAAGTATACATAATTAAAAGCAATCAATGCAAATGACTTAGCCCCATCCATACAGTTCTTTTAACATTTGGCACATAATACCACCTTTGTATCATAACGTTTAGAAAAAATAGTTAATTTCATGTGTCACTATGAATATGGTCCTAAAAAGAGCGCCAAGTGCTCTGCCATCTAAACACACATTAGAAGCCTCGCTCTGATTTCACATTTTGACTGTCCTTAGCCAAACTCTCTTGAGTCCCGAGGGTTTTATTGTTGGTGCTGCTGCCACTCTTGTGCATCATTGCTTCACCTCATTAATTCAGCCAGTATTCATTGGGAGCCCACTCTGGGCCAAGCGCTGGGCATACAAAGGTGAATAAGCGAAGTTCCCGCCCTTTCAAGGCTTACACATGTAACGGGATCGACAGCCAATGAATACGTAAATGCATACCTAATAGGAAACTACAGAAGAGGATAAAGTAGAGCAGAAGAGAACGTTCCTCTGAAGAACAAACACCAGAGAAGTGAGGTGGTGCAGTGAGCCATAGCTATGTTAAGGTGAGGGCAAGCGTCTCGGAGCAGGTGCCATGTCTGGTCCCAAACCGAAGCTACAGACTTTGCCAACAGCAGCAACAAACCCCAGGAAGCAACGGTGAGGTGTGCTTCGTTTGTGCCACGTGACACACCGCACATGCCTCTCACGCGCAAATCGCTTTTTCCCAACTCTACTTCATTCCAGCACTGAAAGACACCTAGGCTGAGACTCTCATCCCTAGCCTTCCCCAGACGGGGTGTGACAGGCTGCTCACAAAGGCCAAAGGATAATAAAGAGTTGCCAAGTGAATTTTGGATTCCCATGTAGTCTGGATTTTTCAGACCAAATGAATCCGTTGGACCTGCATGACCTCAATTAAGATGGGAGGTGGGGGCTTCACTTTGGCCACAAGTCCTAAACCACAGAGAGCACTGCAGTTTCCAAGCTGTCAGTCTTGGTGACTCCCCGGTAGCAATATTTAACTACTTGTGACATGAGATTCTGAAAGCTTTTGGAAAGTCTTATTCACTAATGGAAAAGCCTCTTACATATTTTATAAAACTAAACAAACATCAAAGTTAACACTCAAATGCAACTTGTTTTTTCTACACTCTCCAGAGCCTTGTCAGCATATAAATCCCTCCTGCAGTTTCTATTCAAACAAACAGTGCAAGAGTCCTGAATTATTAAGGGGAAAAAAGTAAGATTATAAGCTTCCTGAGGGCAAAGTCTCAATTTTACATTTTTGTTTCCCCAGTGTGTGACACGAGGTAGGTAGGCAAGAAATTTTTAACTGATAGAAAGGGGGGGAAAATATCTCAAGATATTTAACCACACAAAACAATCAGCTTTTGTTGATTTTCCTTTGAACATGATTAGATATCTCCCAAGTTAAAGTGTAACTGAAAATCAAGATCTTTATATACATAGATATAGAATTCCAGTATAAGTGTGCCCTAAAAAAAAAAAAAAACAAAAAACAAAAAAAACTTCCTATAATATTTTATAGATTCTCAAATTTTCAAAAGGGCATCCAGGCTTCATGTATACCATTATTATCAAGGATGATGACAGTAATTATAATGAGTGATGACTGATTAAGTGCTAACCATGTGCCCAGCTCTGTGCTGGAAGCTTCCCTATACTCTTCCCTCTTCACTTTATTCAGGAGGGCACTGAACAAGGGCACCTCTTACATCAAAGAGGCTTCTCCTTATCACCCTAGGTAGACTAGCACGACCATCTGGTCCTTCTCACTCCTTATCTTGCTTTAGCACCCACCTGCTGATATTTTATATATTTATTTGTTCAATTGCGTATTCGATCTATTCAACCACTAGAATGTAAGTTCTATGAGAGCAGGAACTCTGTATTACTCACTTTCTTTAACAATTAGTAATAACTCAATACATGCTTGATGAGTGAAAGAATATATGAATGATTTCATTCACCCTTTAACACAAGTCTGCAAGGTAGTACATTTAGCCCCAAGGAACTGCCCCTCATATTTCTCCGAGTCCCGCGTTCTTCTTGATACCCCGCACTGACAAACGTTGAACAAACAGACAAAGTGAGGGAAAGCAATCCCTGTATTACCCTCTCCCTCCTTTTCCTACCTTTCCTTGACAGAACCCAAGACTCCGGTTTTCTCTTCACTGGCACATTCTCAGAGGAAGGCAATGAGCAAACTCCACACAGATTAATCATTTCCCATGTTATTTTTATATAACTTATTTGCAACCCAAGAAAGAAAGGTTATATCACTTGGAGTTTGGGAGCAGAGACAGTCGAATTTATGAGCCATCTCTGAGTCACCTGGAGCATCACCGCAGTGTGGACGTGGCCTAAGGCACGGACCGGAATCAGAGAAGTTGATTTCTGTGAACTCACCGGGAGCTGATGATGGCACGTCCAAGGTTAAGGTGACGGATTTTCCTGTACCGCAGTCTTGCCCATTTATATCCAAGACCCTCCACCTCTGAGGTACCCTGTTGAATGACTCACTCCTGGCTACATTTGTGCCTCAAAAAATATTGGGTAGAGACTGTGCTCACCCTGGCTCCTGTTCCACAATGATCTCACTCTGGCTCCTGGTCCATAATGATGAGGTTCTGCCTGAATTATAACCTATGGCAGATTTTCAGTTATTTCTTTCACAAAAAAAAAAAAAAAATGGACTTTTATCTTCCTTATATTTTAAATTTTATCTCCAGGTAAATATCACTTTTTCTTCAATACATTTTTATTTCACGAGTATGATGGATGAAAACAGGAGCCAATGTTTTAATTGCTCTAATAAAATGAATCATCTTTCATGCGCATTTTACTCCATGCAAAGATTTTTTTTTCTTAAATCTGTAAGTGCATTTCTGAGAGATCTTAAATGTAAGCATATCTGAGCTTGCTAACTACATTTCCCATAGTAGACTATTTAAAATTTATCTTTAAAGTGGATTACGTATCTCAGGGGACTGGTAATGGGCTACGGAGTCACTCACTTTGAAGTCACCAGTTCAAATTTAGTCCAGACTTTAGGCCGTGAAAAAAAATCATTATAACTGATGGGCTTACTTTTGTGGAAACGAGTTAGTGGCTCCTCTCCAGGAACTCGTGTAGGTATCCACATCACAAGCACCACCAGCATCTCAGAGGCATTAAATGAGATCTTCCCAGTGATGGAGGCACTGGAAGAGATGTACACACATGTGCGCACACGCACGCACACTGTAAACGGACATACATGTATGCACACGTGTGTGCACACATAAACACAGACACACACACACACATGTGCATCCTGGTACAACAATTTTGACTGAATTCATCCATAAGGGACAGTAAGAAATCTCTTTCAACCATTTATTTGACAACACTCAATTCAATCCAAGCTGCTCAACAGTGTAAGAATATGTCCGTAGCCCTCCATGGCCCTGCTCTTGCTGTGCAGGATTTCTGCAAACAGACGAGAGCACCTGCAGAAGCCAGGCTTGCTGTTCACTGTGATGGAAGAGAAGATGGCATTAGCCTTCAGGGATGTCAGTCTGGAAGCTTTTAGGAACACTGGCCTGCACTTAAAGATCAAAGATAACTGACATGACTCCTCAGAAATAACACCTTTCCTCAGAGCCCAAGAGACTGAATGCCATTCCTGATCCCCTACTCTTCCTTCATCTCTTGCATCCAACATATCATCATGGCCTGTGCATCTATCCTCTTCATATACCCTCAATTTCTCATCACTTCCATGCTCACCATCACCACCTTGGGCAAGGTGACTGCCATCCCTCCCCTAATGACTACAACCTCCTCACTCTACCCATCTGTGATTTTATTCCACCCATTCTCCATGATATTTCCAGAGCATCTCTCCAAACACCACTCTCCTCTTTAAAATCCTTCCATGGCTCTTCATTGCTCCAGGATGAGGTCCGTACTCCTTAGCATAGCCAATAAGACCTTGATGGTTTCACGAACCCCATGGCCTCCTTCCCTGTATTCACATATCACAGAAACCATATGCCCCAGCCATGTTTTTCCTGTAATTGCTTCCAACTGCCAGATATGGATCACTGCCTTCCACCATGTTTCCTAGTTACTATTAAATTATCCTTCTTGACTCAAAGAGTAACTGTCATTTCTCCCAAGGAGTGTATCCTGATCCTTCCAAGTTCTGGGTTGGGTGCCATTCTTACACTCTTATCATGTCCCTTATCACACTATAGTGGAATATTATCTCCCTTAGGAGGACTCTAGGCTTATTCACTGTTAATCCCTGGACACTAATATGGTATCTAGAGTTTCATTAATTTTATTGAATAAATCAATGCGGTCAGACTTTTAAGAATGGCTTATAGACTTTCTCTCTTCCATGGCTATATTTGCCTATACTTTTGGTTCTTCTATAAACTAACCTTATATTTTGATCAAATTTTATTTTGTTTTTATTTTTGTTGTTGTAAGTCCTCTCTGCATATAAAGCAGAGATGACAGAAATATAGAAGGGACCAGGGTGTCCAGTCAAAGCCAAAATTCAAAAGGTAGGTCACTATGGAAAGTCAAACAATAGCCTTTTTGGGAGGACTTTTATTGACATTTTCTAAAAGAACAGTTTATCCTGTGCTTGAAGGGTTTTGGGCATGATCTTACCTGAAGATAATGGAATGGATCTGATGAGCAGTTGTCATAAACAGATCTGAGCAAGGTTTTGAAATGAATGTGAAGCGTCTGGGATGATTCCTATATGACTATATGTCTCTGCTTCTTTGGACTTTAGAGAAAAAAAAGAAGGAATGGGCAGATAAGGAGGCAAGAGGATGTATTTTTGAAAGGATAGTGTAAGATGTACATATGCAGAGGACTGGAAGTAGAAATGTAAGTTCTAGAGGAGGTCAAGGGAAAAAGTGGGAAGCAAGGAGAGAGTAAGGCGATGAGATAAGGAAAAAGTAGATGACAGGAAGATAGGTAAGATCCAAGGGAAAAGAAGAGTAAAAATCAAAAGAGATGCAGGGGCGCCTGGGTGGCTCAGTTGGTTAAGCGGCTGTCTTTGGCTCAGGTCATGATCCCAGGGTCCTGGAATCGAGCCCCGCATCGGGCTCCCTGCTCAGCGGGAAGCCTGCTTCTCTCTCTCCCACTCCCCCTGCTTGTGTTCCCCCTCTCACTGTCTCTCTCTCTCTGTCAAATAAATAAATAAAATCTTTAAAAAAAAAAAAGAGAGATGCATAGATAAATCAAAGAAGAAGTGAAAAAGAACAGTCAAGAAGAAAAAAGAGGGAAAAATGTAATATTATAATTTGCACATAGTAGGGCCCTTATTTTGAAGGATGAGTAAATAAATGAGTGAAGGGAAAATGAGAAAAAGTCAAGGAATATCCAAAAATGTTTGGACTTTGATTTCAGTCTATCATGTATACCCCGAAATGCTGGGCTCTCCCACTGCCCAGTCAACAGAGGGCAACACCCTATTTTATATGAATACTGAGAGTCTAATGTGATTAGGTCTGAATGCTGACATCATTCATTCATTCATTCACTCATTCATTTATTTAACCAACAGTTACTAAGCACTCCCAGCGACTAGACACTGTATTAGGTGTTAAGAATCTGACTGTAAAACATATCACCTATGCCCCCAAGGAGATTGCAAAAGAAAGCATTAAATCTCTTTTTTCAAATTGGAAAGAGTCTTCTACTTTATATTGCACAGCCTACATAATCTGTGAAAAAAAATATCTGAATCAAAAGTAATAGTATGGCTTGGCCAAAAGCCACAGGAAACAGGGGCATTTTTCTCAATAGAATTAGATGACATTATGACATGTGCCCATTTAGAATGGAACTGCAAATCATACAAATGCCAAAAACGTGGAGAAGAAAAACATTAAAGGAGCTAACAGTAGAATATTAAAGACAGACATAATTAAAGAGAGAAAGGCATAATAAATACAGGGTACTTTAAATTCTCTTTGTCATAGGGCTCTACTGCAGTTTGACTCCCAATCCCATTAAAGTCATTCTAAATTGATTCCCTCGGTATAATGAGCCCCTCTTGATAACACCAAAACACTTGGCCTCTCAAGAGCTCCTTAAAGGCGGCCCTGCAGAGCCTGCCACCAGCAGGATATTCATGCAGCCACTTCACTAGGCAGCCCTGAGGACAGAAACACAAACCCACACCCAGCTTTCCTCCCTGGATGTTCAGAAGAGGAGCTAACAGCTCTCCTTTTACTGTTCAGCAGGGGACAGACGGGAGACTTAGATGCGTGTTTCAGTAACAGGGTTTTACTGAATCCCCAAGCTTTGAGGTTTTTCTGGCTACGGATGTCTTAAACTTGAAGAGTTGTGATATTACATTACAGGCTTCTTATAACAAATACCCCTTGCTATTTTATATTTGAGCTACAAATTGCAGCTTCGCATTTACCACGAATAAAAGGGAGAATTTATACAATTTCCTCACCGGGGTCATCTTTCCTCTATCCTTGGATAATTCTAAATAGAAAGAAGCTTAGAATAAGAACAGAGGGATTCCTAATAGATCTTATAAGCAACGCCAGCCTCCTCCACCCTACAAAATGCGAGCAAATTTGAGGGACACACGGTATAAGTCAGTGGGACATCCAAGAAACCCGAATTATTACATTACCATTTTCCTGGACCGCATTAAACTTGAGAGAACTGTAAAGGTCATCAGTTTACATGGCTAAATAGCTTCCAGCTATTTCTCTAAAACTGTAGCACCAACAGCTCTTCCACCTATACTCAGTTTGGCTTTTTTTT
>NC_138374.1:125429234-125487391 GCF_054177405.1 Leptonychotes weddellii
TACAGCATGAAATAAACTAGATCTCCTACCCCAAGGTATTGGACAGGTAAGAAAAATAGAAATGGATTTAGAATGCATTTCAACACATTTATATAATTTATGACAAAATTATAAATGACCATTAAGAGAATCTGGGTGATATCCAGTATCTGAAGCAGATTTCAAAACGATAACCAAACACGGACACTCACGCTTGCATGGTCCATGCAACCCAGGAACCCTGGGTTGGAGCTAGCATGCCATTTCCTCCTATCTTGAGTGCTACTCCAATAATCATGCATGGCACGGTCTACCACCTCTGATTACTTGTGACTCTTATGGTGGGGTACAGAATGGGTCAGAAAAGAGAAGGGTGTGGATCTGACTCTTATGTGAACTATTCAGTTTTGCCCTCTCTCGACCACAGAGCCCCCGTTACCTTGGATAAAGGAAAAACTAGGGGAAGACAAGAGCTGCCACTGGGTTCACACCTCATCACTATTAAAGGAAAGCAGGCTCAAATGCACCTGCCAGAGCAACAGCACAGTTTAGATGTGTGGGAAGATATTAGTCATTATGTGTATAATTTTTAAAGATGATTAAATCAAAAGAGCCACTACCGCACACTTAAATGCTCGGAACTGTGTTCCATGCTTTACATACATGATCTCATACTTATAATAACCTTGCAAGGTATTCTTATCTCTGCTATGAAGATGCTGTCTGAGGCCTAGAGGGGTTGACCTGCCCAAATTCACACAGCAAAGTTGGGGCACACTGGGATCCAGGCCAGCCCAGGTCCACTTTTCTTCCTATCCCAAGTAGTAAAAATCTGAACTATTTCAACTAATGAAAAATATCTCATATTTCACCAAAACTCTAAAGACTGACTTAAAACTTCTTTAGGCTCATTTATTCATTTAGCAAACATTGGTTGAGTAGCTACTCTGTGATGATTCAGACTTTATAAGAGAGGAAATTTGGTTTGAAAAACAAGAGTGGTTGGGAATCTTGGATCAAGCCTCCTTCTTAGCTCCTGTGGTCCTACTGAGGCAGACTACTCACCTCTAGTTCCTTCTTCTGTAACATGAAGAGAGTAGACTAGATCATTTCCATGTTTGCTCCCAAAGAGGTAATACCTCTTCAGGGCCTCTGTTCTAAGACCCAAATAATATCTATAGTCATTTTGTAGCAGGCAGAACGATATCAAGCTATTGTAATTCACAAATAGCATTCCACAGAAATGTGAGTTAAATAATTACTTCATAACATGAGCCTTATCTATTCCATACATCTTGCATTCAAGTTTTTTCACATCTAAAATGTGCTAAGTTGATTGTTCTGGTGTCACCTGAGTGCTGCTAAATGCCTGCTTTATGATACATAAGTGAACAGTTACTATATTAGTTCCCTAGAGTTACGGTGACAAAGTGCCACAGACAGAAGGCTTAAGCACAGACATGTATTGTCTCACAGTTCTAGAGGTGAGAAGTCCAAAACCAAAATGTCACCAGGTTGGTTCCTTCGCAGGGCTGTGAGGGAGAATCTGCTCTATTCTTCTCTCCTAGCTTCTGGGGGTTCACTGGCAATCTTCCGAGTTCCCTGGCTTATGGCAATGAAAACTCATCTAAACACACCATGCTCTCGGTGCCTCTCTCTGTGTCCAAATTTCTCCCTTTTCTAAGGACACCAGTCATATCGGCTTAAGACCTACCCTAAAGACCTTATCTCATCTGTTCCTGATTCAGGTCAAATTCTGAGGTATTGGAAGTTATTAGAACTTCAATATTTGGGAGGGAGATACAATTCAACCCATAACAGTTATCTCATAGATAGTTTCGATTTCTGTAGATGCTTCATAAATTGGAAAGCTCAGTTGCCTCTCGCTATATTAATAGCAAATGAAGGAACATGTAGGGACATTTCACTGGAAACTCACAGAGAAGGCAAGACACAGCTTCAGGATTAGGGACGGCGGAAGCTCAGCAAAGCGCTCAACTCACATGGTAAGGGTGTATGCACTCTGTCCCCACTCCATGGAGATTCATGCGGTTCAAAATTCCAGCGGGGAGACTGCCCACACGACGCCCATGTCAAAGACAGATACATCTTTCCATTCCATCAGAGACAATTCTGTTCACATGCACCAAAATGAACCATGCTGTGTCATGTGGGATGGCAGCCTCAATGAGATATATCTTGATTTAATAGAGAAATAAAAGCAATATAAGGTCATAAGCTAAGATCATCATAAAGTACATGTAGGCACCCTATACTTTAATACTCCCCAGCTGCTTTTTAACTCCAAGTGAAACAATTTGCCTAATGTCTACAGAAATGGCTCAATTAATTTCCTCCCTTAAATAATATCAACCTGTCCCCTATAATATGCCTTAGTAGAAGTGTTTTTCATCTCTTCTGTTCTTTTTCTGTATTGGAACTCTAAAGATATGAGGATGGAAATAGTGCTGATTTCTGAATGACAGGAAATCTCCCACAGAAATAAAGAACATTCACACTTGATCACTATGTTTAGAGACTCTTTGCAATGACCAATCACCAGTGTCTGAAAATAAGCCAAGCAGATGATACCAAACTGCTCTGGGCAGTAAAAAGCAGCATCAGCACCTCCCTATGCCTTCATTTCTAATTCCTTCGAGCCCCTACCGTGTCTCAGGTACATTGTTCTAAGCAGAGGGCAACAATTTTAAACAGAATGGTCAATGCAGACCTCATAGAAAAGGTAACATCTGAGAAACGCTTGAATTATGGAAGGGGTTCATCACAAGGATATATAAAAGGGTATTTCAAGTACAGGAAACAGCCAATGCCAAGGCCCTGTGGCAGCAGCAAACCTGGTAAGCTCAAGGGATAGCTAGGAGGCCAGAGGAGCTGGGGTGGAGACATGAGGGGAGGGGAGTAAGAGAGCAGGAGAAGGAGATTGGGGTCAGCTCAGGGCAGGCCTTCTTGGACATCATGAAATACTCTGACTTTACTGAGAAAACTGGAGAGCCATAACAGCATTTTGAACAGGGTGACTAATCACACTTATGTTTTAAAATTGTTTATCTCAGAAAAGTCACCTGCTCGTCAAAAATGAATCACTAAGCCTAATAGCTTACCCCCGCTCAGCACATGTAAATGGCCCCTCGCAAGGAATCTCTACTAGAAACAAGCCAAGCTCAAATCTCCAACTGTTAATGACTTTAGCACATATATACATATATATATAGTTTGTTGTTTTATTTTTATTTTTTTAATTTTAATTCCAGTATAGTTAATACACAGTGTTCTATTAGTTTCAGGTGTACAATATAGTGATTCAACACTTCCATACATCACCCAGTGCTCATCATGACAAGTGCACTCCTATATTTTTAACAAGAGACCAAGATTATACACACTGTATATTATTCATTCTAAGGCAGATTCTTCCCTGAAGTTACATGAGCATGAAGAAAAGTCTTGGGTTCTATTTCCTACTCTTTAAAATTAAGAAGTTGGTATCAATATAATATTATCTATACAAGTACACATACACAGTATTTGTATCTGTGATAGCCAGCCTCCTTGATGGCCTGTGATGACCTTTGTCTCCTGATAATCACACCTTCGTGTGAGCAGCGAAGAGTGAATTAGGTCTGGCCAGTGTGACCACTTCAATATGGCTGAAGCAATGGAGTCTGACTTCCAGTACTAGGTCATCAAAGACACTGAAGCTTCTGCTTCATTCTTGGGAATCACTTGCGCAAGGGGATGCCAGCCTCCATGCCACGAGGAAAGGCCCATACGGAGAGGAAGAAAATTGACAGCTGTGTGAGTGGTAACTTTGTAAGTGAATCCTCCAGCCCCATTCAAGAATTCCTTTGACTGCAGCTTGGCCAACATCCAACTGCAGGTGACAAGCAACCTCATGACTGACCCTGTGTCAGAATCTCCCAACAAAGCTGCTCCTAAATTTTCAAACCACCAGAAACCGTAAGAGAGAATAAGTCCTTATTACGGTTTGAAACCACTAAGTTTGGGGGTTAATTCATTCCTAAGTAATAGATAACTGTCATATTTTCTAACATTCAGATATTCTGGGATCATCAGTTAGCTACTGTTTACAACATTTTTTTTTTTTAATCAAACATGCTTTTGAATTTCTGAACTGAACCCAAAATTCGTAATAAGATCACAACTAGATAAAACTATGTTGGGAGGTTACAAAAATAGATACCAAAAACTTTCATTTGACTAAAATACTAAAACTAAAAAGTATTAATTTGGAGCACTGAATGTTGTAGGATGTATGTATGAACTTTGGAGTCAGAAAAAAAAAAGGGTATGAATAATGGCTCTGCCACTTACTAGCTTGAACAAATTACTGAAGCTAATCAACCCTCAGTTTCTCAATCTGCAAAATAGGCAAAATAATGCTCAGCTTCCGTGTTTGAGAAGGTTAAGGAAGGTAATGTGTAGAAATAATTTTCTTCACCAAACATCAGTTTCTCTTTTATTAATCTGAGCTATGTTTGTTTTGAAAAGGCAAACACTATAATAATAATAAATTAATTTGCGTGCATAAGTGTTATTTGCTTGTCTCATGGCTCATATTAATACTAATATTAGGCTTGTTTCAAGCCTACCATGAAGCTAACCAATTCTCAGAGTATTTATAATCAGTAATTCACTTGTTATTGGTCACTGCATGTCATTTAAAATTGGGAAAGGGCAGATATCCAAATAAGTACTTTCCAGAATCAGCTACTATATTTGACCAGATCTGAGATTCATTTTTAAACTGATGTTTGCCATGATAAAAGTAACTTCAATGACTAGACACATATGGGTAGCTACATGGTTGGACTAAAACAATGAAAAACTGGAAGTCATGATTAATTCCAGTAATACAATTAGCTGAATTGTAACCTCTGGTTTGGAAATATGGCTTAACTCACAATGAATACCCATAATTGTCTTATTAATCATAATCTCATGAATGAATAAAGTATTAGGGTTCAAATAAAAATGAAATTAATACTAAAATCTAGACCTGATATCCATGATATTTACCAACGTCCTGTGTAATTAAACATGGTCTGTGTAGGGACCCCTGGATGGCTCAGTCGGTTAGGCATCTGACTTGATTTTGGCTCAGGTCATGATCTGGGGGTCCTCAGATCAAGCTCTTCGATGGGCTAGGCACTGGGCATGGAGCCTGCTTAAGATTCTCTTTCTCTCTCTTCCCCTGCCCCTCCCCTCTCTCTAAAAAATTAAAATTAAAAAAAATAAAAGGAGTAAAATGAGTTCAGAGATGACAGAGATTAAATTCACAGGACATTCACAAAAAGAGCAAAAGAGGTATTTCATCATCTCTGATGCATATACATACAGTATTCTAATGTAGTAGAATGTCCCACCATCCCAACATATTAAGACTTGTTGAATATTGACTTCTCAATCCCTCTGAAAATTATGGGGGGTGGGAGTCGAAAGAGAGAGAGCACCATCACCATATAGTGTCCATCTAAAATTTTTAAGACATTTTTCCATGCTGCCATGTAATTGCTAATTCAATAACTTTAGTTTCTCTTTGCAAAGGGAAAAGAGGGGACAGGAAAGAGACACTAAGTCAACGGCATTTTCATAGCAAACTTCGGAAGGTTGTTACTGCGCTACTGAATAATTCAAGGATATTATCCTTATCTTCAACTTAATGCCTGAAAATATCAGCACTTGTGAGGATTATTGTAAAAAGAAATTTGTGACTTCCTTTTAAAGGATTAGGGAGTGAAAACCGTCAGTTTTGTAAATATCTTTATCAAGGCAGTCTCCATTAAACTTTTTCCCTTCCTGTTTCATTGTTAGGTGGATTTTCTTTGATAAAACCCAAGCTTTCTAAGCCTAGCAAAGAAGTGGACGTCTTTCTTTCCTTCCTTTCTTTCCTCCTCCTTTCCTTCCTTTCTGCCTTCCTTCCTTCCCTTTTTTCCTCCCTCAGATGTTCATTCAATGCATATGTACTGAGCCTTTACTGGGTGCCAAACCCTATTCCAGGTGCAGTGGGAGAGCCAGGGGCAAACAGGAAAAACAAGCCCCAACCCAATCGTGGGATCAAGGTGGGGGCGAATGCACTGGAAGAGAAGGATGGTTAAGTGATCCACAGCATGTCCAAGAGAGGAGCCATGACACAAACAAGAAGAACCATCTACCAAGGGGAGTCAGAAACCTCAGCTCTTCTGCCCTGTGCATCTAGTCCCACATCACACTCTCACCTTTAATCCATGGTGCTCAAACATGTCCTAAAGGACGAGGCACTTAGACAAAACAGCTACATATATATATAGTTTGTTTTTTTTTTGTTTTTTTTTTTAATTTTAATTCCAGTATAGTTAATACACAGTGTTATATTAGTTTCAGGTAGTGATTCACCAACTACCACAAACGCAGTGCAGGAGACATTAAAATCTTCACCACTACAAACCATTCACACTCTTCCACTCCTTTGAGCCTGACAGCCGGCGTGTGATATGGGCAAGCTAAGTCTTACTATCTCCATTTTACAGATGAGTACCTCGACACTCAGGAAGTTCCAAAGGGGTTGTTCAAGGTCACAAGGCTAAATAGCAAAGCTGTCTTAAATACCGACTTCCGATTCCAAATGCAGAGCTCTTCCCATACGCTATGTCATTTCTCCCCAGTCAGTACATGTATCTTCCGTGTAAGGAGAGAGCAGCTGAATCCAAACTCTTGCCTCCAGTGACCGCCACAAATCTCTGCATAGTGGGATACTGGGCGGTAACCAGTAGGGAAGGAAGATATCCCTGAAGTTGCATGGGAAACACACTGAATTTCCTGAGGTTGTCTGTACTCTCTGGCTGGTGCTGCCAGGGGCTGTCAGAACTCTTGGAAGGGGAGTGGGAGGGTAGCAAAGACCAGTAAAGATAATGAATGAACCCCCTAAGACAGCACAGGTGTCTATGACAAGCTGCCGTGTCAAATACCATCCCAACTGCCACCTCCCAAAATTTTACAGTCTTATTTTATTAATCAGGTACAGGGATGCCTGGCTAGATCAGTCTGTACAGCATGAGACTCTCAATCTCGGGGTCATGAGTTCGACCCCCACCCCCATTGGGTGTAGAGAATACTTAAAAATAAAATCTTAAAATCAGGGACAATGACCTTGATTTCTACCTAAGTCCACACTTCCAAGGTTGTGCACTGAGTTGACTGAGTTGAAACAAATCCCACTTCCTTCTTAGATAAAGAAACTTAACGGAACAGACCGGTGTTACCCAACTAACTGCTGCATCCTCCCACCAGATACGAGGAATACTTTTCAGGATTTAGAAACTCAAGAAACAACTTTCTAAAATCTTGTCCAAAGACTTCAGTGGCCACGTTTCTGTGTCACCTGATGCAAACACACTTGGGAGGATTATCTTGCAGATGTCCAAACTTTTATTTGAAAGCAGTTAAGACATCCTCATTCTCCGTGGTAAGAAAAATATTTTACGTCTCAACATGTTATATGCACTTCCAGCTCTGTAATTTCGGTCTGCTTCTTTGTCACTAACATACTTCCTGCTCCAGTCAATCTGATATAAATTCTACATGTTTAGGACTAGGTGTTACCTCCTCCTACTGCTCTCAGAGCACCTAGCATAATGCAGGGCTCACAGGCGCATGCTCTGTGTTGGCTGACTTACTCCTTTAAGGTATGATCTCGAAGACTGCTCTTTAAAATTCATTCCATAGGATGGTAGATAATGGACACTTCTGCTGAACCTGGCCTAGAGTAGATGCAACTCCTTTGATGATGAAGTCACTGGCTTTAAGGCTTTTAAAACTCTCAAATCCCAAAATCCAAAGACAAGCCCCAAGCAAGCTCATTATTTTATTTGACTTGAAAAATCAACAAATAAAAATGGCAGGCTATAAAACAAATGTAAACTTCCCATTGCTTTATGATGCTCTGCAAGTACAGCTGTTCATTGTCTATTGTTGATGGTGTTTGGCATGAATACTTGTGATCTGAAAGTTGTTTAAGGAATGCTCAGAGTAGCAGACCTCTACATCCATGTATCTCGTGAGCATATCCCATTGAGTATGGTTTTCCAATTTTAAATTGCTCTAACTTACACTCAGAGCATAAACATCAGACCAACCATGGGGATTTTTTTATTTATGGAGTACAAAATGAAGAGATCTCACTGCAGGGGGAAACACCAGCAAATCAGAAGAGCAGAGATGATCCCAGCCAGCCCAAAATGAGAGGGGCAGATGTAGTCATTAACACAGTTTCCGATGAATAAACATACCCTTTTGTACTATTTTGATGTTTGCCTGTTCCTGCATGCTGTGTCTCTTTGGCGAAGGAGAGCCAATATCTGTGTCTGAAAATGACTGTTAATCACATTTTTGAGAAACATATTTTAGCAAAGGATGAAAACACTCACAAATGCAGCTGGAACGCAAAGAGAGAGAAAAGCAGCCACCCCTGCAGCCAAAACAACTCAGTGTGGGAACAGTGTCATGTTGACGCATCTCTGAAGCCCAACTGATTTGTAAAATCATCAGAAACGAGGCGGCTGGCTCTGATTACCATTGTGATTTGGGGGTGTATTTATCCTTCGATAGAAAATCTGTTCAGATGAATTCTCCCCCATATATGCCACCCGTCAGGCGGTGCGCTAACGCTGATCTTCATACAGAACTGAGCCTCGTGAAAGGTTATCTTGTCATTCAAAGGTACAGAATGAAAGGGGGAGATGTAACTTCCCACCAAATTTTGCTCTGTGAAAAGCAGTCCTTGAATGACTGTCTGAAGAGGCGAAGACAGTTTTGGGTAAAATAGGCAGGGACCGGAGAAACAATGATCTTGATTGGAATATGATGGGAAATAAGTGAGGGGTGTAGTAGAGTCAGGGAGGCTGAGGCAGAAAAAGGGAAGACAAGAAAATTCAATTCTCTTCCCTATGATGTCAGCCCCTTACCTCCTTACCCATCCTTTGAGACAGTTCTGAAAATGCCTTCGATCTCTGGTCGACAGGTTTCAGCACCAATAGGCTAAAATATTCATAGGCAACTGCCTGCAAATTCCAACAAGCCACATTAAATAATTAGATATACTCATGATTCCAAGGTTACCACCAGATGCCACCAACTCCATATGATCTGCTTGCTATGCAATATCCACATATGTGCAAAGTCTTATTATTATAAATAACTCATTTCCCAGCTGCATATATACTCTACAGAGAAAATGACACATTGCCTGACTATCACTAGAAGAAGCCAAGTGCAACTGATGTAAAATGCTGGCCTCCAAACCTGTTTCTCCTGCTTTTAGGTTTTATTTGGAACATAAAAGGAAGCCCCAACCTAAATGAGGGTTCTCTAGCATTCAGTAAACAGGTCTAGAGGTGCGTATTACAATGCCAGGAAGCAAGGCTGGCCTTCCTTCTCAGTGCCTATCTGAGCGCTGACTTAGGAAACTGTGACATGAATTGAAACTACTCAGGGGCTCTGGAGGGAACAGAGGCTGTGAGGGCTAAACTCTTCTGTACCCCCCGGTTTCCCCTCTACATTAGCTAACTGGTTGAGTGCCTACCTGCAAAGCACTTTGCAAGATACTCTCCCAAAGGGGCCTAAAAAATCCTGATCCCTCATTTTATTTAGTTGAGAGCTTACTGCCTCCTCTCTCCTTGTTTTGGGATTGGTTTCTGTCCTGGAAAGGACATAAGAGAGTTCTGAGCGCGCACACACATCCCACCCTTCATGCCCCACAGAAAGCCTCTCACTTGTGGGTACTTCACATTCAGATGTTCATCTAAATTCCCCAGGGAATTCCTCCGTGGTCCCTGATTGCCCACCTTTAAACTGTAATTGTCTTCCTCCTCTTGTCCCAGTTTGAACACTAGTCCCTGATCACTTGTTTCATTTGGACTATTCATATGCTTGGCCTTGACTTTTGTATTCAGCCTTGTTCTAACTTCCCCTTGTTCTGGCTTCCTGCCCCCTTTGCAGGATTTACTGATTACTAGAAGACCCACCATCACCGGAACCAGGCACACATCCAGGTTTTGAGGTGCCTGAAATGTATCCATCAGAGAGGGACTCTTTTTAATTAAAATAATACAAAAATGTACACATAAAATAACAAAGCTTTGGAAGGAACCCAGGCAAGGGAGATGATCCAGCACCTAAATTTCATCAGCTTCTCAGTAAACCCACCCCTAAGTAGAAGTCCATAATTCTAGCGGATTGTCACTGATTTTTTTTTTTTTTTTTTGGCCAATCTTCTGAGAAGCCCACCTCTTTCCATAATACTATGGAAGGAATACGAAAGGAAGACTTTGTTTTCCTTTAGAACTTGAGAATTTAAGAAAACATGCAAGTGTTTATGCCCACAAGAGGCATACAATCAATATCTACTGAAGTAAATAACAAAAGTGATGATAAGAGGAAGTCATAGAGGCCCCAACCCACCAATGCATAAAATTAAGCAAAAAAGAAGTTCCTGGACCCAGTTTTTATTATCTTGGAAACAGTTACTGATGCACACCTAACCTGAGAGCTTCTGAAGGAGCTCTTCCCCTGACAGCCTTAGAAAAACCCTGGTTTCTAGTTTTGAGATCCTGATGCCAAGAAGCTGACATGGAGATTGGTAATTTAGAAAAGGCAAATTCAGAGGCTGAGTTTAGGCTAAAGTAACTGGAGCATACGGGAGCATTTCTCCCCTTCCTCCTTCCACAGTTTTCTCAGTGTGCCTCCCCAAACGTTTGCCCTCAGGAACTATGCTCTGTGGCCTCTTTCATATGCTGAGCAGTGAACACTGCTCATTGAGCTCTCTGAACACCACCAAAAGCGGACCCTTCAGACTTCTATTAGGTTGCTAGGGCTGCTGTAGAAACTATTACAACCCAGGTAGCTCAAACCATAGAACTATACTGCTGCCGTGCTAGAGGCTAGAATCCGGAAACCAAGGTGTCGGACGGGGTGGTTCCTTCCCAGGTCTGTGGGGGTAGAATCTGTTCCAGAACAGGCCCCCGGGCTTGAAGATGGTGGTCTCCTTCTTAAGTCTCTTCATGCATCCAGATTTCCCCTTTTTACAAGGATATGCGTCCAACTGGTTTAGGACCCCCACTAATGACCTCCTTTTTACCTGGTTACCTTTGTGAAGACCCTATTTCCAAACAGGTTCATGTTCTGAAGCACAGGGGGACACACCTCAACCCACAACAGGCCCATCACATGCTGTCTTTATTACACACTGAGACAAAAAAGATGTGTAGCTAAGGTGACCCTATACAAATGAGTTTTTCTGAGCACATGTAACTTTAGAATGCCAAAGAAGTGTTTGAAGAATGCATTTCATTAATAGCAAAGAACAGAGGCTTAGGAACTGATACGATGTTGAATGACAATCATACCAAATTTGGCAAATAATGTGAAATTGTGTAACCCTTGTCAATTTGCTTCCATGTCCGTAGACATTCTAACAAGTTAACTCAACATGTTCCAACTTTGTGAAGGATGAGCATTCTCTAGTCTCTGACAAACCATAGTTCCTGAGAAGGTCCCTCTGGCTAAGAAACTTAAGACTCACGGAAGAGAGAAGTGAAGTCAGAAGACTTACCCTGAAGGATGGTATTAGGCTTTCAATGTATCTTATCTCTGGATAAAGGAGGGAGGAATGCTTAGTGCTATATGCTTGGAGCATACTTCAGCAACTAAGGACATAAAATGGCACGTGAGATCATGCTAATTGCCAAGAGGGTCAATAGGTGTTTGTTTAATGCCATTCCCCTGAAAGACTGACAAAGCATGTTCTTCCACCCAACTGGCTATAAGCACCCTGTCTCACCCCATCCCATCAGAATGAGGGGCTGGACCATTAGCACACCACAGGGAATGGAGAAGGTGCATATGATGTGATCATGAAAATCAAAGCCAAGCATCAAAGCAAGAGGAAGAAGATACGGATGGATGACAGTTGATGTTCCTCTAGGTGAATAATGCTTCATTGGGTGACACTAGGAGGGGGCTGAGGGGTGCCTATCCTCCCTTTTTTTCCTTCTTGCACCTGCTTTTGGAGAATTCCTTTGGCCCTTGTTTCTTTTTACCCCCTTTTCTCTCCTTCCAAAACAAAATTTACTTTTGTGACTGCTGTGGGTGTTTGGGTTCTTATTTTAATTTATTTTAAATTTTGATTTTAAATTTGGAACCTGCGTAAGACTTTTGACATTTATTTCTGGGGGTGTTTTCTGAAGCTTGATGAAGTGGGTGTTGATTGACAGGCATGTTGCTATGGAGATAGCTGTCACTGCAGAGACTAAGGTTTTATTTTGTACTCTTCCTTTGTCAGGCAAAGGTTTGTGGGCTATTTTAAAAATAGTGTAAGTGCCCTAGAATTAATAGGAAATCGTTCGGTGACTTTTTTCTAACATACCTATCAAAACCTGTGATTGTTTTCATTCTGCACTGTTCTGTTCTGCATATGTATTCATAACTGCTTTAAAACAAGTGCTTTCCCATATTGCTTTCTCTCATTGGTTGCTTGTTCTTCACATTTCCCCTAAGATACTGGCCCCCTATGAAATTGTACAGGTAGGGAAATAGAAGTAATAAAAAGCACTGAAAAGTTTTCCCCAAGAAATTTCCCACTAGTACCATCGTGGTGTGGGACAGCCCGCCAGATCCAGGCTAGGGCTATATTTACTGGGCAAGTTCTTCATCCGGGGCTTTTAAGGAAGAAATTCCAGAGATAAGAAAATGCACATATGACATTAAAAGAGAGGCATATTAATTTTAGTTTCTGCAGATTTAAAATGGGTTCAATTATCTTATTTCTATTTATTTATCCTCCACTTTTTCTAGCCTTTTGGACAGTTGAGCATATGATTAAATAAGATGTAGAACTTCTACACCCAATACTAATCAGACCCAAATCTCCTATTGCCCATGACCCCAACTCCCCAGACATTCATTACAGCCCAAAAAGCAACTGAATTTTGAATACTTTCTAAACAGCACTAAGAAAAAGAAAAAGCAGAAAACCCACGGAATAATATGCTCTGCAAATAATGAAGAGTGACCCTGCTCTAAAGTCAGCTTCTTAGAAACCTGAATCCAATCATCTATTTTCTATATGACAGGCACTTCTCTGTAGGACTCCACATACCAACACAGCCCAGGACCCCGAATAGGTCAGCGCCTGGGGTGCTGAAAATAGTGCAGGGGCCGAGTGTTTGCCTTACTTTGTATTTTTCTGGCTGCAGCCAATTTCTACCATCTCTTCATTGGTCTTCTTTAGCTCCCTTTTACATGAATGTCAAATTTTGCATTGAAGGACCATCATTCAGACCCCTGCTGGAAAAGCAAATTTTCTCCTTTGGTAATGTTGCAGATTTGTACTACCTAAATATGAATTGAACCCAGAGTTTGGAAGAATATAAAATATATAGAAACACAGGTTTATTTTCTTGAAACCTGGCTCAAACTCACACAATTTCTTTAATCCTTCCATTGTGGGAGTTTATAGAAGGATTTCATTTTCTTTATGCAGTCTCTGTTTATGCCATCTTGATGTATGACATTTTGCTTAATAAACTAAAACTGTTCACTCTATCATACTTTTTAACTAATTGAAAATATATATAATACCAAGGAAGAAATAAGTGGGGATCTTAATTATGCATGACAGAGCATGATTTGACATTTCAGGGACCTCAGATGGTTTTGGCTAGATCTGGAGTGAGAAAGGAAGAAAGGTGCTCAGAAGAGGCTTGGGTCAATCTTACCTTCTCATTCCTAGGGCTGAAAATGCTGATATGGGGAATGCACTGGAAGAGATATCTATTTCTTGGATCTTAATGCAGAAAGTCCAGTGAGTCCAATGAAGAACAAATCTTAGAACTTGATAAAGATGGTGGGAAAATGAAAAGGTCAGGAAAGTGAAGGAGTGAGGTATGTATTATCATAATGTAGACTGAGATGTTAGTAACTTACACACCCTAAGCACAGAATTATGCATACATTTTATGAAATAGGTACCATTTCTTTTTTTTTTTTTTTTTTTTGAGATTGTGTAATGGGACAATTACTGAACTTTGAGTCAGTGATCTGGAATTTGGCTTCTCGAGTCATTAAATAAATGACCTTATGGAACTAACAGTTTAGTTGAAACTAAATCTCATGTTTAAAATGATGCCTTGCCTACCTTACAACCTCTGAGAGCAGGTGAAACTGTAAACTGCTCTCCAAATTAAGTTGTTATGGATATTTTCCTCCTTCTTCCCTATCTTCTTCTTTTTCTAAAAGATTTTATTTGGGGAGCCTGGGTGGCTCTGTCCTTAAGCGTCTGCCTTCAGCTCAGGTCATGATCCCGGGGTCCTGGGATCGAGCCCCGCATCGGGCTCCCTGCTTGGCAGAAAGCCTGCTTCTCCCTCTCCCACTCCCCCTGCTTGTGTTCCCTCTCTCACTGTGTCTCTCTGTGTCAAATAAATAAATAAAATCTTTTAAAAAAATAAAATAAATAAAAGATTTTATTTATGTATTTGAGAAAGAGAGAACAAGTGGGGGAAGGGGGAAGAGGGAGAAGCAGACTCTCTGCTGAGCAGGGAGCCCAAAGTGGAGCTTGACCCCAGGATCCTGAGATCATGACCTGAGCCAAAGCCAGATGCTTAACCAACTGAGCCACCAGGGTGCCCCTCCTTCTTCCCTATCTTCTCCCTCCTCCTCCAACTCTGACTCCCCATTATCATTCCTCCTCATCATTACTTGGAGTAAATGTATAGGCTGGAAATCATGTTTTAGCATTTGCTTCCTACAGGAAGAGAACCCTCAAAAGATATTTCCCTTATATCCCCTCTCTTTGACTCTACTGATCATGTCTCCAAAGCCAGTGGTTAAATTTTGCTGTAAGTGGATCCAGTTTGGCCAATGTCATTAAGAAATTCATAATCTGAGTAAAATATGGGTGTTTTTTTTTAAAGATTTATTTATTTATTTATTTGACAGAGAGAGAGAGAGACAGCGAGAGAGGGAACACAAGCAGGGGGAGTGGGAGAGGGAGAAGCAGGCTCCCCGCCGAGCAAGGAGACAGATGCGGGGCTCGATCCCAGGACCCTGGGATCATGACCCAAGCCGAAGGCGGACGCCTAACGACTGAGCCACCCAGGCACCCTAAAATATGGGTGTTTACAGAATTCATTTGCAAAGTATAATTACCAACTCAGCTAACTGATGCCTATATATCCAGGTGTATGTCTATGTAGTTTATCCTCATACAATACAGGAAAAGTGAAAATCCAATAAGTGAACTCTTTTACTGAGAAACATAACCCAAAAAAAGCCAGTTGTCACTTTTTAACAGACTGCAAATCAATAAGTGATGTAGGGTTTTACTTTTTGGTAACATTAGGATGTTGACTTCAGCATTAAGCATGGTATAGATCAGAAGTTGGGACAGAATACTCTGCAATGAAATACAAGTAAAAAAGCATCTTATTTTAGAACCATAGACATCAGTTATCTTATCCAATGACCAGCACTGCACTTGCACTATCTCGTGGAGTAGTGTGTAATCTATGGCCATTGAACTACAGTTGCCAGCCAGCGAGGGGGAAATGCAATACATTTCAGTGGAAATCACCAACACACAAATGGAGAAGAGCGTAATATAATAAAAACAACTCTTCTCAGCCTCATTCTCATTGAGGATAAGTGAAAGTGTTATCAATGCTGCTGTCAGACAGGATCACATCTGAGTCACATCAGACACAGCGGAACCTATCTTGATTTTTTACTTATAAGATCCCTGGAGAAGTCTACAGAACTAAAAAAAAAAAAAAAAAAAAAAAAAGGTGGGTGGGGACCTATTCTATTTCCAGTGTTGACCATCAGGGCATTTGTACTGATTTTGTTTAAAGTTACCTAAAAAAGAAAAATCAGAGTCAATTTCCAGGTTGACCCCTTCCTAAATATGTTTTTTTGGCAAGTCACCTCACTTGATTGTGCCTCGGTTTTTTTCATGTATTTAGATGGAGGTAATAATAATATCTATCACATGAGGTTTTTGAGAAAGTCAGTTAAAAAATATTAAAATGTCCTAAAATCTCTATTATGCTGGGGAAATGTTAGTTGACAGTGATAGTTTCTGACAGCAGCATTAGCAACAACGGTAATGACAAAAGGCTACGTATCGATTACATAACCCTTCAGCAGGGCCACAAACACATTAGTATTTCTGCAGCAACAGACAGAAATAATCACACTTAGTGGAATAAACAAAAGACCATAATTAGCCTGGTGTCAGATCAGGTCAGATTTTGGTGCCAAATAAGTTTTGTGGCCAAATTTATAAAATAAAAATAAAAACCAACAACAGCATCTTTTGGATTTCAGAACTGTGGATAATAGATTTTGGATTTGAACGAATCAACAGACACATCTGATCCGATCCCCCAACTCTTTCGTCCGCCCATCACTCTTCCTTTACAACTCTCTACAATCTCTGCGTCGTTGGGCCACGTTCTCCAGCACAATGGGGAGACAAATACTCGAAAATACAATGTAAAGGAGGATCCTATTCTGACAGGTCTTTCAGTTTCCATGCAATCCATCCTCTACCCAGTAGTGAGTGATCTTGTTGAAATGAAAACTGAGACTTGTCACCTTCCTGCTAAAATCTTTCAATGCCCTTCCATAATTCTACTCAACACAGATCAAACTTTTTACATATAGTGCACAAAGCCTTTGTGACCTGGTTCCTGCCTCCCTTTCTAGCCTCACCTTCCTGCTCAGCCCCTTTCTTCCCAATCCACAGACCCCATAGTCCAGTCTAGCCAAACGATTCACAATTCTCTGAAAATAATTTCTTACCTCTGCTCTTTTGCCCACACTGTGCCTTGTGTGGTGACTGCTCTCTCCCTCGTTGGGTCCTGACGGGGGACTATTACTATTACTTTGTACATTCTCCCAAACAAAATTTCATCTGTGAAGTCTACCCTGACCTCTTCACACTTCCTTGGAGTTCCCACTGCATCTTGGGCCTGTTGCTGTCATGCACTTGCCACATGGCCATGTGGGCCACATTATGGCACAAGGACATTCTGTAATTATGTGTCTACTCATCATCCCTGACTCTTCAGGAATCCCCAGTACAGTGATTAGTATAGGCACTTTACAGAGCACATGCTTAATAAATATCTGCTTCATGAATAAAAGTACTTCACAGAACTTTTCACTGAAACTAGAGACATCAAAGGTATATGAAAAACCTCCAGCCACTAACCTTCAAGTTGGAGAAAAGTTCAGATGTCATTTATTTATAAGATAAATTCGGGGCTTGTTCTCTATTTGTGGTTCTCGTGAAAGAACTCTCAACAGTTCGGTACTCAGGCTGAAGAAAATTCTCTGCTTTTGACCTTGCTTCAGTAACCAAATTAGAAACACACAGCATTTAAACAGGTATCACCAGCAGTAGACAGAGATTAGAACTTGGCCAATGAGGTCTTGCTTTACAGTTGCTTTAAAGTTTCCAACAGACAAAGACACAGAGGGGGGACTTAGGTCCATAGAATTTTCCACAAATGCATGACTTTCCCACCACCTCCAAAGGAGATTTTTTACATGTTGATAACATTTGCTTATATGCTGATGCCTGAAAAATCCTGACAAATATGTTACAAGCATCTCTGTGGTAAGGAGAAAAATGTTCCAAGCAGGACAATGTTTAGCGTATACAAGGATACTACTGTAAGGTTAGCCCAACAGGACCAACACATTCATCTCAGGTATTCAAATACTACGTAGTGAAACTACTAACTAGTACTTTCCAAGTGAATCTGGGACAAATCATTAAAGAAGATGCTTTATGTATTAAGAAACACAGAGCCGGTCACATTTGTCCTTCTCTTTTCCTCAACTTTATTTTTCTTTCTTTCTAGAAATGAGATGTTTTTCTTTCATAGTAAGAGGACCATAGCAAGCACTGGTGGGAGTCTCTCTACCTTATTCATCCTCAGTGCCTGGTACAGGGGCTGTTCCAATAGGAAGCTCTAACTTTGTTTACTAAACAAAACCAGGAACTTTGACTTGGAGAACATACTTAAAAAACATCTCTTTCTGCATTTTAGCTGTAATAAGGAAGTATTTTGAATTTACTGATTTCAGTGGTTGCTTGGCGAAGGCGAAGGCCATACTGTGACTTATTCACAATGAGCTACCTGGATAAAATACCAGAACTCCAGTATCCCTAATAGCACTCTCTTCGTGGACCTTCAGCCATAGGCTCACTCAAAGCCACAGAATAACTACATGGAATCTCCCTTTCCTGTTCTGCCCTAAATCTCAAAGGTCCAGGTACACCCTCACATAATGTTTTGCTCAAATCAGCAAAGAAGCATGAAAAAAAAATCACTGGGGAAAACAGCATTTAAGCGTCTCATACTGAACTTTAGGAGATCTTTTCCTCTTTATTTTGGACTTGGATGTTAACCATTAAGGAAGACTGGTAGCATAGTGCCACATTTTAAACAGAAAAATGTAAAAATGCAGGAAAACAGAACACATTTTCAAAATTTCTGAAAAGAAGTTGTAAAGTATTCACTTAGGCATCAAACTCAGTCTAATCATCCACCTTACCTGGAATGTTACTGCTAAACTCTCAACATTACCTACTAGATAACATTTCACAATGAGGAAACCCAGCCTTGAGCAGTAACTTCTGTGAGTTCCAACATTCTAATATCCAAAGGGAAATAACTGTCTTCCTCTTCTTTATACCAGGGTGTTCTCAGTGATGACACCTCTGCTTGAAATGGGAAAAGAACCAATACTCTCTACCTTCCATGTAAGATCCTTCAAAGATGGAAGCAAGAATATACATTTTAGTGGGCCCCAGAACACTTGCTTGGGGTGGCAATGTCAGGGAGAGCAAGAAGTGAAATGGTACAGAGGATCTCTTGCTCTTGTTGAAGCCTTATAAGGTACTGTTGAAAAATCTACAGATAAGCATCTTAAATCATGGTAAATTACACACTGCATGCTGGTGACTCGGTCATGGAAAATTATGAAGCTACGTGATGTCTCATTTGTTGTGCTGAAAACAAATGTAAATAAATTACTGGGAGAATCTCATTTACATTTAGAAATTCATCCTGATGCATGACATGACTACTGATTTTTTTTTTAAAGATACTTTGAGAAGAAATGCCACTCATTAAACCCACATCATGAGGATCATAGTAGGAGTTTGATGTGGTGCAAGCTTTTTAAAACGAGGAAAAGCCACTTTTCCATAACAGTAGGAACACCCACCCCTACCCCGACACCCTTCCCAAACCCTATACTACAGTCCATCCCCCTCTCCACACACACACAGAGGGGAGGACAAGCAGCATTAAGCTCATGGTTCTTCCACTTCTTCTAATGCCCCATCTGCTGCCACTCAGAGAGAACACTCTTGACCCACTGTCAGTGGGACTAGTTGGCTGCCCAGTAGTGGGGATGGCTTTCAGTGAGCCATTCACACACTCTCACCCCCTTCCACCCATGCCCTAGGCAGCTGGCAGGGGTTAATGGGACAGAATGGAGTTAACTGGCTCCTGTAGGGATCAAACCCATGACCGATCTCATTAACGGTCTGCTTTGACCAACTGAGCTGCAAAGCCATGGACTCATTGAATAGGAATTGGTCATCAAGTGGCACAGATGCCCTGCACTAAGATGCAGCTGACCTAAAAAGGCAGATATAAAATACAGGAGATTGATGGGATTTCAGCAAAAACCTTGAAGGGCCTCAGGTCTAGGGTGGCTGTTAGGCTTGCTGCCATCCTTAATTTATCCCATCCACCTCTCCATGACTCCATTCAAATAACCCAGGGCAAAAGCAAGGACTTATGAAACAGGGACAGAGTTACAGCACATTGAATGTAATGAGAGCAAATCGGGCAAGCACTTAACAAAAAGTTGTGAGAACCATTATATATATAGCCTATAAAGCTGTAGCTACAAAGGATTAGACTGTCGTTCCTCGTTGTTACGATTCTACACTTAGCATAGTCCAGCACACTCTGTGCAATATTCTTCCTTCCCCACCAAACACAGCCACACATCCTAAAGCCTCGCCTTCTGAGTGAGGACCTGAAACTCCCCCTGCTTTGCTCTGCAGCTGGGACTGTGGACTCACTTTCCAGCCATTCAATTTCTTCCCATCTTTTTTCTCTTCCCCATTCTAAATAGATATCTCAAAAAGTTGTTGAGTTTTGCTTTCCACCCCACAAGGGTGAAATACAACCATTTCCTAAATAGGGATATTATGGTGTGCTCAGCTTCATCCACAGCAGAATATTTACATAAGCCTGAAGAGGTCTGAGAGTTTATTGGTTAAGGGAAAAATAAGCAGGCCATGAAATAATTATTTTTCATTGTGCCCTGCCAAAGCCATTCAGCCAAAGGCTAAATTGAGCTGCTATTGTGATTATTTGAACTGTGGAGCCAAAAAGTCTTTGCTGCAAAGCATCCCAGCTGTCCTAAATTTTGTTCTGATGGCTAGTGTTCATTCTGGCTCAGACCCTGCCAAAAAAAATCGTCCCCAAAATAGGCGGGTGGAAGGGTTGCTTTATCCAGACCCACATCAATTACAGATTTAGGGCCATTCAGAGAACTTGATTATTAACAAATCACTTACTGAAACTGTTATGACAGGGTCTCCATATGCAAATGGCAGACCGCTCATATGCACACAGCGAGGCGGGGAAATCAAAACTAAGACTTCCCAAACTTACTGATGGTCATTTCTTTTAACGCTCATTGTACTTTTTAGCAAATGAGTTCTTCCCAACGGTCCTCACGGCTGGGAGGCTGCAGCAACAGCATTACGGGGCCGGCTTAATGGGGGCATCCACCCCATGCTTGCCTGGCACCTTGACAGGTACGTCTGGTGACTGTAGGATTTCACAACTGAGTCAAATGGCCCTTTCAGGGCTTTAGGAAGCAATGTAAGCTCTGTGCGCTCAGCGTGGCACCCTGAGCATCTGGAGCAGAATCTGCCCACCGCAAGCACTCAGCATAGATGTGGAAGGAGAGGAGGCAGGCAGGCTGACAGTCCAGTGGGACTAAGGTGTTCTGTCACACCTTCTTTATAAATATGTCTTCTGTGGGCTATGATTGACACATTTCTGAAAACTAACCTAGAGTTAGTGGAGGTGCGGAAAATTGCCAAATTAGCTATCTTTTAGCAAATCATCACATCCCTCTCCTTAGAACAAGATTCCCTTCACATGGAGGAAAGAAGCAAAGCAAAACAGTTGGCCCTTGTTCAATGTGGGGGTTAGAGGCACCGACCTCCCCACCTGACCCCACACAGCCAGAGATGCGCGTGTAATGTTTGACTCGCCCAAAACTTTACTAATAGCCTACTGCTGACCAGAAGCCTTACAGATAACACAGTTGACCAACGAGTAGTTTCCATTGTTATTTAGGTACTGTGTTCTTAACAATAAAGTAAGCAAAAAGAAAATGTTATTAAGAAAATTATGAGGAAGAAAAACCACATTTATAAGGACTTTATGTGTTTATTGCAAGAAATCCATATATAAAGTGGACCCATACAGTTCGAACCCATGTTTTTCAAGGGTCAATGGCGCTTTAATCTGATGCATCATTCTCTCAAACTGGATGCTAGGCTTGAACAAAACTCAGTGTGCCTCTAAAAAATCTACAGTTGTCCTGCAGTTTACCTCTCAATTTATGTTAAGAAATAAACTCAGCTGGATTTGTGTATCAATTCCCTGTCGAGCGGTGAAGCCGCTATAGAGAGTACAGGAAGGAAGGAGTCCAGCAGAAGCTCTGGATCCACACGGTGTCCAGGGGGTTTTTCCCAGGGCGTCCAGTTACTTCTACTTTGGGTATTACAAGTTCCACTGTCCTCAGTCTGGAGACACTGAAATCACCAGTCAGAGTGAAGGTGCGTTTTTACCATTTCTTGGAACTACTTGGAAGGAAGACAAAATCTTTAAGAGCTAAATTCATGTAACACCAATTACAATTTCCAAAGTCATCTTCCACCCATATTCAAATGACTCTGGAAATCCCCTTTTTCGAGATGCTTTCCTGGAACCCTCACGGGAGTGGGGACTTCCTTGACATCCTTCTGTTGTGATAGGATCTACTCCCCTGCACACTCACCTTCCCACCCTGCAGGTCCCAGACTAAAAGCTGGGGGTGGGCAAGGGCAATCCTCACTCCCTGGGCAACTGAGAACCTGTAACCGGTAAAGACCATCTATGCCATACACATCAGCCCTCCCTGACTGCCCATCAGGACTAATGGGCGGTTTCTGATTAGTCTGTGGAAAGTCACCATGTGTGGCATGGGATGAGAGGACAGACCAGCTTTTAAATAAGATGGCAGCTGGAAGATATAGCTGTGACATGGCAAGAAATCCAAGAGATACCATAAACCTAAAAGTTGCATTTGGAAAACAAAATGGTTTTGCAATGAACAGTGGAGACATAACGGTATATGGTTTCCAAGGAAATTTGAGAGCTGTACATACTTCAGGCTGAAACAGATGGGTTATCTTTGTCACGGTTGCTTCCGATGACATTACAGAGCTTAGAACCCAGAGGGATCACTCACTCCACCCCCACCCACGGCACCCACTCCAATTTCCACGATAAAGGGATAAAGACACTGAGTTCTGGAGATACAGGTATCATTCAATCGTTCACCATCAAACACAATTTTTTTTCTTGATTTTTAATCTCTCTCTTTCTCTGCCCCATTTTTCCTTTTTTTCTGTTTCTACTCATCTCCTTCAATCTTTATCTTTTCATTGACTGTGCGCCTTAGGTCTTCCTTCCCAGCAGCTATAAGAATAATAACAATAACACCAAGATTTATACAGCACTTATTAAGCTAGGAACTCTTCTGAGTGTTTTATTATTCATCACCTCATTTATTCTTCACAGAAGCCCTGTGGGGTAAGTACTGTTATTAACCCATTTCATTATAGAGGAGCAAACTGAGGCAGGTCACTCGCTCAAGATTACTCAACTGATCAGGAAGATCTATTTCTTTATTATTTTTTAAAGATTTTATTTATTTATTTCCATGAGAGAGAGAGAGAGTGCAGGGGGAGGGTCAGAGGAAGAGGGAAAGAGAAACTCAAGCAGACTCTGCACTGAGCCTAGAACCCAATGCAGGGCTCGATATCATTACCTTGAGATCAGACCTGAGATCAAGAGTCGGACACTTAACCAACTATGCCACCCAGGTGCCCCAGCAAGAGATCTATTGTAAAACAGGCAGGATGGCTCCCAGAGAGCTTGCTTTTAACCATTATACACAGTGCCTCAACTACTAAATGTTACTGTGCATTACCATGGGCCAGCCACTGTGCCGAGTACTTTATGAACACTCTCTGTTATTCCTCACAACCGCTTCGTGAGGTATTTAGCAACATCCTTCCCTTTTTACACAGGAGGAAGCTGAGGCACAAAGAGTTTCAGTAACATGCCCAAGGTCATACCTCTAGCAAGAATGGCACCCAGTTTTAAACTAGGCCACCTGACTGTGAAATCTGAGCTTCTAAATACTCCCCACCTTCCCCAAAACTCCACCAAGGACCCTTAGGCTCGAAGTCCAAGGGGACAAGGATAACTGATGAAGGCAAAGAGCCCTACCTGGTTGGTCTTAAAGTGTACAGTGTCATCTGGCTCAAAAAAGTCTTTAGAAATCTAGGAAATAGGGAAAAGGCATACACAGGGTGCTTTTGTTTTGTGAAAACAAGGCAAGAATTATTTAGCATGTGTCTCTGCAGAGTGATTTTTGCCAGTTTCAGTCATTAAAAGTAAAAGCTCAATAGTGTGACGTCTGTTTCACATAATTGTGGCCAAAAATAAATCTCTTTTTAAAAATCCTAAGTAACATCAGCCTAGGCCTTTTGATTCTAACTTCTGGGGTAAATCAATATGTCCTGTGGAAAAAGTATATGCACAAGAAAAATTAACTCAACTATTTGTGGTCAAGGACAGTGGGGAAAGCCAAAAATGTCCACAGATAATTGAAAACTCCATTTTAATTGTTTTCAAATGCTAATGTTTTTCCACTACCCACTAGGGCTGTTGTTCATCAGTAAAAGAGTGAAATCTACAAACCTGACCTCTTCTCCTTGCCCATGCTCTATGCAGAAAGTCCCAAATCAGTCCATATCTACATTACACAGGAACCAAGGATCAGGACATTTGATGGTAATAGAAGAATAGAACTGAAGTGTCCTGAAAAATATTGGATGAATGTTAATTATACTAATAAATCATTTTAAGGAGAACCATATCAAAGTCTTCGGAGATCCCCATCCTGGAAAACAGCTAGTATAAGGTTACATGGTTACCAGAGTCACAGTAGGTCATTTTCACTCTGATTTTCTATTCTCCCTTTTACATATTATTCCTATCAGGAATAATACATGGCCTAAAATGAGAGAAGAGCTAAAAAAGGAAAATCCTTGTAAAACAATAAAAAGCTAAGCCCATGACCCCCAGCAGAGAACAACCTTTGGCCCACTATTCCCCACTGAGGTCAGCCGTGCATGGTGACTTAATACCTTGTCTCTCGTTTCCTGACCTCTCATCTGGCCTGCTGCGCCCCATGGAACTTTCAGCAACTCGTGATTTAATTCCTACCTGAGTTGGAGGCACGAACAGAGCTCTGACCTGTGGCCTGTGAGTTCGCCACCACTGTACCTGCTGACCAGATCCCCTCCTGGATCCAGCCCATCGGCCCAACAAGAGCAACAGAACATCCTTCCCTTTCAGGCAAAGAGAGAGAAGAAAGGCTCTATTTCAATTAAATACAACAGAAAATCAGAACTAAATTGGTCACAAGTATTGGAAGACCCCGCAAATGGCAAGAGTTTTAAAGACATTACTGCATTTAATTGAAGAGTATGGAAAACGTACACTCGCTCAAGGCTATTCTACTCCTTGACAAAGAGTTATGGATTCAGAGATGGCCAGGGCTCCAGCAGAAGGATTATTAAACAGAACCTCTATCCCGAGCTCGGCTGACTTCTGTAATGTTTTACATGGGATAACACTTGTTGCTATCCACTTGCGGGTGTCCGACTTGGAGGGCTATTAATATGTAGACTTTTCTAGGGAATCCGCCTAAGGGATTAGTAACCCCCAAATGTTCAGTTGAATATTAACTGCATTAACTTTGCCTGCAATATACTTCTACACACGAACAGCCTACGGTACCTTATGGATGACTTGCTTAACAAAAAACATTCCATGCAGAGCCCCACTGCTGGAAATTTGTATTCCATCAAAAGGGATGCCCTGCCTGCCAACCCTGGCCGAGGCCCAGAAGAAATTCATATATTCAGGTATTCATGGTTTCACTCAACTGCCAGAATTTCTCTGACCAGGCAGTACCCTTTCTTTGTTAGGTATTACTGCGGGCCACCTCCCCCAAGATTGCTTGAAAAGATGTATCTTATAAGGCAAGATGCGGAAATGTAAAATATATATATATATTTCCCACTCCAAAGAACAACTTCCTAACAACTCTACTAATTCCAGAAAAAATCACAGGGAACAATCTTGTTACTATCTCCAGCACACACACAAAAAAGAATGCATAGAGCTTGAGCTCCTATAAGGAGAAGAAATGGTCACCAATCTTCCGCCCAATGACAGGCACCAGCGTCGAGAAGATTAGCTGAATTCTACCCCTCTCTCCTTAGACTCTAATTCTCTCTTATATGCCTTCTTCAACCCTGATGTGCCACTCTCACAGAGGGGGTTCGGTGTAATTAGACATCAAGTTAAATCTTAGGGCCTGGGACCTTTATTTTTTCATAATACTGTACACTTAATTGCCCCTGCCAGTTAGCAATGCAATTATGTTGGCTAGAAAGGGAGACACACAATAGATTTTAGTATTTAAACAGGAAATGAAACTGCAAGCAGAGAGCCGCAAACCACACCATTAAACTGAAATTAAAGCAGTATGTGAAAAGAAAAAGTTTCACTCCTGGCCCACCAGGCGAAAAGAAGCTACCCACGGATCAGAAAGGGGTCAGAATACGTGAGGCAAATCCTGGGCTCCTAATTCAGGATGGGATTATGTGAAAACCCCAGGCATAAAAATATGATGGAATAAAGCAGACAAATAACAATACAGTACAACACTTGCCCTTTTAAGGGTTAAACAAATGAAAGATGCCTTTGCCATCAAGAGGGTCATGTGCATAATTATTGTGTCCATTTAGGCTTTCTCTAATCTTCATGCCTATCAAGGCTTTCTAGACCAATGCCTTATTATCAGAACAGGGAAAAAAATCACAACAATCAGGGGTTCAGGGGTACCTGGCTGGCCCTATGGTGGAGCATGTGACTCTGGATCTTGAGGTTGTGAGTTCAAGCCCCAGGATGTAGAGATGACTTAAAAATAAAATAAAATCTTTAAAAAAAAAAAGAATAACAACAATCAACTGATATTTCTCCCCATTCTCTAGAAAGTGAAACAAGAATCCCAAAAATTCAAATGATAAGCAGATTTGGCTTTGCACTTCTCTCTGGATCCCATTCCTAGAATTTCAATACAACCCCCTTCACTCATCCCCTCCATCAGGCATGTACTTTTACTTAATATAATCTTCAAAGGGAATCAGACATTACAGAAGACCGTCTTATTTCAGCTTTATGGAAGGAAAAAATTCAGTCTCTATCACCATAACCACTCCACGATGAGATCTGGAAAGATTTGAAACATCCATGAAGGAAACAACCAGAAGAGATATTGCCAACAGACTCTTCTGCTGGGAAGCTATGCAGAAAATAGACTAAGAGAACCCACATCGAAGGCAGAAATTTTACTCATACTTGCAGAAAACTGTGGCTGGTAGACACAGCCCAACACTCCTTTCGAGGACAGACTTATCAAGATTTGATGCCAAGTTCAGAAGAGGCCTGCGCATTGCCTGTTTAGCTGAATTTGCAAAACTGTAGAACCCCTTGTGAAAATAATTCCTCCCAGGAGAAGGGGGAGAGAGACTTCTGAGTTTAATTTTGTGTTGTTAGGAATGGCAAATTCAGGAGTCAGCCACCAGTATTCCCCTCCAAATACACAAGCAGTTTTTCTGACAATATAAAAGCAGGAAAGAATATTTTTTTCAACTTCTGGAAATAAGCACAAAATAACAAAAAAAAAAAAAAAAAAGGAAAGAAACTCACATGTAGTTAATGGGTTTGTGCACAGCCCATATACCTAATTACATGTATATATAGACACCAGTTCTTGAGTAGAATTTGTTGAAGACTCTGATTAGCCTCTATCCTGCCTTCTGCTTGACTTGAAAGAGACTCTTTAAATATTTTTCTAGGCCTTGCCTTTAAAAAAAATATGAAGTGTTGGCACCCTATGCCTCTGCTTTTTGAAAGGCAAGGGTTGCACCAAAAGCCCCATTAACCGTCCATATACTACAACACTGGGGCCTCCAGAAAAAGATCTGCCTTCCATTTCCTCTTCAAAAGTAATTGCCCATCACTAGAACTTAGAGTTTAAAACGAGTTCTCTGAAAAAGAAGAAGAAGAAGCAGCAGCAGCAGCAGCAGCAGCAGAAATTAATTCTAACCCTTACCTTTGCCACCTTGTAAGACTTTTGGCCATGACTTACCTGTATAAATAGAAAGAACTAATTTACTACAGAAATGCCCATGGGCGAACATGTACTGACTAATGGAGTGTTCAGCTTTTGCATGATTAACCAGCTGGTGGGGGTAGTGGAAAAAGCAGAGGGCATAAAATAATAAGAAAAATTGACTAGCAGCCCTCTTTTAAAGTAGTCCATGAAAAATTCCTTTTTTTCTCCTCGCTAGCTTAGAAACTGACTGCAAGGGATGATAAACTTGAATGAGTCACCAGGAAACTAAGCAGGTCCCATGGCAGCTCTTGTGTCTCCAAAATTCACTCCACAGGGAGAGAAGAAAAGACACCAAACTGTTTCCAGACTGACCGACTCACACGACAGGTCCTGCCGCTAGTCATTAAGTTAATTTTCTAATATATTGTGAAACACGTTACATAAAGTCGAAAACTATGACTGGGCTTTCTGTCCATTCAGTTCTCTCTCTGGAGCACTCTGCTAGACCACACTTGGCTTTAACTACCGCCAGACCAATTCATTAAGAAAAAAGGGTATAGTCTTGAGCCAGAATATTTATACACTTGACTCAGAAACAATCTATTCTAAGGGACATTTCCCCAAGCTAAATGCACTACAGGGCTTTCCTATTCATAAAATTCTTTAGCTGGTCTGTAACTCGCTTAAGTGGAGAAAAAAGGAGTCAGGTCCAAAAAAGAAAAATGCACACTGACCAAAAAGAAAGAAAATGCCTGAGGAAAGGCAGGGGTTTGGGCTACTTAGAAAGCAATGAAACTTCTCTTTCTTCCATTTACTCTGATTACACAGCTAATATTTACTCAGCGTACTCCTTCCTTTAGCACAAGGGGCAAGCATTTCCCAGGCAAAGAAAAGAGAACAACCAGTACTCAGTATCCTTGCCATCACAGCAGATCCTAGCCCTCAGATCCCACCCTTTATTTGGGACGCTGCCTGAGTTCAAGAGACAGTAAGATGGTCCAGAGGCAGGACCCCATAAAGATACACACACACACACACACACACACACACACACACAAGTATGCACTATGCATGCCTGCGCCCGCATATTCTTATCTGCCTGTCTGTTCAGATGATCCAAACACAGGTCTTCCCTTCCCTTCACTTCCCCTATGGCCACAGACACTACCCTTTTTCCCAGCCAGACCTCTCACATTTGCCACAGATCATAAATGGTACCTAACACTGGGCTATGCATAGGTCACCGTGACCAGAATATCAACCATTTTCCCAATGACCCCCAGGCACAGGGTCATTAATGGCAATTCCACAGAACGGAGAGACCTTGCGGTGGGGTGGGAAGGCCCCTGGCAGGTCCAGAAACCTGAGTCCTAGTAACAGGTCTGCTACTAAACTAGCTGTGTGGCCTTGGGCCAACTACTTAGCCTTTCTGATCCTCGGCTTCCTCATTTACAAAATTAAGTGTGAAACTAGATGATCTCTAAGCCACCTTCCAGTTCTAAGATCTTCTTGTTTTGATTTGTTTTGTGTCTGTGCTCATCGAAGTGGTAAAGGACTAAAGGAGAAGGGCTAAATATTTGCCACATTATACATTATGAAGATACTCCAGTGCTGTGCCGTTCAATATGGTAGCCACCGGCCACGTACATGCAGCTATTATACACTTGAAATGTGGCTAGTCTGGATTTCCAGGATTTAGGATCCAAAAATGGAAAATATCTCACTAATAATTTTTTTACTGGTTACATGTTGAAATGGTAATATTTAGGACATACTGGGTAAAATCAAATGCATTATTAAAATTCAATTTACCTTAACTCTTTATTTTTTTTTAACATTGCTACTAGAGAATTTAAAATAAAAAATGTGACTCACATTATATTTCTGTTGGACGGCAATGCTCTACAGGGGAGTTTGGTTTAGAGGCCAAATCTGGTCCACAGCCTATTTTTATATACCCTGAAATCTAAAAAGAGTTTTTACATTTTCAAAGAGTTGTTTTTAAACAAGAAAGAGACCGTGTTATAGAGACCATGTGTGGCCAGCAAAGGCTAAAATATTTACTAACTTGCCCTTTATAGAGAAAGTCTGCCGACCTTCCCTAACTCCTGTCCTAGCAGGGTTTGGGTGCTATAGTAATACTCCAGTCGGCTTGGGGAGAATTCCCCCACCATCGTCCTAAATGTGGTGGAGAGAATATTCTAGAAGATGGAAAGGATAGTCCAGACTACTGCCACTTTTCAGTTTCCCTCCTTAAGATAGCTGAGCATGAAGAAACTTAGCTTCTAAGGAAAAATATGACAACTTTAACCTAATAATGTACCTTTTTTTTTTTTTTTTGCCAAATTCAGTGTGACCAACCACTCCTGTTTGTCCAGGACTGAGAGGTGTCCTGAAGTTTGAAGCACTCCCCATGCTAAAGTGCAAAAATCAGGACTGTCCTAGGCAAACCAGGAAGAGTCAGTCACTTTAAATTTTACCAATGAAAACTATGCTACCATGTTACATTAAAAAATGCAATGCATACCCCATGTTTTTCTAGTAGACATACCTTCTTTAGCAAAGCTGCACCCTGAATTGTTGTCTCTACTACTTTCATTGTATTTTAATTACCGAAAATTAAATTTTCAGTAAGTTCTCCATTGACCATTCAGTTCTTTCATTTTATGATCTTGAATCAAATCTCTTATCTTCAACGAACCACAGTTTTTCCTCTATAAAATATCTTGAGTGGATGGTGAATTTTTTTCCAGTGACTTCTGTTGGAGGATAAAATAGCAGACTTTAAGAACCTTGAGGGAAATGAGGATTCTCAATTCAGGATTCCCATTCAATTCAGGACCACTGGACAACCACCGTCAATAGGATGGAATTTTCTAAGTGTTTTAAACTCTTCAACACTATAATATCTTGAGCTAGAGATAAACTAGAGCCCAACAAAAGTTCGATTTCCAAAGAAAAGGGTATATATATGCTACTTCAAACCCAGAAAAGTTCTATATCCCATATACAGAACCACAAATGGTGGTATTTTACTATTACTTGTTTCATTATTTGGGGGTGATTGTTTTCAAAATCATGGATAAAATGATAGTACATATCACTTTTGCAAACAACTGAAACTTCCGAATGGAATCCCATTCTCCCCAATGGCCTGGAAATGTTCTCATTGTTTAGAAGAAGACGGTGTCACTCGTTGCATATTAAACATACACTCTCTCTGTTTCACTGGGGATGCTCTATTGTGCAATAATTGGTCCCCATTGTTACATGCACCATTTGGCTGCTCAGATGTAAAAGTAAAACCTCTTAAATAGCTATCTCCACTGATAGCCTTAGGCATAGATGGTCCCCCATGGCCACAAGCCGGCAGCAACCCATGACCAAGGCTTACGGCAGGGAGGGGTAGATGGAAAGGGGGTGTATCTGTAATCTTTGATTTATAGTAGAAAAAGCACCCCCTGAAACCTCATTAGCAATGGCTGAGTGCTGCATCCGGTCCCCAGCCAGGACCTTCTACCCAGAGTACAGTGAGAGAGGGTAGGGAGTGGCCTGTGCGCCCAGGACAGAAGGAGGACAGTGCAAGAGAAGTGTTCCTGCAGGGTCCTGGCCCTTCTCCCCACAGGAGCACCTGTCCTCCTCTCTGCAGTGCCTCCTTCCCACACACCCCCCCCTGACCCCAGCACCCATGCTCCATCCAGCACCCTTTCCAAACCCGCAAGTCCCAGGAGCTGTTTCCCCATGGAGCTATGGGTGTCCTCCCAGCCTTTCGAGCTGAGACGACCTCTGAATACGAAGGACATTCCCATTTCTCCCATATTACTGAAATCCTCCCTTTTCAACTCTGAAATCCTTTTATGTCAAAGTCTGACTTTGAATTTTTTTTTTTTATTGTTTCAACACATATCTTTTTGAAATGTCTTTGTTCCCCTTGGTCTGTCTCAAACCCTGCCACTCCTGACTCTGAAGTCCCGATCAGCCCGAGGGGACTTTTCTCCCCAATTCGGCTCGTCATGTGAACCACTGGGGGACCCTGCACTCTGTAGTAAGCTTCACACCAGCCACAGAGCAATGAAACACATTGTCCTGCCGTCCAGGTGCTGACATCTGAACCACCGGGACAATCGCGGCTTCCTCCGAGACAGAAGCCAACTTGCTCCCACAAAACCTTCTAATGCAGGTGGACAAAGATGGGAGCCACTCGAAGGCATGGAAGCAGGGTGAGTCAGCCCTTTCCTCCTCTCAGGTGGTGCTCGGAGCTCTATGAGCACAGGGCAGGAGCCAGAATGCAGAGTGCCCTGTAGAACAGCGGGCTCACTGTGTGCTTCCTGGGACTTTAGTAACATGGAGGAGCTGTTGGGAAGCAATCCAGAATGGAACATCCCACCATAAACGAGAGGGTCAAGAACAAGGATTCCCTACATTGTATGGAAAAAATGGGAAGTAACATCTTCTATCTACAAATTACTTTGGTTTTTTAAATTTTTTATTCAAATTCAATTTAGTTAAGATATACTGTATTATTAGTTTCAGGGGTAGAATTTAGTGATTCATCAGCTGCATATAATACCCAGTGCTCATTACATCATGTGCCCTCCTTAATGCCCATCACCTGGTTACCCCATCCCCCCACCCACCTCCCCTCCAGCAACCCTGTTTGTTTCCTAGAGTTAAGCAACTCTTATGGTTTGCCTCCCTCTCTATTTTCATCTTATTTTATTTTTCCTTCCCTTCCCCTATGTTAAATTACTTTGTTTTTTAACACATTCAAAGTATTTGGAAAGGTTTTCTAATTCAATGCGAGAGTCTCCTTGCCAATGGGAGGACCACACAGAGCAGGCTCGTCCTGAGTTCAAATCCCTGCGGTACTACTTTGGCCAGCTCACTGAACGTGCCTGGGTCTCAATTTTGTCACTGTTGAGGTGGGACTAGTAATATCTACCTCATTAGGATTGCTTGGACAATTAAATGGGTGATGTATAAAAAGCATTTCATGCATCTGAGATGAAGATGACGTTACATGTCAATTATATCTCAATTTTTAAAAAGGTATTTAGCAAAATGCTAACGCACTTTTAAAATAACGAATGGCGATAGACATTGGGGAGGGTATGTGCTATGATGAGTGCTGTGAATTGTGCAAGACACTTAAATCACAGATCTGTACCTCTGAAACAAATAATGCAATATATGTTAAGAAAAAAAAAAAAGAAGAAGATAGCAGGAGGGGAAGAATGAAGGGGGGGAAATCGGAGGGGGAGACGAACCATGAGAGACGATGGACTCTGAAAAACAAACTGAGGGTTCTAGAGGGGAGGGGGGTGGGAGGATGGGTTAGCCTGGTGATGGGTATTGAGGAGGGCACATTCTGCATGGAGCACTGGGTGTTATGCACAAACAATGAATCATGGAACACTTCATCTAGAACTAATGATGTAATGTATGGTGATTAACATAACAATAAAAAATTTTAAAAAAAAGAAAAGAAAATGAGAACCTGGCCTATATCAGATAAAGTAATTAATGGAAAAGCAAAAAATAAAAATAAAATAACAAATGGCTACTGTCGTTACTACCAGTCCGGGTAGGTATATAAGGGGAAGTTGAAGAATGGGGCCAGGGTTACTCAGTGTGCCAATCCAGAAGCAGACCCTCAAATGATCTTCAGACAGTTTTCTCCACAAGACCAGCCCCTTCAAAGGTCTCCGGTCACAGAACTGAGATATACAGAGAAGAAAACTCGCTAGGCCCTGCATTATTTAACGGGATGTTTAGGTTTAACACAAAAGTCAAAAACTTGACTGAAGTTAAAACTCTGGTGACTCTGTAAAAAATAAATCTGAGTGGAGGCAGAGCTATTCCAAAAAAAGACTGAAGTACTTCTCAGAATTTAAAGAAGATCGAAAACTCTCCCTAAGAGCCCAAGTCACAGTGGTGCCTCTGCCCAAAGACCACACCCCATTATTAACAGCCTCCTACATGAAGTCAACCAATCAACATCACGGTATTTCTTCTTCCATGCCTATCCTGTTCTTTGTCAGCTCTCGTCTAGGGATGCCAGAACTGTGAGCTAAGTAGCATCCTCTCATCCCAGCTGAAAAATACAGACTAGAGAAGACTCCTCCTCCAAGGTCAAAGAAATCACTTCCAGGCTGCTTGCCTCTGGGCCGCAGGCTAAGCGTGTTTGGCAGAAACTGGGTAAAGTATTGACAAATGCCTCCAGGCTCCTGCCTCTGCCCCCCGATGACAAATATTTCTCTTTCCCTGTTACATCTAGTCTCCTGAGATTCATCTTGAACACCCAGATGGGGGAGATATTTAACAGTCCCCCCTCCACCTTTTTTAAGAGTATTTTCATGACTCCACAAGTTTTTTTTTTTTTTCTGATTAAATCTAGTATGAGCTCCCTTTCAAAGCATTTACACACATAAGCTCTACTCTATCAATTTCACAAACTTTCAATACGTTCTCACATGGCACCTTGGTACGTTCTGTTTCTGCACCATGAGTGTAAGCTCCTACAATCTGAAGACTGTCTCTTTTTTTTTTTTTTTTTTTTTTACTTTTTAGCCCTGTCTCAAAGCCTCCTGAATAGGAATATTCTCTAACCAGTGATCAACATGACCCCACCAACTCTGTCTGAATCTCTGTAGACTGGCCTCTATGCGAACTTAAACTACAGATGAACTACACACACACACACACACACACACACACACACACACACAACACAATACTCACAAGAGAGGAGAGAAGAGAGAGAGAGAAAGGATGACAAGAGCTTCTAGTTTAATTTTAATATGTAGTGACATCTCCCACAACACACATATTTGCCTTCACATTCTTGGCCTCTATTTCATGAGAACTATGGCACTATTCTCCTTTAAAATTTCAGACTAGTGGTCTCAAAGTGAGTTATATAAGTAGCAACTGAATAGATCTTTTGGACTGGTCATGGAAGAAAGTCCCTGAACTGGTGACTTCAAATTCTGTCTCTTCAGCAGCTTGGCTGAGAAAGTTCTGAAATCACTGCCTTGTCTACTGTCTATGGTCTGATCAAGAAGAAAACTGAGAGGACACCGTGTGATCTTGACACTCCCTTTTTCTTCCTTTCCACATTCACCTGCCCTCCAACTGGAATTTTCTCATTCTTTTCAAATTATTCATCTTATTACTGTGGGATTTAATAAGTGGAGCTGTTGCTTTAGTTAAACTTTTATGGCAGTGAGTTAGCAATCAAAAACCTTTTTTTCTTTCTTTTTTTTGTCAAGTGCTGAGAGTCTTAGTTTTGAAATATTTCAGGATTTTTCCATCAACAATTAGATTTTTTCCTCTCCTGTGAAATATCTTCACAAGGCTAGTATACCTTTTACCTTTAAAAAAAATAAAAAAGACCTTGAGATGATTTGTTTTGATGATGAGGAAACTGTGAATTAGGGAGCTCGGGTATTTTTGTCTAAGGGAACACACTATGAGCATGTGTTTGGCTTGAGATTCAAACCAACCTAATTTGACTCCGACTCCACTCCCTATATCTGTGCTAGGTACACAGTGGTACTCAATAGGGTTGTTGGCCCTACTCCACTCAACCCAAAGGGAGGCTCAGAAATTTGCTGGGATTAAAGGAAAGACATACCAGATCAAATACTTCAACACTAAGCTTTATTTGTAGCTTCTTGCAGTACAACCCAGTGCCCTAGAGTATATTCAGATCCCTTCTACACTGAGCACCCTCCACAGCTGGGATAATCTGTATTAGTTCATGCCCTCCCCCTTGATTTTGACTTAAAACTCTGTAGAGAGTAGGTGCTCAGTAAAAGCAGGAAAAATGTTTTGTTTTGTTTTGTTTTTATAAAAAAATGAAATCCCAAAGACCCAGGGATCTCTAGCTAAGAGGCTCCGTAGTCAGAAACACTGAAAAAAGATCATAGCTGACCCCACAGTTGGTGAAAGTAACAGCCTACAAGCTATGCCAACAGCCCTTTTTCCTCATTGAATCCCTCCATTATTCTTCTGATACAAGACAGCAAATACATTAAATCCTTTAAACATTCATTGCAAGTTGGTATAAAGGTAGTGTGCATTTTTAAGAGTTGAAAGAACGTCTATATACATAATCACACGCCTACACACACATCCATCGGTATATAACATGATACATGGTTCGAAAAGGACTAGGCTCGGTAGACACTTATATTAAAATAGTCGTTTAATCCAACTGATCTCGGGTGTAACAGCAAAGAAGCTAGCTATGTCCAGATTAGATCTGAGAAGCAGATTTTCCATCTTCCACGGCTCTGGGAACAATCAGTCTCCACAACAAGCCCTGCATCGAAAGTGTTTGTTTATTGTTTCTACTTTGTTTCCTCCGGGGAACATTAAGTGGTCTTGGATATTGGAGAGTAAACAGGCATCTGACTGTCACCCTCCCAGCTGGTGGACTCAAGTGTCACAGCTCAGGCCCACACCTGCTTGGTTTCCTACAGAATCTCCACTTTAATTAGAATTAGTTATTGGTCTGTGAGTCTGTGTTCTAATTTTACTTTTTATTTTAAATCTTGCTTTGGCATGCAATATCTTTTTTACATTCTTTGAAAGGAATAACTATGCTTGTCCCAAGAAATCATCAAGATTCTATTCAAAGCAAAGCACCCAGTGGGTTCTCTACTGACATTTTATGATCTGGAATCAGTGAGAACAGGGCAGTGTTCTATCATTCGACCACACCGCTGTCATCTTTTTGATGATCCCTGATAGCATCCCATTTCAGTCTGCAAGAAACCATCACTTCACTAGGTGGGCTCATTCTAACCACAGATATGTATTTCTGCTTTGATAAAATGTAGAATTATTTATATTATGGAGAGCTCTCCCTATTTGTTTTTCTTGAATCACTCAGCTATACAGTATGCTGAATGACATATAAATATAGAAATTATGGAAATAGAGAAAGCGTTTTATCCAATGCAGATCCTGAGTTGCTAAAATTAGTTGCTAAAATTTCTCTCTAGGGTGTCATTTAAAATCTAACCTTGTCCCAAATAACTGACCACCAATTTCTTTGATTCCCGAGAAAGGAGAGAGCCCTGCAGTGTGACGCAGGCCAAAGCATTTGCTAGATGGGCTGGAGGCATCCACCTGGGAGGGAAGTAAAGAAAACATTCACACACACACACACACGCACACGCACACACACACAGACACGTGCTAACACACACACATGCGCATAGGCACACTGCCTGTGTTGTAGCATCTGGGAGGAATAAGAGAACACGCACACAGAGGGAGCCCGCCACCCCCCACCCCCATTTTCTGTGCCTGCACAGCCCATTCCAAAATGATAAACATGCACTATTGATGCAGGTGTTTGTAAACAAGTTTGGAGAGGTTTCTAATTCTAAGCTGTCACGGCTAAAATTAGAAACCTGATCCGTTCACTTAAAAAAAAAAACCTCTCCAAAAGGGTTTATTTAAATGAGAGCAGCCAGGAAGCTCTGATTTGGCAAGGACTGATGAGCTCTGGTGACACAGCCAGGGAAATGCTGTTGGTCAACTCTTCCCCTGGGCTATGACGTAGGCTTCTGAAGTTCCTAATGAAAAAAGCCATGACTTTCATCCATTGTCATGGTAAGCCCCCACCTTCTCTAGAACAGTGTATTAATCACTCAGTGGCCTGGTATCTCCCCCTGCATCCTCAAAAATACCCTCTCATCGGTTCCTATTTCTCCTTTTGCTCCCAGCTCCAGCTCAAATGTAATACCAAACATGAAGCCCTTGCTGGCGTTCACAAGCATAAGCAAACACCCCGTAATAACCTACGTGTGGATGCTCAAGCCCCAACATCCGTCAGAAAACTCAGCAAAGAAGATACTTCATGCATCTCCAGGGGCAATCACTGCTCTTTCCACTCCTGGACACAGCAAAGTGAACACCCTTACTGGTTGCAGCTAAATTGGGCCTCAAAGACACTTTCCATAAGTGGAAAGAAGGAAGCTGGGTTCGGTTCTAGAGAGAGGAAGGCTCTCTCTCCCCATTACACAAACAATATAAAATCACTGAAAAGTCTGTGTCATTTTCAAAACCTATCAATAATAAATGAATATTACATAACTTATCTCTAGTTAACCAAAATTCTCAGCCATACTTCCTGAAATGAAGCACATCACTGTTGACCCTTTTCAGTCTTACAAGAGCCAATAAAGAATCTCGTGACAACAGTGTTCCTCCACACTTTCATTAAAGAGCCATTATCTTAAACCAGAGTTTTAAATTTAGCTATTTTTGTCCTTATTTTCATTACTCTCATATTGAGCCACCTTCTCAGGATAAAAGGCAAAAGAATTACGTTTATTTGCACCCACATCCTGGCTCTTAAAAACACATATAGACGGTAGTTTAAGTCGTATTTCTAAAGACAAAGCGTTAATGTTCTTTATATAGATTGTGCCCATATGGGAACTAGACAAAAACTAAGAACTCAAAGTGGAGAGCTAGAGATCAATTGTCTGGGTTGCGGAAAATAGGGATAATAATCTTTCCTGAATATTCACCCACGTGCATATTCGCAACAGCTGCAATCTCATCCCTTCACTCACACCATTACCCAGACTTCTGAACAACCATCACCACCACAACAAAAAACAGCCACCAGATTTAAATTTTACCTTTCTTTCTTCAATTTCTAGAAAAGATACCAGTAATATTTAAATAGCCAAAAGCAAGGAAAAAAAAGAGAAGAAACCAACTACGGATCCTTTGACTATTGCACCCTGGATAATCTGTCTTTAAGACAAGACTTAGTCAATTCTCTGAATAAAGCAATAATCACCTCTCAGGGGAGCTGGGTAGCAGACCTTGAAATGCAGAAGCTCAAGGCATTTCTTCCCCCTCCAGAGGATGACCAATAGATCCTTCTGAAATCATTCTGTCTGCTGACCACCTTCCCCTGTGGCTGCATGGGAATCCCTACCCAGACTGGCCTCTGTGATTAGCCTCTTGAACACTGGCCCTACTAATACCCGATACTCTCTGGCTTACCTAACTTTCTCAACCATGGGGCCCCTCCCACCATCGGCATGCACTCACTTCTATTCATTAACCACAGGACTATCCTAGAAGGATCCATGGAGTGACTCAATCCCATCTCACTCCAATTTCATTCTGTACAAAATCATGTGGCCCCTTCCTGGATATCTTTAATCCACCTCTATTGGTTCCTAATATAATCCACACACTCGCTATTCCAAACCTAACCCATACACCTCAAATCCCTGTGCTGACCTCCAGCTCGTATTACGGAGGAGACATAAGGTGCAAAAGAGCTCCAGATAAATTATAAAGAGGCACGCAATCACTGACTATAACTGACACATAAAATCCCAGGCCATTTTCATATTTTCTGACTGGCACTTTTAAAAAAACAAAACAAAACAAAAAAGAACCCCAGCTCCACGGGAAAATGGACTTCCTGCTGAAAGTCTCAGCAAAAACAGCCACCAGAATAATTCGCTGGCACTGGGTTATTAAAATCCCTGACAGGTATTACTTAACATGTTGGAAAATTATTCAGGCACATGTGTACACATATATCTACCTTCTGTGTTTGTGCGCTCACACACACACACACACACACACTCACATTTTTAGTAAGTACTCATTAAGCTATCTGAGATATTAAAACTAATCACGGCCGTTTTCCTTTAATGTTATCCTCAGCATAAAGAGAAATGAGCCCATTGTCATTTATTTCAAAATCATTCTTTATAAAAAATAGCTAATCTCCAAAAGCACACCTGGTTTATTGAAGTGAATACAAAGATGCAGCATATAGCCTTAATGTGCTCAGCTGGGAAAATATATTTTTTAAATGAGCATTTGTTAGGGCTTTATTTGCAAATGCAAAACTATCCAAGGCACTCTTTGTGCATGTAGGGATTTTTCATTTCAAAAACCACATTAATATAGGAGGATTCACATCAAACACTAACAGCAACAAAGAAAATTAACCCCTACAGGACTAGAAAAACAAACAAACAAACAAAAACCCATAATACCAGGTTAGAGGACATTCAAAACCCAGGAAACTTACTGACACGACCCTGAAGGGCCTCTGGTAGGCATTTTCAACCTAACACTGTTCCAGCAAAACCTCCTGACTCATATATTTAGAGTTCAAGTTTCTACAAAGTTGGCTCAGGTCTTAAAATTGGCAGAAAAGGGAGAAGTGCTAGGTTAAATATTAGAAAGAAAAGATCACCCATTAACCACACTTGGGAACTTCCAAGGGAAAATAATGGCAAATCTAGAGCTTTTCCTAGTCTTCTGAGATGGCCGGTCTCCATGAGGAGGCACAAGGTTGCCCCAGTTGCCAAGGATGGGATATTGGAAGGCTTTCACAGCAAAGCCATGTGGGAAGGAGTGTGTGGCTCTTGGCCATGTTAGTTGGGTGTTTCCTAGATACGATGGCAGGTGTCATTTTTTTTTCCATTTGATCAGGGAATGTAATACATCTTCAAAACAATTTTCACCCAACTGGCCAGAGATGTTAAAACCCAATCCTGAAAGAATCCCTCTGCCACTTTCCCTCAGAGGTACACTCTCCTACCCGGCCTTGATTCTTCTGAAATATAGAATTTTCACACAAAAGTTTTCGGTCTGTTTGACTCTTCACGTTTCTGTATTTAAAAATAAAATTAAAATATAGAGTTAGTATAAATTGAGATGCTTTTCCATTAGGGATCTAAAGAAAAATAAAATAATTCTGCTAAACACACAAGGCTGGCACTTCCACTGCTGGAAATGATAATGTTTACGGAGCTTGTCATGACCTGAAAGGGTTAAGGCATGTCTTCACTAAAAAGAATTATGTCAGGAACCACTGACATCCTGTGTTGTGCATTCTTTTACAAATCAAATCTAAAATTAGTGCTAACTTTTTCTACTTATATCCCAAATGGATATTAGCATAATAATTGGAGCTTTTTTTTACCTTTTAATTTTATATCCACATAGCACCCAGTACAGTATCTAATACAAAAGGGATGATCAATAAATAGGTTTTGAATTGACTACATGAATCAACTTGCTAGCACAAGATCAAAGAAGTCATGCTAGACAAGCACACCCACAATATGTTACTCACTCCTTGGCTTAAAACCCTTCAATGGCTCTCCATTACCTATCTTTAATAAAGTCCAAACATCTTCTGCTTATTTACCTCCTACCTACATTTCTAGCCTCATCACTCAGCAACATTTTTGCAAGTGTTGGGGGAATGCAGTAACAATAGAAGTAAAATAGAATTTTGAGAGTCATATCCTAAGAGCAACACAAAATGGGATCAGAAGAGAGAGATATGAAACATCGTTAGAAAGAAACAAAATTAATCCCTAGTTGATAAGATTTGCTAGAAACTGACTGAATATATTAATTCATGTAAACGAAGTCTGTGTCCTTCAAAGAGGAGGCAGAGTGGTGAACCATGGGATGTGGCATGGAGAGAGAGTATTCATCAATGCACTTATTCATCATCTGGTCTCATTGGTAAGCCTCTGCCTACGGTGTGATGGTTGCATCAAACTATCTACCATTTGGTTAATCTAGTTATCACTCCTCTAATTTCCTGCCTACCCACCAATCTTACAATTATGATGTAACCTTGAGATTTCCACATTTGACCAATTCACCTTATTTCAAGTACCAAGTTATCAATCCTAACATCTAGATATTTTTCTAATTCATTAATTTCTCTCCATCTCTATTGTCATCACCCAAGTCCAAGTTACAAATATCTCTCAGGAGACCTTGTTCCTACCTTGAACAGGGAGAATATTTTGTAGTAATTCATAATCCTTTGCACCTATCCACTTCCACCTACCTTGAACAGGGACAATATTTTGTAGTAAATCATAATCCTTTGCACCTATCCACTTCCACAGCTGAGCATGAGGAGACCCATCCCAGTGGGAGAAGGAGATGGAAATGACCAAGAAGAAAGAGCACACTTTTTAGCTTTGAGTCTCAAAGCTGATTTGCATGACCTCTGTAGATAGAAGACTCAAAAAAGTTAAGCCTTGGAGAGTACAAGAAAGGGAATTCTCAATTCCATAGCAAGATCTTTGGCTTGTATACTAGATTTCTGTGTTTGACTACAGTCCAAGAAAGAGAGAGTAAAGAAAATGGAATTAGGGAGAAAAAACCTAGCTGACCTTTCCATCCCATGGTATCAGTGGAGGAAGACCAGAGGCAGAGATAGTAGTAGCAGAGACCATGAAATATGTGTCTTGACTCACTTCTCTGGAGTGAAGTGCTGGAGCAGGTAGGCATTTAAAGAGTTGTTCTCCACTTCCTCTTTAGGACCATCTTGCCGGGTGCTCCCCAACTCCCAATATGGAGCAACCCAGCAGAGTGTAAGTTGGGGTAAACATGGGTAAGCGGAGAGGAAGACTGAGTCAAGCAACCTAGTTGCTCCCTTAGCTTTAGTGTAGTATGGAAGTACATAAGGTCTGGTGTGTTCTGTGGAGGGACATGGGCAGCCACGGATGGTGCTGGCTGGGGAGCCTACCAGGATCCAGGGCTGGGAGGTGGTGGGTATCATACCGGAGCCTAGATGGAACACAGAGCCAGACTTCAGTCCTGATGCCACAATGCCAGAGAGAGCTCAGGTGCAAAGGAAACAGTGAAAAGGACCCCAGGCCCTAACCGAGCTGAAATACAACAGACAGTGAGTTCATCCTGCACAAAGTCATCAGCGACCTGGCGTACAATGAGCTACCACTCCCGCAGAGGGCAGGAGTTAAGAACCCAGAAGGTCACCTCGAGTGAAACCCATATGTAAATACCAGGCACTGGACACTCTCCCAGTCCACCAGGGCCATCTTGGGGAGTAGGAGACTGGGTGGAGAACTCTGAGCACTAACCTGGAAGGGACCATTTTAAATGAAAGAAATGATTTAAAACTGGAGAGATTAGGATATGAAGTATTTCCCCTGCTACTCACTAAGAATAGGAACTTCCAGTGTGAGTAAATTTTCTGCCTGCAACATACACTGTCCTTCCTGCTATCAAGTTGTAGCCAGAACGGTATTTTGACAATGAGTATCTAATTAAGCCATGCGGATTATGAAAACCCTTCCAAGGTTTTCTTCTGCCCATTGGATAGAGATCAAAATCCTTAATGTGGCCAATAAGCCCTTCCTATCAGTCCCTCCTATGCCCTCCACCACCTCCTCCTGCTTCATCCAGCTCCCCTCCCACTCAGCGCACTATTTTCCAATCATAATAATGGTCTTCAGAATTTCTTGAACCTGTATACTCTCAACCTATATTATTACTGCCAAAGTCCCTCCCCACTCCAAATTCTATTCATTCTATAAGTCAGAATTTAACTATTTCTTCTTCAGGCAAACTTCCTCTGACTACAATTTTTATCCCTGGAAAATTCTAGATTACATAAAAAAAACTAATTTCATGACTTCAGGAATTCCCAGAGCCTTTATGATGCCAATGTGAATCTCCAAGAAACAGGAAGGAACATACGCCATTTCCTAAACCTTTCTACCTCGAACACTTGTCTCTGTCTCAGAGAATCAGTACCTTCAAGAAAGCACTAGGTAAATGCTGACTCATGAGATTTACAGAACCGAGAATCGTGTCTCTACAAAGAATAGAGAATAACTAAAGTTGGGAAGGCTTCTTAGAGAAGAGAAGAAATACTTTTCCCATGTTGAATTTCTCTTGAGGAGGTGATAAAGTGGTAATACAGCATGGGAGGAAAAGGAAAAGAATAACTGGTGTGCCCAATGGCCCCATCAAGAAGATCTAGAGGTGCCCATGTGGGGCATTCATGATCTCCCCACTGTCCACTGCCCTGCCCCCAATTCCACGGCCCCTGGCTGTAGCCTGAGCTCCAATCAACTTCTCAAGCCACAGGCTGCACTGGAGTGGGTTCCAATCCAGGGAGACGAGCCACGGACACTCATGAGAAGTCAACAACAGCTACTCTCACAACCAGAAGACAGGGGCCACAAGAAAAGAAAGGAAGGCAGAATGGGGCGGAAAGGGAAGTGGCAGTTGGTGTTCTCTGCTCCCGCTTGTGAAGAATATATGCTCTGAGAAAGAAGTGGCATCATTCTGGATAAGCAAAGTAAGTAAATCTACAAATAGCGGAAATATGAGAAAACTTACGGCATTATCCACAAAGGAGCAAACCAAGTGAGATATGCTTGAACCCCATTCAAGGGAATTTAATAACCAAGATGTCAAAGAACCTGATTAGAAGGCAATTATACCTATGTGATCCTCTGACCCGGACCCCGAGGATCATCTACAGTGACATGCCAAGCTATGTGAGCCAGGGTGGTGGAAAAGAACTTTTGGCAACACAGCTTTTTTGGCCCAGGGAAGTTGCTGATGTAGTAAAACTTGGCGTGGTCCAACAAAAACTAGGTTACACATGAGAAAGATCTTGATAAAATACAGCCCTTCCCCAGCAGAACTACATTAATTGTCTATTAGATGGAACGGACCAGATACCTGTGCAACTTTACCAACTGACGTCAAGGTCATTAGGGGACAACTCAAGTTTGAATAGCAGATGGAGGTCAGACTTTCTGCATGTGAATGATTCCTCCTCTGGAGGTTGCTGCCAGGAAAGCCAAGTATCTCCTCTTGTTTGAAAGAAACTCACAGAGAAGCTGATGACTGTGGATCAGTTGAAGGAACGGCAACCTCCAAAACCCAACACTCTCAGAATAGCCTTATGGTTGGGAGAGCATGATCTTTAGGGCAGAAGGAGGAGATCCAGGCAAAGCATTGCCCAAACAGAGGTGTGGATCCAGTAGTCACATCTCCTCTGCTCAGTTATCGTCTGTCTTTTCCTCAGCATGCTTGTTTATAAATGGTCACAGCAAATGGGACCCCCACGAAAGTAAATCAGTCACTAAACCAATAATCAGGAAATCTGGGGACAGTCATGGCCTAACTCATGGTGTCACTAGGACTTGAGTGCCTGCATCCACTATTAAAAGACCTTTCTAGGGCTCCAAATTATAAAAATAGTGCCATTTAAAATGACTGCTCTGGTCAAGGAACATTGCTTTGGCCATCAGGTTATAAGGAGCCAGGCATGGGGAAGAATCGTGAACAGAACAGAGTCCAAGGTAGAAAGAGACATTTTTTTTAAGGCATGCATGTAGGCTGACTATGGGGGAAAAAACCAAAATTATGGAAGAAAGGTTCTGTGAAAGACTTTTTTCCTCCTTATTTCACATCCAGGATCTAAGCCCTATGTGCTGGCCAATGAGCTGACGTCAGCAGTTGCGGGTCCTCAGGTGGTTCTGAGACAAGAGAGAAAGGCGTGGATACGGGGGGCGGGGGAGTGGGTAAGACTGGGTCATTTGATAATTCTTGGCTTGAACCTACGAGGGTTTCCCTTCAGGTCTTATCCTGAAGAAAGCTCCAGGCAACCTCAGGCTGATTCTTTACTTGTCACTTCTCAAAGGTGACTCAGTTCATGCTTACAAGGGCTGGCTCTGTGCTACTGTTCAAGTTCACATGCACCTTCTAATTATATGGAACAGGCTTCTTGGGCTTCTCCAGGCAAAAGCTGAGAGGAAGCCAACATTATTTTTGCTGTTACTGCAACATCCAAATCATTTTCTGTCTGTTAGAGCCTCAAATCAAAAGGGCAGTGATTAGGAGTGAGCGCATGCCCACCGGCACAAGCCATCGTTTACTTATGTTTCCGAGACAGTCACTGTGCCATTTTTGGGATTGAGGTGACAGAGAAAAGAGCAGCCACATGGGCGAGGACTTGACCTGAGAGACAAGAGAGCCGGCTCACGTACTGACCATGCTTTTAAAAAAGCTAAGTGGCATTCTGCAAAAGCAACTTAACCTATCAGGAGTCCTGTTGCCCATTTACAAAACGCTCAAAAGTTCTGTGGAAAGAACAAAGGCAAGTGTATGGAAAGCATTTTGAAGAAAGTACCCTGTTAGAATCGTTTCAAGGTGTACAGGAAGTGGGGTGGACCCATAAGTATACATAAGAATGTAAAACGGAAATATACTTTGGAATTTGAGATTGAATTTTAAAAACTATAGAGAAAGCGTTTATGCAACAGTTGAAAAAATGTCACAGGACACACTGGGGTGATTCAAAACAGATTGAACTTCAGACCTGGTAAGAAAGTTATCTGCATATATCCAAAGACACGTGGGGCAACCGTGAAACAGATGCTGGGACAAGTTTCATGGTGACTGAATGCATCAACATCAAGGGACCCTCTGCCTGTAAATTATTCCAAATGAATTCCTTGTTACAAGGGGAGTACTAACCATATCTTACACACACGTTACAATGTTACTGTCTCACACTCACCTTTCTAAAATGATCTAAGAGAGATCTGCGTGTTCAGAACCAAGAACATCTCTGACAAAATATCCAAGAGTCCTTGGAACAAACCATAAGCTCCCCTTGACTTGATGGAATGTTTCTAGACTCCCTAAGGGATAACTGGCAGTCAGTGACCAAATAAGTCCTTGGAGAAAGGGACAGTTGGTTATGGGGGTGGGGCAAAATGAGGACCATAATCTGGGTGACTGTGAGAGTTAACTACAGCAGGGCATTCCTTAAATGGTTTCTCAGAGGCACTTTGGGGCAGTTGGTTAAGGAATCCCATGTCTTCCAGCCAGAATCCATGGACTAATCACCCTTAAGCACTAAGAGGGCTCTTGCATATTATGGGACTTTTGATGAAAATAGATAAGCCACCTGGAGATGAACATGGAGAACAAGAGGTCCTTTTCTTTCATCTTCCTTCACTCATTCTTCCTCATTAGAGCAAAATTACATGTCTCAAAGCAGTTGCCAAAAAAAAAAAGCAAACCCTTAAAATCCTGGAGAAAAATCGTGCGGTTCTTGTTTTAGTCATTAGACCTCTACAGAATTATTCAAGAATATTAAAACAGAACTTTTATCTGTGTTCCCAAACTTATTTCTTTGGTTCCAAACGATGTGATAAATAAATTAATGGTCTTGTTCCTAAAATATGGTGGTTGTTTTTGCTCTGTTTTGTTTTTCACTCTGACAGTATAGCAGAGTCTTTTTGTGTTCTTCCGAGAGTTACCAAAGGGCTGGCTACAGTCATGGGTATTACCACCAGAGATTGGGGCAACATGGTAAGGAGGGGTTGGCACATTTTTCCAGGAGGAAGGGCATTTGGAAACTCCATGGTGGGTCCCCATGGCACAAAGGCTCTTGTGTACGGTACTGCTTTACAAGAAAGGCTCAGCCGATTCCTCAGCAGCTGGGAAGTTGTCAGCCGTGGCATTCTTTACAAAGCTGGGTGGCTGCTCACTGCTGACATGTTCAGTTTTGAGCTCTGAAAAAAAAGAAAACCCTCACTGGAATGTTGAGCTAGGCAAAGATAGCAGATGCCCAAAATGAAAAAGCCCATCATACATCAGGTGCTTAGGAACCTTCTGGAAACTATTGAAAAAACATGAGTATTTTTCTACTAAGGTTGCACTTAGCCATTTCAGGTGCTTTTCCTCCAAATCCCTCAACTTCCCCCTCCTGAACCTTGACAGCCAGACTAGAGACGATCCAATAGGCTATCGATCATATTCTCTTCTAAAGGTCACACTGGGAGAACCATAAATACCAGACAAACCACACACTTCTCTAAGGAAGATGCACATTTCATTTGCTCTCCTATTTAATCTCCTACGGGCTTTCAGCAAGACATGCAAATATCTTGGAAATGATCACGTTAGGTTTGATCCCACACTTGTGATCATTTTCTGAGGTGTTCTCAGTCTGGAGCTCAAATGAAAGGACAAAAAAAATGCATGTGGCAATCTGCCTAGACTCCAGTCTAAGCAAAGAAGACAACTCGACAGCAAGTTTTGGTATCTTCTAATGGAAGAAAAACAGTCTCCTTCCGAGAGCACTGCAATACCGGTTCCTAGGACTAGATCTTGCCACAACGGTGTCTATTTAGGTAGTCATGACCCGAACAAAGCTAAATGTATGGCTACTGTGGTTATTATAAGGGTGTCTGGCAATAAAATACTATGCCTTAGCAAATAAAGAGACATAGGAGGTGAAGAAAGGTCAGAGAAAAAAACAGATGAGAAATCAATGTCAAAAGAGGTCACTTTATGAACTTCAAAGGGAGCTACAGTCATTGATTATAATATCACTGAAACAACACAGGCCTTGTGAGATCTGAAATTACATTTCCAGTCTGAATTCATAGAACTCACTGCAGACTCCGGTTGTGATTGTAGCACATTAACGGAAGCCTACCAAGTAAGCCATGATTTAGACGGGCGCACGCAGAGGTGAATTCAGTTTTTCCTGAGTTTGTAAAACTAGGTGCATGACCAAGAAAGGTTCGGAAGAGGTTTCTTCTGTAATTTCAGAGACATTGCTGGTAATAGCTGGGGGCTAAAATGATCTTTCTAAAACACAAATTGGATTATGGCACTCCCCTGCTCACAAACCACAGATAGCCCTTTTCTTCATGCAGGATAAGGGATAGAATCCTTAGATAATATGCAAGCCCACTCGTATGAGACCACCACCACAGCCTCCTTTTTCTGCCTTCATCCGGTACTCCAACCATACCAAAATTCTCTCCATTTTCCAAAGCCAACATACACTGCCCTACATCCAGGTCTTCATACAATTGTATTCTGGCTGAAATGCCCTCTCTATCCTGGTAAATTATTCCTTTTTTTTTTTTTTTCCCATTTCTTCACCATGACAGATCCTAGGCTCACCAAACCCCATTTCCTTTCCTTTCTGGGTACACAGTTAAACTACCTTTTTCATATTCCCTGGCTATCAAGTAGGTTTACGTGCCTGAACTCTGGCCTGTGGTATGTGGGTAGAAATGATGTACGTATGACAACACTGGTCCCTAAAATCCTCCCCTGGCATACTCTCTGACCTCTCCCTTCCAATGCTTCAGACTCTGAGGCCCGTGGGGATGGCTCTAGGTCCCTGAATAACAATGTGCAGCACAGCACCCTACTCACCCCACCCTCAAATCCAAGTCAGATGTAGCATAAATGAGAAATAATTTAAGACACCAAGAAGTTTAGGATGTTTGTTTCAGCAGGTAGTCTACTCTGACTAATGCATTCTACCAGATATTATTAATTCTATTTTATCTTTTGTTGTTGTGGTTATTTTTATGGGTCGCCATGCACTGGTTTTTGGAAAGAAGTCTAGCTATAAATAGAAACTCATGCTTACCGAAGGAAAGAAAAGCTGAACTTACACCTAAACAAAAAACAAAACAACGCAAAACTTTTTCCATTTCTGAGCTGACTAGCTGAGTTGGCTAGAACATGGTGCCACTGAAATTGTGCTCATGGGTTACAACCGTACTGGAGGTAGTCATCTTATACAGAAGAAGGCCTTTCTGGAGAGCCAGGCTGCTTCCCTTCTGCGGGGCCGCTCTTTCTCAGATGCCTGCCACTGATCAGATAGGGCACTGCTTAAAGGACCATGGAGAGAATGACAGAAGCATGTCGGTGGCAATGGCGATCCAGTTTCTCCTTTGAACAAAATAAAAATAGAACAACTAGACAACAAAACCCCAAACTCACGGACAACCTTGAAAACAAAATAGGAGACAGAATTTCCTCATGAATCCCAAACCAGTTGACTGGACAAACAACCAAGAGTCACAAATCCTACACGGAATCGGCATCTGGAACGGAGGAAGGAGGAAATAATGGAGTGGCATCTCATGGACCTAAGAACAGGAGAACCATAAAACAGCCAACAGTACTCACTGGAAAGCTCAGTGGGCCCATTTGAAACAATAGCTATGGGGCGCCTGGGTGGCTCAGATGGTTAAGCGTCTGCCTCCGGCTCAGGTCATGATCCCAGGGTCCTGGGATCGAGCCCCGCATCGGGCTCCTGGCTCAGCGGGGAGCCCGCTTCTCCCTCTCCCTCTGCCTCTCTCCCGGCTCATGCTCTCTCTCTCTCTCTATCTCTGTGTCTCAAATGAATAAATAAAATCTTTAAAAAAGAAACAATAGCTATAACTGGGAGGGGTTTTGTCCTTTTTAACACCTCAGTGCAAGGGGCCCATCCATGCTAAGTAGTACTGAAAGAAATAGAACAGTTGAATTGCTACAACCCTGTCAAGGCACCAGGGTTCCCTTCCAGAGTAGCTCCCACTAACAAGAAAGTGCCATCAACATTGAGCAGTATGGAATAAAAAATCTGAAAGAAAGAGAAGATTTAAATCAGTGGCAATGAGGAAAGCAGCCAGAAAGAATCTACCATATTTTTGTATACTACTCTACACCGCACACACACACACACACACACACACACACAAAGGGAAAGCTCTGTTTCTTGAACCTACACTTCATTCTAAAAGGTCAGGAAAATTAATTTCACATAAAAATGAACAATGGAAAAGTATCAAGGTCAAATCCCATACAAAGTTATTATAATTACAAAAAAGAATAGGGAACAGAAAAACATCCCTAGAGACAACAAAAGCATGCTGGAAAGACATTCTCATAAAACAGATCAAAACTATAACCTGTCATTTCAAAAGAAGCTTAAAGACATTAAGAAATGATATGAAAAAGAACACCATGGTCAGATTAGAGGAATTTATTAATATGGTGACAGGACTCAGAAAAGAATTAGAAACAAAAGGAAAAAAAATAACTTCATAAATGCCAACTAAACTAGGAACAGATAAACACAACAGGTAATTCCTTAATAAATATAAAAGGAAAAAAGGAGGTAAGGTAAAAAATAAAAAAGAAATGAAAGAGATAAAAAGGTTTGAAAAACAGACAAATAGTAAAGATAAGCAAAGAAATTGAGCATATGGATAAGAAGAGATTCTGAAGAAGAAATCAAAGCAAGGGAATATAATGCATACTAATGACTATAATTCAAGAAAATTTCCTGAAATTTTAAAAAAAACTTGACATGACACTTATTATACCATGTACCTGACAATACTAACCGCCTAAAAACCAATACTGGCACATGTTCTAATAAAACCCTTTGAGTACATGACTTACAGTATAAAGAAAATTAAATTATCATCAGATTTTTCTTTTTTTTTTTTTTAAAGATTTTATTTATTTATTTGAAGAGAGAGACACAACGAGAGAGGGAACACAAGCAGGGGGAATGGGAGAGGGAGATGCAGCCTTCCCACAGAGCAGGGAGCCCGACGCAGAGCTCGATCCCAGGATCCTGGGATCATGACCTGAGCTGAAGGCAGATGCTTAACAACTGAGCCACCCAGATCCCTCATCAGAGCCACCTGCCCCTCATCAGATTTTTCTAAAGCTAAGCTTTAGAAAGAAGAAAATTAAGTTGCCTATTTGATATCCTAGAGGAAGGAAAATAATTTTATATCCAGCAAAACTGACTTGCAAGTACAAAGGGTTCAAACAAACTGTTACGGATATAGGTCAGAACTGAAAGAGTATTGTTCCCAAGAGTCCTTTCTGAAGAACATACTAGAGAATGAGCTTCAGGCAATCAAAACAATTGGAGAGACCATCAACATGAAGACTGGTGGTGAATATTAAAATATATAGTTGCCCATGGAATTAAGATTAAAAGTATGCTAAGAGGTAGAGAAGCAGAGTACCTAAATGGCTATATGTTCTGACAAGTTACATACAGCACAACTATTTTAAAATGAGGGAAGGATTAGGGGGGGTGGGACTATATGCAAAAAAAGTTTTAATGTTTTCAATAACTGCATTGCTACTAGTATTAGTATTGCTCTCCTGAGACTAGTGTGAGGTTAACATGGGATAAAACAAGTGGGTAATTATGGGCTATTCTAATTCTGTTATCCCCTGTGTCCTTGTCAATCAAGATTCTTGGGAAAGGGAGGATAATGTAATGCCGAAGAGATTATATAAAACTCTGGAAACTCAAATCTGAATTGGAATATCAATGTGAACTCATAAATTCATAAAATATTTAATAAAATATAGGTATACTCATAAAATATAGGTACCTCTATTTGATAAATAGGTAGGTAGATGGATGGATGGATGGATAGACAGACAGATCAATCAAACCCCAATTCTGTCTTCTACAAAGGGTTAAGAAACAATGAACAACCCAGCAGCAATGAGCATCCCTAGCACCCAGACTGTAGTCTTGGAATAACATTTCTTACCTAAAGAAATGAGGGCTTGTTGGAAAAATGGCTGATTCCACATCTAGGACAGGAAATGTACAAGAGGAATCTGGAACTTCTGTATTATCAGACAGCAGGGAAGTTATCAAAGGCTTTTAAGGCAATGACAAAAGGACTCAAGATCCAACTTGAAGAGGTCCTCACTGGCTAACGTGGGACAATATGAGCTTCAAGAAGGATTAACTTGCCAGCCACCACCTACAGTCTTGCCAAAGCAATCAAACCTGAGTGTAACCCAGTCTCTGGATCCAGCTGCCGATTTGCAGGAAATGCAGGGGACAGGGAAATGTTTTAAAGTGCACTATGAATATGTAGTCAGTAAAACTCAGGCTCAGGTCTGAGCTATAGGTCAAATGGCCCAGGTTCCTCAATAAAGTGTAAAGAGATAGAAGGGATTAAGGAGGAACTTACAAAGTAAAAGAAATTTACAAGGCATATCAATTTTTTTTTTTAAATGGGCAAGACTAAACTATAGCATTTGGGGATGCATGCTGGGTGATGGGTGTATTTCTAAAAATATAATGAAATATTGTAATAGGATGATGATTACTTATGGGGGGTACAAAAGGCTGTGATTATGTGAGGCTTAAGGGTGGCAAAATTCTAGTTTTTGTCCAGGCTAGCATACAATACATACACAATTTTCCTATACATACATACATACACACACACACACAAGATTTTATACAATATATATATATAATATACAAATATGCAATACTTAATCAGGACCTTCATTTGACTCATATAGCTTTTCTATTTGTGTTTTATTTACAATAAAAATATTTAAAAAAAAAAACTGCGTTCCTCACTGCTATCCAATCTCCTACTGAGAAGGCATCACAAAACTCATGGTTGAAATAGAAAAGAATGCTAGGAAACGACGACTGAGGTCATACTGTGAAGGTCAACAAAAGTCTTTGCAGAGTTATATTTCATTTAGAAGATAATGTAGATCCACTTAAAGGTTTTTGTGAGTCTAGTGATTTCCCCTTTCCTCTGAACTTCTTAATGTCTCCATCAGTTACTTGATTTTCATATTTGTATAATTAAGCTGAGATTGCTGAAGGAAAACAATGCAAGATAAACCGTGACAATAACACTGTGGTCTTACGTGGGTGAAGGGGGATGGCCGAGCGCCCTTATCATGGAGGAGCTACTCTCAGCTCGTTTACTGGGGTTTAACAGAAACCTGCTCATTGTGTTCCATACATTAAATTAAGCTTCTCCAGAGCTTTTGCTTTTCCAAGCATCTAAATTACTCTCCTTCTCAGGGAATATGCCAGGACTCATGAGAAAAGAGTCAACTTTGAGTTATAAAATCAAAACGAGATTGAACACGAGAGAGAGACAGACAGACAGACAGACACAAGGGAATAAATGCCTCAGAATATGTCTGAACAATCAAAACAAATTTACAGGTATCTTCCTGAGACTGTAGAAAAGACATCCCCCTTAGAAATGATTCTTTTATACCCACTATTCTATTTTAAAATATACCAAATTTTCACAGATAGACTATCATATTTAGTATGCTAAATATTTTTAGTGACCATAAAGAAAAATCATAGAGATTCTGTGGACCGGTTCTTTTTTCCCCCAAAAGGTCTCAAGTTCTTCGACTCCAAATTATCCATCCAGGGGGATTTTCAGGAGGTAATAATGTGTAAAATTCTCCTCGTTCAAGACTAAGACAAAAATGAAGCTTTTAAAATTGCCAGTGTCACAGTTAGGATAAAATGGCCTGCCAATCACCAGAGCATAATTAAGCCCCATATTATAAAAGCACTACTTCTCAGTTCTTTTGGAAATAGGTGAAACATTAAATCGCAAATAAAAAGCAAAATCTAACGACAAGAAAGAGAAAATATAAAGCCAAGTAACTACGCGCATGTAAATAAGCACCAAATTTAACAGACATGAGTACAACAAACCTCACAAGAGCCATCTTTCCCAGGACTGCTTTCATGCTTCTAATTCAGAGGAAATAAATGGGCTCATCCCAACCTTAAATATGGAATAAAAAGAGAGTTGCGCTGGACTGCAGAAGAGGCAAGCCCAAATTCACAGAGGTTTTATTAAAAACAGGAAAAGGTCAGTCCTCCTTCCCCCAAAGGAATGTCCAGGGCTTGTCGGAATTATTACTCCAAGATAGTTTCTTTATTAAATTCACTGTGCAGAAATAGAAAGACAAGGCCGGGGAGAACTAGAAAGACACAGGAAGTCTTACTTTAGCCACAAACTAAATGCAATGCAAGATACAAGGAATTGGCATCCTCTTCACCGAATCTACACACCAGATATATTTTAAAGCCTAGAGTAAGTCCTTAATGAACTAAGAAATGATGTCATTAAATAATCCTTGCTCTCTCGCCACAGTAACTTGGAGGTGATCTGCCAGGTATAACAATCTGCAACAACCTCACTGCTACCCGAGAACAGAGAACAGCCATCTACGTTTTAACCTACGTTTGCTTCTAGTTAAAATCAAGTGTTAGTTAATGAATGAGTTTGAGCAAATTTATAGATCGAGGGCAGCCCAGCTCTGCCTTGTTTAGCAAACATTTTTCAACATGGGCAGTCACGGGGAAATCTCAAGCCCAAGTTAAGTGCCAACTTAAAATGGATTCCCGAGACGCCCCTGGCGTGTGAACTAATTCTATTTGTATTACTATTTGGAATGTCACGCGGGATGCCGCAGCTGGCTTTGCGTGATGCTCTGGCCCTCTCTCCATAGCATTGTTATCATTAAAATGACCATGTTTTCAAAGCCGTGGCATACTGTGTGAGAGACTTTACAGACATCCTGAAAAGGATGAAGAGCTGAAAATTTCTCCTCTGGTCTCTGCCTATTAAACATCGTAGTCCCTCACCAGCAGGCTACATTCTGGTGTCAAAGAACAGGGCACTGTATTCAATTTCAGTGCAGTGAGGGGTTTGAGTAATCCTGTCTCTTTACATTTCACATCACACCACTTGCAGAAAAGTCAACAGATCAGCTGCTCCAAACTCATGCGACCCCTCAGGTCCGGGAACACAAAAATACTCCTTGTAAGTCGGTAAAAAAATGAAAGTGACACCTGGCAGAGGAAATCTGTCCTCAAGAGCTATGGGCAGGGATGGAAGTCCTTCTCTTTGGACACCTGCAACCTAGGGCCCCTGTTTTTGTGATAACAGGGACAACAAGGCCGGTTTGGATCAGCAAGAACGGGGTAGAGACAAATACCTCTTTTCGGTCTCTCATTTCAAATGTTTCCTAACACTAAGCACTCTGATGGCTTAAAGAAATGAAAACATCACCTGATTTGGGTTGTATTTCTTTCCCCTTCCAAGCCTCTGGTGGAGATGTCAATTAAACTAACGTGGTTATGGAAATGAGAGAAAACAGTAAGGACAAGGCTCATGCGACTTCATCAACCCTTAACCAGTCAAAAAGGAACTAGTATGTAGTGAGGTGACCGGCTCCTTTCTCCCTCAGCAGAGATCCAACAGCAGGATCCGTTCTGGGAGAATATCTGATGTGGGCTTTGGGGTTTTACATATTGTTACCCCTCCTCTCCTCCTCCTTCTTTAATGGGTTCTAGAAAAAGCACAGGAGATTGCAGTTTCAGCAGACAGGGAAAAGAGGGTTGATATGCTTTACATAGTTATTTTTATATTTAATCCAAGAGCAAGAGAGGCCTAAGCAACCCAGCCGACTCTAAAAAGCATTTTAGGAAGTTGGCAACTGAACAAGCCACGTCCTGCTATCTTCCACGGTGAAGTAACTGGATCCGGGGTATAGATATGTTCGTCAAAGATATCAATAGCACAGATAATTAAGTTAGTGCAGCACACACTATCCGCGTGCTTTGAAGTGTGGATACAGTTGGTGTGCTAACCTTTCCCTCACCTGATAGGCTAAGCCTACAATCTCCTCACATATGTTAACAATCTTGTGACCTTTGGTCCATCCTCATTATCACATTATTTAGGTTACCCAACCATGTGGGGCCTACCATAAAAAGGACTGCTTATGAACTGGGAGAGTGAGTTCACAGGCCAAAGACAGACTCTGCCAGGATGAGAAGAACCTGCAAGTAGAGAGCCTAGAATTCTCTAGATGTAGCTATATCGCTGCAGGAGGGCAAGAGCATCACAGAGCGGGAAAGGCTGTTGGCCAACCCGGTGCTCCCCCAATTCTGAAGTCTATGAGAGTCATATGAGGTGTTTCTAAAAATATGAGGTACTGCATCCCACTCTCTAGAGACTCTTATTCAGACCATTGGGCGGGAGGCATGGAATCTGCATTTTAATGAGTACAGAGGTGATTCTAAGTTTGTAGTCCCTGGGCTACATTTTGTACAAAGCTAAGTACAGAGTCAATTCTCCTAAGACTCCAGTAGTATCTCCAGTCATATTACCTCAGAAACCAGCAGACATTTTACCCATTAAATTTTGGGCTTTGCATATTTTACATCATTTAATCTTGTGTGTCTATATATTTAAGATTTGCTTCATTTTACAGTCATGGAAACCGAGCAATGTTAAGTAATTTGATCCAAGGTCACAAGTTAATAAGTGGCAAAGCCAGGCACAGAACCCAAATCTGCTGCTACCAAATGGAACCAAATTTTAAAGGGAGAGCCTCCTATCCCTTGAAAACTCTAGGAAAGAGACTCAGAGGACAACCAACTTAGAAGGTAAGGGCAGCAGGTGTGAGGGAGAAGTCTCAAAGGAGCTACAGTCCCTCCTGATGTGGGTGTAATTCACCTGCATTTTTCCTCCACAGAAGACAAGAGTGAGTGGGACCAGGAGCTCAAGAAAAGACTAAAGCTAACCGGCGCAAAGTATTAGAAGTCGCCCAAAGCAGGAGCATTCTTTTGGAGCATTTTACTGGAACCTGATGAACAAAATAACCTATATGAATTGCATGTAGGAATCAGCCGTTAGACACAGAGAAGCCTGTTATGCAAAACGTGAATGATGACTATCCTTTGAAACAGAAGGTAAAGAATATGCGAATTGGGCCTCTTTCTAGACCACTCTGTTCCCCAATTATGCCAGTCTCTGTAGAGACCCCTGCAAACTTGAATATAACCTTCCTGTGTTCATTTTGGGTTTTCAGTGAGGAAGAGAAAGAAGCAAAAAGGCGAAGACGACAAAACACAAAAGAAAACAAGGACCCGAGCGCCATCTTTCCTCAACGCCACTACTGGGCTTAGGGATGCAACAGCTCCTTGACGGAAAGGCCTTTTACAGTAAGAAAAAAGCAGATGTGTTTCAGCTGCTACAGGAAGATAAATAGCCTAGGATATCCATTAGTGCCCCGTAAATCCTGCTGCTCAGAATGCTGATATATTTCTAGTGATTTGTGATGTTTCCCTTTCCGGGTTTTGATGGCAACTGAGGTTTAATACAATAGACCAGTTTGGCAAAGGTAAGATGCATCAGCTATGACAAATGTAACTCTCTCGACTCAAAACCCTCAGCATGTGTGAAAGCAGCAAACCTAGCTAACTTCCCAATTCCCATAAGAAACCTCCTCTGGGAATATGACCTTCACTGGGGCATTTCCAGGGAAAATTCCATTGTTCAATGTATTCTTGGAGAATCTCCCATGAGGCTTGCTTAGAGAAATTTTACTTATTCTTCTTTCAAACATGAGGTTTTAGTGAGTTAAACCCACCCTGATGGTAAAAAAAAAAAAAAAATGTAAAGACTTATTTATTTGAGAGAGGGGCTGGGGGAGAGAGAGAGACACAGCATGAGTGGGAAGAGCAGAGGGAGAGGGAGAAGGAATCTCAAGTCAACTTCACGCTGAGTGCAGAGCCCGATATGGGGCTCAATCCCAGGACCCTGAGATCATGACCTGAGCCGAAACCAGGAGTCGGACACTTAACTGACTATGACACCCAGGTGCCCCTCAACGGTAAAATTTTAAAAGGAGAGCCTCCTACCCCTTGAAAACTCTAGGAAAGAGACTCAGAGAACAACCAACTTAGAAGGTAAGGGCAGCAGGTGCATTTCCAAGGCTGAGCTGTGGTGGATACTCACCCTCTGTCATTTACACGTCACCTAAAGACCAGTTCCATCAAGAATAGCTAGTAGAATGAGATCTTGCCATTTGCAACGACGTGGATGGAACTAGAGGGTATTATGTTGAGTGAAATAAGTCAAACAGAGAAAGACATGTATCATATGATCTCACTGATATGAGGAATTCTTAATTGCAGGAAACAAACTGAGTGTTGTTGGAGTGGGGGGTGGGGTGGGAGGGATGGGGTGACTGGGTGATAGACACTGGGGAGGGTACGTGCTCTGTTAAGCGCTGTG
>NC_138374.1:125487891-125526384 GCF_054177405.1 Leptonychotes weddellii
AAAAAAAAAAAAAAAAAGAATAGCTAGTAGACAGGGAAACACAGACAGGCATGGGACCCAGTGCAGAGCTGGCAAGCAGAGAGTTATAAAACCTTTTTTCTTTTTCGTCCTCTAGAAGCAAATATAAACCTGCTTTACGATGGCAATCCTAGTTTCCCAGAGAAGCACTTTTGCAATAATAGCACCGTAGAATAAAAGCTTGAGCAACCAGGGGCATTTAGAAAAGTAAAGCCTTCCTCTTTCCAAATATGTTGTTGTCAGTGCTGTCAATTCTCTGTTCCTTACGCTTCCTGCCAGGAGCTCACCTTATTCCTACAGACTCAAGTATTAAAGTGTCTGAGTACTGCAGGGCACAGATAGGGCACCTCTTCAGTAGAGTTTTTTTTTTTTTTTTTAAATTAAGGATTTTATTTATTTATCCATGAGAGACAGAGACAGAGACAGAGAGAGAGAAGCAGAGGGAGAAGCAGACTCCCCGCCGAACAGGGAGCCCGATGCGGGACTCGATCCCAGGACCCCGGGATCATGACCTGAGCCAAAGGCAGACGCTTAACCATCTGAGCCACCCAGGCGCCCTCAGTAGAGTTTCTTTAAGGATTAACTGAATCACTGTATGGACAGACACTCTGGACAGCGTCTGGTACACAGTAAGTGCTGTGTGAGTCGTAGCTATTAATATTGTTGGAACTGTGATTGTTATATGTAGCTCAAATAGCCACAACACATATATTACACTCCAAATATTTTTTAAAGCAAACATGTGACATGTTTGCATTTGCCACCTTGATCCTATATCCCATTGGGGAAACTTCTAATTTAAAAAATCAACCATTTCAAAAATCTGAAAATAGTTAAGCTACCTCCTTTCTCTTTTCCCTTTAAAATTTGAAAGAATCTAGAACAAGGCTTCTCAACACTGTTGACTTTTTTTTTTTTTTTAAGATTTTATTTATTTATTTGAGAGAGAGAGCACATGAGAGGGGGGAGGGTCAGAGGGAGAAGCAGACCCCCTGCCGAGCAAGGAGCCCGATACGGGACTCGATCCCGGGACTCCAGGATCATGACCTGAGCCAAAGGCAGTCGCTTAACCAACTGAGCCACCCAGGCGCCCCAACACTGTTGACTTTTTAAGTTGGATAATTCTTTGTTGTATGGGAGGATGCCCTATGCATTCCACGTTCAGCAGCATCCCTGGTCTCTACTCGATAGATGCCAGTTGCACCTTTTCTCCCAGTTGTAATAATCAAAATGTCCTCAAACATTGCCAAATGTCCCTGGGGGCGGGGAGCAAAACTGTCCTTAGCTGAGAACCACTGGCCTCTAAAATACGCCTTGAACGTAAGATGGTGTGCCCCCACCAAGGATTTCACTTTTGCCACAAAGAACATTTTACTAGCAGTGGAGTGCAACCCAAAGCCTGACAGGGACAGTGAGATGCTAAGCACTAACGAACTATGGTGAGCAAAAGAGTCCAAACTTCTTCACATATGCAAACTCCACATTTAATTTTCTGCAAGATTACCCACAATAATTACAAAGTTTCTATAATACAGTCTCAAAAGCTTGGAACTATGAGATCCATAAGAATTGATCTATTATCTTTTACCTTTGCTGTGTACTGTCTCTGAGTAACATAGCAAATTAATGTAGGCAATATTTTCCTCTAATTTCTAGGAGTATCAAAGTGAAACTTTACTAAAATTAAAATGATTATTAAATAATCCAATGGAGAGAAATACAGAGTAAACCTCTAGTGTACAAACAACATTGGGGTCGACCAAGACCCATTTTGCTTTTAAGCAGGCATCTTTTAACTGAACATATTTGTTGTCTATATGATGACTAATAGTTTGACATTCTAAAAGTAATGTTGAAATATTAGCTGGTAGCTACTTCTGGTTAATGATGGTTTGAGGGCAAAAAGCTGACATCTATATGACACTGGTCTGTTCGCTCTGCCAGTCACACAGAGTACTTTTGAAGCATTAGCAATAGCTTGAATGGACTTCCTACCGGGAATCTATGGCCAAATGCTGACTAATGCCAGATCAACTTGAAGATTTCAGAGCCATTATCAAATACATAATTTCTCTGTCATAGTCTTAGAATTAAGCCAAGCCAAGAAATTCACCTTACTACTCAGAGCTGTATTAGGATCTTATTTAACTGATATTAATAAAATAGAGCTCACATGAGAAAGAGCACACATTAACTTCACCTTCTAATATCCATGTGACTTATAAGGTTTCATTCCAAAGGGAAAAATTATGACACTCATTTTAACTAAGTATCAGACCAACATGATTTTATCCTAAGGGTATTCATTGCTTTGAGGAGGGAATGTTGCACCATCTACCCTCATAATCATTTAGCTGTCCCTTCACTTTAGAGATGATGTTACGGACAAGGATGACTCTTCTACTACATAGTAAAGTGGGTGGGACTACAGGTAAACATGAGAACCAAGCTTGCATGTACAAGGTCATTTCTCTCTTACTTAGACCTGCCTCAACTCCATCTTCTGACAGGCCAAGAGTATATTTCCACTCTCTTGCCTGACCTAAGAAAGAGAGGAAAGCCTGAGGACTGGGTAGAGAGAGGTATTCTGCATCCTGCATGAGCCTCCAAAGGGTACTCCCCCTTTCCCTCACTGCAGCGGAGGACAAAATCAGAATCTTTGCACCATCGTTAACCATAGATACCACACTCGACACAAAACAAGACATTCCAAGCATTTCTTCTAACATTCTCAGGGTGTTTTTCCCCTTCGTAACTTTCTTTACACTCATCTTTAGTCCTACCCTGCACCGGCCCTCTAACAAGACTGGAATCTCTAAGAGGTAGAATCAATCCAGATCTGGAGGTCAGAGAAGACCCAATTTCTCATCTTTGGCTCCCTTTCTAGCAAACTGTTACTCTGAACAAGCCACTTATTCTTGCTAAGTTAACTCAGATGTAAAAAAGGGAGATGATAATTTGTGACTTCATAAACTTTCACTATACAAATATCATGTATTATTAGAAGAAGTACTTAAATTTAGAGAAAGAGTGGAAGGGAGTCATTTTGCATGTGATTTCAGTGAGCACGGTAAGAGAAAATTATTCATCAACAAGCACAATTATTCTCAGGCATCTTCACTCAAAACTGGTCATATGGTTCCATGACCTTCTAAAGGAAAAGATGGAAAGCCAAGACCTTTTCTCCTTTCAATCCCTCCTTTCCACCTCCATCATTGTAATACTGAAAAAAGGGTCATTGGGCAGGTTTGTTTGTTTGTTTGTTTGTTTGTTTTCCCCACGAAGGACCCTGGGGTCTTTGTCTCATGGCCTAACCTCAGGGATTTTGCTTAAACTGATTTAAGAAGGTGCCTGGCTTGGCATCAACCTTGGAAATTACAGGGATTTCCCATTCTCCTTTTTCCTTGGACTGCATCTCATTGCTCACACAGCCATTTGGTATCTCCCTCTTTCCTTGGTCCCCTGTACTTACCCAAACCCACATCCTCAAAACAAACATGCAGAGAGGGAAGTACCTCTCAGAAGGGAACTCCATCTGCTCTACAAACAGAGTGCCAATCGGACATAATGTGGGAGCAGCAGGCTACTCTCTGGGGAAGACACCAGAGCGTCTGGTGGACCCCAGGAGGCTAAAGCACAAGAAGGCACAGGATCCTTTCCAGTGCACAGCCTGGAACCTGGGGGGTGGAAATGTTGTAAACCATAGACCTTACGCCATTCCTTAAAGATCAGATGACGGTATTCTGGACTGGAAGGCAATAGCAAAACCTACATGAAAGGGTCATCCTCTGAGTCCATTTCCCAGACAGGCCCTCATGATGTACACCAGTGTGACCCTCCTCTATCATGTGTTCCCAAGTTCTTAGAAGTTGATTACGTGATAACCATACCAACTAGAAGAGATCATCACAGGAAAGAGAAAAATCTTTTTCTGGAGGCTTAAAACCAGGGAATGGCTTTCACATCTGCTAGAGGTTGCTATGATTTTGTGGCGATCATTGAATCTTTGCGTAACACAATTTCTTCATCTGTAAAATTGGGAAGAAAATGTGATTTATTTAACTCATAAGATTTTCTTTTTGAAAATCAGTTCAATAACAGAAGTAAAAGCTACTTTTAAATAAAAAGCATGAAATATTACTAAACACCTAGTCTCCTACATGTAGATTAATCTAACTTATGCCTATAGTTGCAAAAGCACAACGTGACTTTAGAAAATCCTCAGTGTTACTATCTGAAAAAGCAAAAAGATGGTTCTAACATGATTTGTCCCTATGTCAATGAACCCATTAAGTCTTTCTTTCCATGAGTCTGTCTATATCTTTGTATAAATCTCTGTGTCTCCAAAGGTAGCATGATGAAGTAAAGAGTGCACTGGATTTAAAGGTAAAATACCATAAGGCAAATCCCAAAACCATTATTTTCAATTTTATTGTCTTGGAAAAAATAACGTCCTACACCATCTACCTCTAGGATTGCTTGAGTGTTAAATGAGAGGCATCTAATTATACCTCTGCCTCATTCTTTCGGTCTCTGTCTCTCTGTCTGTCTCTATCTCGTCTTCTTCCTCCTCATTATCCATGATCCTTCCCCACCTCTGTCTCTCACCTTTTCCTGTCCATAGGATAGAATTAAGTTATATTTTTAGATTTTCTGATTATTGAGTAACTAAATTAAGTTGCTTTTTATGATGATCATCTTCTCTGTTTCTGGTCTGAGTCTTTGGAATGTGCTAGAGGAAATCCATTTCATGATTTCTCTTTCAATCCAGAAAATACACCTTTCCCACCACCTCTGCAAATTGTCTCCAACTTAATGAGGTAGTGTGCAGAACACATATAGGAAAGATTACACATTTGAGGCTTGGCTCTGTCACTCACGAGCTGGGTAAGTTCTATCCCTTCTTGGAGGTTCAATTTTCTCATTTGTAAGATCGGGGTAACACTATCTCATAAGAGTAATGGGGGAATGAGATCAATTAAGATGCCATATAAAACACATGGCGTAATGCCTGGTTAAATAGTGAGTGCATAATAAAGAGCAACTTTTATTATGTTAAAACTAAAAAATCAGTTTTATAAATTAATGACACCATGGATAACATTAATAATGGCAATTTTGGGAGAGATTCTTAAGATAGGATACTATCCATGAAATAGCTTGGAGACAGAAACCTCTAAAAATTGCTAGCACCGAGAATGAGCTATGTGCTAGGCATTCTTCCTAGTACTTTGTGTGTGTGGACCCATTTCATCCTCATAACAATCATATGAAGTAGGTACCATTATTGTTGCAATTAAAGGTGAGGGGATAGAGACTTCTAAAAGTGGTTCACTCATTTCCTTAGATCATCACAGCCAGTAAGTGGTTGATCCAAAATTCAAACCCATGGAGTCTAGTACCAGAGGAGGAGGAGTCATGCTCCTCCAGGAAAGACGGCATCTTCTAGACCAACCAGGACGTTGCCAGTAATTTGTTACCAGGAGTAAAGTACCGAAGGCTGCTGGTTATTTTCTTTTTAATTGAAATGAGTGTAGTTGAACTTGTAACGGCACGGCTCTTGCCCACCACCACTCTGATCTCCTGTCTAGTGTAGGCAAGACAGCAGCACAGTCCAAGCCAAAGCCTTGGGAGCTGCTCATACCCTGGGCTCATCCGTGGTGTGTGCACATCACCCCCCAACATCAGCATCTTTGCCACCACCACTGCCACTGTAATTGTTACCACCATCATATCATGACTAATGGGTCACTCTAGGCCAGGCATATGGTAATTCTTCACATTCGTTTCCTGTGTGTGTTGCGGCAGGAGAAAACGTTGAAAACCACTGAGCTACACCACTCCAGATGCATCCATAAAAGCCCTTTCTCATAGTCCTACCATCCATGACTCCACGGCTGACCTTGGAAAGGGAAGAGGGATGGCAATAATGTTTACGGATATCTGTCTTGTGTCAAGCATTGGACAAGGTAATATCCACGTGTAATCGTACTGAATCCTCAACACAACCTAAAATATAAGCATGATAGTTATTTTAATCTCAGTTTTACAATGAAAGAAACCACAGCTGGGAATGGTTAAGTGTCTTTCCTGAAGACCACAGAGTTTCTAAACTATCACTGCGGGATTAAAACCAGACCTGTATTACTCTTTTGAGCAATTCATTTAGAATAGATTCGCCATTTCCTAATCTAGATTTTTTCCACTATAATATAAGCTTTCTCTTTTGTAGTCTATACACCAGAAGGCAGGAGCCCTCCAAAAAAGCACTAGCTCAGGAATCAGAAATCCCAAGACCTAGTCCTGTTTTTACAACTCAGAGTTTGTGTGACTTTGAGTAAGTTGTTTACCCATTAAAATGAACAGTTTCCAGCTCGAATTTCTATACTCTATGATGTCCCTAGAAATAGATAGCAGATGCCTATTGCTACTCAAAGGACATCAATTCTGATCACAGGCTTTTTCTCTGCCCTTGGACGGAAGATTATGGAGAGGGGCCCACGGCATGAGTGAGCTTGTTGACCAGACCATCAGACACGGGTGGTGAAGAAGGTTGGCTGGGAAGTGTGAGAAAGTCATCCACCTTGCAGCTGTCCCTGCCTGAACGGTACCATGGATAAACAAGAGTCCCTCTCTAGAGATCTCTGCTGGCACCTTATCTTCATTCCTTTCGGAAAAAAAATTTCATATCCTTGTGAAGAATGTATTGCCTTCTACATGCAACTGCCAAAAACCCAACTGTAGGCAAAAATCCATCTGACAAAATCCCTTAACCGCTTTGATTCAGTTCTTAAAGGAGATTAGTTGTTGGAAGGTCACAGAGAAGCCATCCTACTGCACATGGCAGCTTGGGGTTTCAAAGCTTTCAGTACTGAGGGAATCTCCGTGCTTGATGTCCCTTCTCTCCATGCCGTTTAATCAATGAATCAACAAATAGTTACTGAGCAAGGCTTCCCTGAGGTCTGCAGGTCACCTCAGATGTGCCTCTCCAGTTCAATAGCAGGAGAAAGAAAAACAGATTTTTCTGACTCCTCTTAAACTTTCCATTTATAAAATCAGAGCTAGCATGAAAAGACCATGGGTCTCCTGTTCCTCTTTTTTCTCTTCCTTGAACCTTTATGGTTGACAAAGAAAAAGAAAATGCTATATAGCTGAGATAATATATAAGAGCTAAAAGGAAGGAAGGAAGGAAGGAAGGAAGGAAGGAAGGGAGGGAGGGAGGGAGGGAGGGAGGGAGGGAGGGAGGAGGCAGAGATAGAAGGAGGGAAGGGGGAAAAGACGGAAGGAGGAAAGGGAGAATCAGGCCCTTAGGTTTCCGGAAGGTCAAAGGACACATGACCATGTCTACAGTCCTCTCAAGAAATGTCTCTTTAGTAGCATGTAACCTCCATGTTTACTAGCCTATTAATTATTACTGCTCTTTAGTACATATAATTACCTACTACTAGTTTTAAGCTTTTAGGATTGATGTAATTATGAATCTCTTATACCTTGAAGTGTCCTTCTGCTCTCAAGTCTAGCAATAGGATCACAGACAGAATGTGCAAGTCGCCTCAAAACCCAAAGCTTCGGAAATCCTAAATTAAAAAAAAAAATTTTTTCCTAAATAATTTGCAAATAAATGAAAAAATACAGTAATAAGGGACTACTTCTGGCTTTTAATAAATGTTATATAAAACACTACACTATGCTACAAACTGAATCACCATGTCCTAAGTGATGACAGTTACTGCAGCATAGAGTTGTAGAAAAAGACCAACTTACGATGTGAATACTATCTTTCTCTGGTTCAACACTATTAGCAGGATTCTACTTAAGCATAAGTGTCCTCAATTAAAAAAAAAAACAAGGAAACTGGCAAGAGTTTATTGGACACTTGCAATGTGCCAGACATGGTTTGAAACACTTTCTATGCATTATCTCTTTAACCCTTTCCTTCACGCATGGGTGTGCATTATTACCTTCAATCTACAGATGAGGATGTGGAAGCTCAAAGACATGAAGAAACTTTGCCCTAAGTCCTAAGCATAGCGGGGTCCAGAGAAAAGACTGCAACCCACATCTGACTCCAAAGATTTTGCTCCTAACTACCCCGTAGCCGACACTTTATTCCTATCCTTCAACTTGGAGAATCAAGGCCAGGAAAAGTAAAAACAACGCAGTTTTAATTATAATTTACCCTACTTGGAGTTTCCACATCTGCTTTGAAATTGCTCCCTTTTCCCTCAACATGAATTACTAGAGTCTTCTCTTTCATTTATTTTTGATAAGCAAAGCTAGTATTAGAATAGTAAGCCATGAGGTCGCAGCTAACCATGACCTTCTGAAGAAGGTTTCAGTCTAAGCATGCAATGAGGCCCTCCAACATCCTTAAAAGCTTGATTTTTTAAAAAGCTTAAATATAAACACTACGTTAACACTTACAGATTTAAAAAAAAAAACAACAACTCTAGTTCACTAGATAAAACTCTTTAGGGCATATAGAGGGGCTGATGCTCTTACATCCTACTGAGATTCTAAATTATAAGCCAATGCTTTTCACATGCTGATTGGGTCTGTGGAAGGGAAGGCAGTAACAGAAAAATCAACACCAATACTCCATATGACATCTATACGTGTACAATTGTGCATCTATTCAGAAGTATCTGTATGTTAAAAGGAGGTAAAATATAAACACAGCATTATCTTTTGTTCCGAGATGGTGCGATTATTTATACCATTTGCATGTGGCAGGAGGTGTGGCTCAAGAGACCAGTTCAGGTCTGTTTCACCTTGAGATACAACACACCTAGAGACAGTCCTTGGCTTCAAGTGCCCGTGGGTGCCCGTGGGTCTCCGACACGGTGACTGAGCCCCTTCATTCCTGAGCACCAGGTACCCACTTGATCCACCCTCCAATGGCTTCTAAGGGCCCCCTTCCTCCCCCAACTTTTATAGCTAGAGTTTTTTCTTTCATTTTCTTTTTAATAAGCACAGCTGCTTTCAGTAGACCAAACAAACCATAAGATTAACACTTCGCACGGGTACAAGTTGTTAATATTTCTTGGTTGAAGGCAAATTTATGAATATAGTAATTTTCACATATAGAAACCATCTCTACCAGAGAAATGCAAATGGAACTGTAAAACTTGGTCCTGGTAGAACTCAGCCAAGGTGTGCCTGGGTGAGAACCCTGAAGTCAGGCACAGCACTGCTCCAGGGATCTGCGTGTGCTCATTACCATACTGCAGAAGTTGCTTCTAGAGCAAATAACAGTTTTCAGAGAGATTGAGGTTACAAAATAATCCAGAGACTTCAGAAGGGAGAGAAAAATTAACTGTATCACAGAAAAGCTAAGGAACAAAATGACCTATTCCTCTTCGGTCAAAGCCTGAGGACTTCTAGCCCACAATTAGCATGACCTTCCATGAAGGAAGCCCTGAAATACACAGATTTCCTTTTTGTTTCTAAAATAAAGGTACTTACCGGTGAAAATCCGGAAGTCACCACACTGTGCACAGGATTACCTTGGCCGCCCTTCTCCATGGAAGCAGAGAGCGGGACCTGCCAAGTTTGTGAAGACATCTACTTGGGTTGACTGGAAAGAGGGGTGTGGGGGTGGGGGGGGCAGTGGGGGAGAAAAAGAAGGACTTGCCCTTTAAGACGGAACAGAGGCAGATACCACATCACATGACCTTTTACCGTAATTTCTATTAAAATCATTTCATGTCTGGTTGCCTCTGCTCTCCTGGCTCATTTGTATTGTTTACAACAACTCATGGCACTGGCAGTTAGTGATGGCTGAATCCATGGTTACCCGTTTTTACATTCACTAGTTAAATGGCATGCAGCTCTGCTGTGGGTTTCAGGGAGCCAGCTCTTAAGAAACCACAATCCAGCTATCAATCAGACTAATCTGAGAGAAATTAATCTTATAAACATAAGTATTGGCGCATATTAAAAATTGATAGGAAGGGGGCATAGGCTTTTATTGGTTAGAGTTACAAAAGTGGACAAGCTGAGATCTGACTTAAGAGTCTCGGAGTATTCGGTCTGTGGTCTACATCTGAAAGCCATTCATGTGGGGCATCTAAAGATCTTTCAAGGGTAATACGACCACCCTTTAAAACAAATCCAGCATCCCTCAAAATCTTGTGAGCTTTTATTTTATGCGAAGGTGCTCAGGATCTACAGAGCGCCTAAAATACAGATGTAACCTGACTGCAATCCCAGCAAAGTAACTTAAACACATACGTACGAGACAGTAAAACACCAAACACACAGCACTGGGTAGCATTCAATTAAGACAAACCTCAGCAGAATGCTCTTTATGAGTAAATTAAAACTGCAAACTAATATGTTTTATTGAGAGCAAGAACGGTACAAATTCATTCTATTGTCTGTGAATTTATGTGGTTAATTCTTTAAAAACAGTCCCCACAGCAAACTTGTTTCTCCAGATGGACATGACCAACAATTATAATTGCTAATAAAAATTTAGAAGTTTTATAGTTTAATGCCCACAATAATTGTCCCACAAGTCACATCTAAATGCTAAATGAGAACAGCAAATAGTTAAAGCTAACATACTACAACCCCATCTACTGCAAAGTCACTGTATCAGAAGCTAGAATTGATTTGTTTCCTCAGAACGAATTGAAAATGAACGTAACATAACGTCGGAAAAAATCCCTCCTGCACTGCTAATCGGATATTGTATAATGGTTGATTGCAGCTTTGCCCTGCGCTATTGCTGCCTAAATCATACATACTTACACGTTCTGGGTTCTTCCAAGAGTTTGGTGCAGTTTCAAGGACAAATGTCTTAAGGAAGCCTCTCCTACTGTGCAGCAGGGAGCCTAGCTCGGATCTGATGACAAGAGCACAGTGCTAAATCTGACAACAGAGAAGGAAACTTCCTGCGTGAAGAAGAGATCTTGGAAAGTCTCAGGGTTAAAAAGGCAGCTTTAACTGTGCTGGCTGATTTGCTCCCTGGTTGTGTATACACAGTAGCAGCTGATCTGTGTTTGCAGCCCTGCAGAAAGGAACCTTTACTGAAAACCAATGGCATCACATTTCCGCGGAGCTGGTGCCAAGTGCTGGAGAGCAGAACAACCTTTGACAACTTCACACAATTCAACCCAGCCGACTTACCACAGGTCAGGAAGGACTGTGGAAAGTGTCCCCCCACTGGGTTTCATCTCGGGCATGCTAGCGCAGTTCCTGGGAAACCAAACACTGTTACCAACTGGACTCCGGCAACAGTGTAAGGTATTCTCCGGACTTATCTTAAATATAGTCACTTGTCTCGGCTCTGCCTACCTACCACGTACTATATTGTCACAGAATTTTTTTTAATGCGTCCCAATTTTTAAAATTTTTCTTCCTTCTGTTTCTTATATAAACCTTCAAGCCCACAGTATGTTACTAATCTGGAGTAGCACAGGAAGCAAGCAATGAAGAACATGGAATATGCCCTTTGGTACTGGAATTACCTTCTTCACCACCCTTAATATGGAAAAGAATGGAAATGTTAGCCTTTGCTAACTCTAAGAGGGAAAGTGAGAGAGTGTAAGAGACAGAAAGAGTGAGAACAAGAGAGTGAGAGAGAGAGAGAGAGAGATGGACTGACTACTGGTCACTGTAACAAACTTAATCCAATCATTGGTTAACCACTTTGTTATCTGTGTTCCTCACTGCCCTTCTTCTCCTTCCTGTCCCTATGACAAGTAGGTTATGGTATAATATATGCTATTTTCTCACTATTGTGCATTTTACTTCAAAGGGCAGAAATCAGAACTGACAGTTTAACAAAAGGCCATGTTAAATGTGTCAGACAGCACAGGGAAGTGCTCTCCTACTTATCTGAAAGCCAGCCCAGGAGCTGCTTGGGCAACGGGGCCAATATCATCCTAGGCCTTGGCTTTTCATTTTGGCCACCCTTTTGTTCAAAAATCACAATTCCCTTACATTTGAGAGCCCACGTAATGTAAGGAGAAGAATCTGGGCCCTGGTGCCAGGTAGATTTAGCTTCTCATCCTGACCCTACTACTTCCTACTTGCATGAGGGTGGGAGTTGCTTAAAAGCTCTGAATGTCTGTTTCCTCATCTATGAAATGGTGACAATGTATCTACCGCACAAGATTACTGTGAAGATGTAAAAGATAACATATGTCAAGGGCTTGCCAGGGTACGTGGCATGCAAGCATATACACACATTTCCTGAGCCTCCTCTGGGAGACAGGCACAGTGCCAGACATGGGGGGGAGGTACAAAGTCAACTGAGACACAGCCCCCACACTCAAGTGCACTTGTCTGCTCTTTCTTCCATCCTTCCGATAGTTTGTATCATCTCTATCATAAAGCATAAAAACACTTTGAAATACTCTTCTCATTTGAGCCTCATAAGAGTCTTGTGAGGGGGCGCCTGGGTGGCTCAGTCGTTAAGCGTCTGCCTTCGGCTCAGGTCATGATCCCAGGGTCCTGGGATCGAGCCCTGTATCGGGCTCCCTGTTCGGTGGGAGGCCTGCTTCTCCCTCTCGCATTCCCCCTGCTTGTGTTCCCTCTCTCGCTGTGTCTCTCTCTGTGAAATAAATAAATAAAATTAAAAAAAAAAAAAAAAGAGTCTGTGAGACAGATAAAACTGTACCCAATTTGCAAATGGGAAAACCACAGCTTAAAGAAGCAAGGGCTACAGGGCTAGTAAATAACGGCCTGAATGCCAACCCAAGCTCCCATTCTGTTGCATACTTTTCCGAGGGTATATATACGAATTTGCCACAAAGAATTCATTTTGCATAATTCTACATTATACTGTTATCCTTATTGTACTATTTCATATATATATAGTACTTCCCTAAAGATCTACTTACGGTAGAGTGACTGTATCTTAAAACTACATGCATTTAAAATTTTCCTATATTTAAAAGAAACTGAAGCTGAGTCCATTTTATGATCTATCGTCAGTGTCACAGAAAAATAGAACTCCCCATCAAATAAGGATTTGGAGGTAATTTGTGGCCTTTTGGTACTCATGCTACCTGTGTCTTCAATTATTTCCAAATAACTATATACGTGTCAAAGTTTTTAACATTGACACATGATTCAACCTCCCAAAGACTGTTTTCTTTGTTTCCTATTCAGCATATATTCTCTACATTGAGGGCCTAATGAATTTTGATAAGAGCAATTAAATATTTACTTTTAAATTCAAACTTGATCCCACGACATCCTGATTTCTAGGTTCACTTCAGTTTCTAGGTTAACAGATCACAAACTGTAGAATTCTGTTGATCATTATCTTGTGAATCAGAGCAGAGCATCAGGCCAGGCTCAGGTAGAATCCCAGGAGATTTTTGGATCTGCTTTTTTTTTTTTTTTTTTAGTATAGTGTCCATAAAACAACCCAGATTTACTGAATCATTGTTGATCTACTGCTTCACTTTGTGCTTTAAGAGGTAGACCACTTCTGATGGAGGAATTGGCTCAACATTAATCAGTGAATCATACATACAAATAAAAATATTCTTGAAAGAGATCTGTAGAGTATCTAGACCTTGGAGTTCAACTCATGTATTACATTAATTAGTTCTGTTGCATCCTGGAAATCTTTTTTTTTTTTAATGGAATTTGTATCATTATTTATAAGCACTTACTACCAATGATTCCTTCAGCCTTAACAAAAATCCAGGAAATTTAGATTAATATCAATGTCACGGCAAAGGTGCAAATGACAGGCAGTGTTTGAGACAAGGAAAGCCATTTTTGAATACACTGGTTTGGTTTCCAAAATCATTTTTTTTTAATTTTTTAATTTTTTTAATTTTTTTTAAATCATTCATTTTTTTTTAGACAAGCTGTGGCCATCTGTAAGGGAAAGTAAATATGCTCCTTAGGTACTGACGTTGTGAAAGTTAGGATTATCAAGCTTGCAATATTCAACTGGCTAGCTGCATACTATTTCCTGCTTCCTCCCTAAATAAAGTAATATGTAAAGTACCTACCACGGTTCTTGGACCACAAGGCAAGAAATATGCCTACCAAAGATCACTCTGGAGCCAAACAAATTGGTCTGGGACTCTGTCAAACCTGGGTTGACCCAGTGACTTTTCCTCACCACATAAAACTAAATATAGTTCTCAAGTGCTTTATGCCCATGAGTCTCACTCAACTCTCATAGCCAACTCAGAAGTAGATACTTTGATTATCTACATTTTTACAGAGAAGACAAATTCAGAGAATTTAATAATGTCACAAGATCATACAGGCCATAAATGACCCAGCAAAAAAGTTAAAATGGATGCTCTCACTTTAATTTGTAAGCTTTTCCACATAACTAACATACTATAACATACTTTCCCTTCAGGAAGAATGTACACACATTAGTTTCCCTCTTTTTCCTTTTGGTTTCTCATAGAACCATCAATTAAATGCAGACCAGGCTGCCTTAGACACACACACACACACGCACGCACGCATCGCCTCTCTCCTCTACCTTCACATGCCTTCCATCTTCACGTCTCTCACATCTAAGCCAATTACTTCAGAGAATAATTTTTCTCCATTTTTCTTCACTCTCCTGCTTTTCAGTGCATTTGGGTGTCAAAAAACAAATCTTATCACAGGTGATAAACTTAGAACTAGTGCTAATGTTACACTATTCCAAGGGAAAGAAAAGCCATATACTTTGCAACCAGCCTCTAAAAATCCTGAAAGTTTCTAAAAATCCCCTTCACACACTCTGCAATAGTTTCCATCTATCTTTTTAACTCCCAGTTATATGTGCATTTCTCTTAAACATCAACCCTCCAGAGTCTAGATAAATGATAAACTATCAGTTTTATTGCCTTTATGTTATGTTTATCACTTGTATCATAATAGAACTCTTTTTCATATTTTTTCATCACTGATACACAATATTTCACTCCAATAAGTTAACACAGGCTTTTACAGTCTAGCCTAGTGAAAGGAGTCAGTATTTATGATTGTTTTATGTAGGGGGAAAAAAGTGTGTTTTGAATAGCTAATAATTGATCTACAAATGAAAAGCTTTTATGTAAAAATGAGTGTCTAAATTTCATGAGGCTTTCATTTCAAACCACTGAACCTGAGCTCATTTCTTATTCTACCTACTAATATTTCTGGTCATGGCAAAGGCCAGACTTCAGTAAATAATTCCTTTATAGAATGGAAATAAACAGGAGTATGATTAATTGGTTGATTCATTACTAATCAATCATTTAATGCAGAATCACAGAGGTGAAGTAAGTTGGAGACCGTCAAGTCAAACGCCTTCATTTAGAAATGAAGAAACAAAGGTTCACTAGTCTCGGATAAAGAAGACAACCAGATCATATTATAAACTGTGCTTATGACCATTTCGACTGATCCTTAGCTGAAGATCGATGTTCAGTCATAGACACATGAGCTAAAAAGAGCAAATTTCTAACTCTCAAGGTGATTGATCCAAAGGATCATCAAGTATTATGTCCCATTTCTGCAACCTTTGGAAAATAAATGTTCATATTAAATAGAAAATGAATTTCTAATAACTGAATTAAACTGTTCATCTAAATAGCCAACTTTGGATTTCTCTCCACACATATTAACTTGGAAAAATATATAGGCTGTGTTTACTATAGCACTATGGCCACAGTCTCTAAGAAGAGCTATAACTCGCTAACAATTTTCCTGATTTATGTTTGAAAACATACAGGGCATGAAATGATTTCTGCAACCTTACATTTTCCTCAAGAACACTGGAAGACAGAAGATATAGTCCAAAAATCATGTTGGGTTCCTTGTTAAAGCTCCCTTAATAGAAATGTGTGATAAGCAATTATGCATGCCCCACCCAAAAAAAGTCATTAGTTTTTTTCCCCCATTAAGAGAGGAAAGAAGAGAAAAGGAAGGGAGAGAAAGAGGAAAAGAGGAAGGGACAGACAGAAGTAGGGATGAAACTATGATAAAAGAATCTATTTTCTTATAATGTTTATATTGTAAAAACGGATTGCCTTCTTGAGTAAGAAAGTGCCATAAATATTCTTCCAAAGAGCAGTTTATGGATAATGTATGGTTATATACTATAACTCAGTATACAAATGTTAGTTATTCTTGTTCTTAGTATTTAACATATATGGAAATTTGCTTCACAATCTATAATTGTGCTAATAAAAACAGGTATTTGTGAATATAAATTTTATTGGTCATAAAATCAGCCTTATTAACCTAATATATCTTAGAGCAAGGTTGAATTTAAATGGGCCACTCTGGTAACACAGATATCTGGAAACACTGTTTATTCTATTACGTAAGTATCTGCCAGAATAACACAAAAGTTTCGCTATGCTTCACATAACATTAACATCTTAAATTTGAATCTTCAAAACAGTAAAAAATGACAATGTCAGGGATGCATATTTGCCAAATTCAAATAATGTGTTTGTATAAGGGAAGTAAAATAAGCACATTCATTAATTAGCACCCTTCTTAGAGTCCCGTCCAGGTTATTTATTTTAGCAGGTGGGCCATCGGAAACAGCCGTTAAGTGTCCCTAAGTCAATAAAATATCTTTGAATCTCCAGTGTCTTGCATTTTATCACAGGGATTCCAAGACATTCAACCTTCTTTTGTGGTAGCTATGACCCTTCCCTTGTTTAAAGGAACAAAGTATCCGTCATAAGAGAAATATAAACAAAGGCCTGATTTTAAAACTATCAATGATTCTTTTTCACCACTACAGGTATTATATTGTGTATAATGCTATAAACGCACTATTAAATATCTGTATAGGGTGTACCCTTCGGAGGGAGTACGGGAGGCGGGCTTTATACCCAATGCAAAGGAGGAGGTGAGCTAAGGAGGTGGGGGCCTCTCACCACTGGAAATCATCAGGGTTAAGTAAACGAATGGTACCTACTCTCCAAGAAAAAGAAAACTTCCCTAGCTATGTGATCAAGACACACAGAGACTTAACATTATCATACTGCGTACCTCAGGAATTTGTATTTCAAAATGTGCAAAGATTTCTCCAGTTACCCGAATCCAAGACCATCAGACTATGTATCTACATTCTATGTCAAAGGCCTGTATTACTTTCAGCAATCATCTCTTAAAAGAAGGCCCCACAGGCCCTGGCCCTCCTTTTTGGCCACCATCATTGATTCCAACACCAGGTACTATTATGAATGAGGCTCAAAATAATCAAAAGAAGATCATTCCAGAGAAAGGTCCTTAAGCTCTCCTACAGCACCTCACCCCTACCTACTAGCATGACAGCATGACGGGGCACATAGAACTTATTCATAATTCCCTGCGCTGATTCCTGAGGCCCACTTACTCTACTGGGATGGCCATGTTAACCTAAAAATTGAATTGCAAAGCTGAATTATCTCACAGCTTTAAAAAACCAACAACAAAGTGGCAAGACAAAATTTCTCTGTTTGCACCAGGGCCGAGTACGTGATTTTTTTTTTTTTTTGACCTCATAAATGATTTTGATATTTTAAAGGAATTTTTTTTTAAGAATCACAATATTATAAAACTTAGTAATTACTTCAAAACGACAGATGCTATTGTTCATGGAGAAATTTTCAGTTGGTTTTCTCATACCACTGGTTCAATTGAAAGATTCACCAACTGCTCCCTGGAGGAAACAGAAGATCTGCATTTAAATGGAGATATAGTATTTCCAAATGCACCCTACCTAGAAGGCAGGTACTGTCAACGTTTCTCAGAATAACTCAAATTGTATTAGGTACATCTCGATGCTGTAGTCATCCCCATTCTCATAGGGCTCTGTCTGTTTCCATCCCATTCTTTCTCCTCGGTGCATTCTTTGTAACATTTGTCCCAAGGAGTTAAAATTAAACCTTGCTCCACTGCAAAATCCCCACACTAACAACAAGCGATTACTACTGTACATATCATTTCTGATGTGTACAGAAAAAGACCACAGAAGATAGGTTGGCCAGAAATGTTAAATAATTGAAAAGTATAATGACTTAATAGAGTAGTAAGCTTAGTTTACAATGCAGCCAATTTAAAGCCATAAAAATACTGTGTAAAAATTTTATCTTGTGGTTGACCATTACATATCCTATCTATTATTCAAAAGTATCTCAACACTGTTTTTCTTCATTAATGTGGCTTTTGGCATTTCCCTCAAAATCTTTTTGTTCCCGCAGTTTTCCAACAATTTTGAAACAAATACAAAATTCCTGCATGGTATCATAAATTCCCCTCACCAGGATAATGAGCTCTTCAATGCCTAATTGAAATTAATTTTATAGGTCAATCTGTAAGGCATACTTCAACTTCCTCGAAGATGATTTGTTTTGCATTTAAGGCAGTCAAGCACGCAAGACATTTTAAGAAAGAAACAGGACTACAGCTACTTGTATTGACACATCTGTGAACAAAAGGAGAAACTCATAAATAACCCCTTTTCCTGCAACACACTAATCCAGGGACTTGTCTATATTAGACAATGTCATGGGGCATCAGGAAAGTTTTGCCTTGAGTGTTTGGCTAAGGTGTGCACAGCATGTCTGTGAAGGAGAAAAAAAGAGACACTTAGGATCCATTTCAAACATAAGCCCATTATCACTGGCAGGTTCTTGCTAAAATTCTCGCTGCAACCAAAATGTCTCTGTAAACAAAGTTACTGAGAACAGCCCCAGAAATTCTCAGCGATACTTTTCCCATCCTTCAGCTGTCCGCCTAGTTATACCTTATCTTGCTGCCCTGCCATTCTCATGCTGATTCAAATTCAGAACTCAAAATGAAAGATGAAATATCTTGAAGATCACTTAATATTGAAATACTGTTGCAGTAATAGTGGTGCTCAGTTGGAGATGGGAGCATGGTACTCTCTTGGTAACCTTTTAATTTCTCGAAAAACTGTACAGAATAAATTGAGTGGCACACACATGGAAACCTAATCGATTGATCTGCTCTATTTTGTTAAAGCACCACCTATCAGAAAGTATCTTTGCTACCCTTGCAACTCCTGTTCAAGACCAACAGATTTCAGTCCTACCGTGCACAAAGATTTAAATGCTTATTTTGATTTATTAAAGAAAACAAATCATCTTTCATCTGCGTTCACCGCCCCAGTCAACGGACAGTCTTATGTGCCACCTGACACCATTCTCAATACACACACCTCTCTGTCATGTGAGTTTAAAGAGTTATGAGAATTGTTTTAGTAAAAACAACAGTCATGCAGAACACGAAAATACATGTCTGAAAGGTCATCTGGGCCTGTTTCATGATATACTTGATTCTTTTCATATTTGAAGGGGAAATCACTGTCACTCGATCTCCATCAATGTTTTCAGGCACCTTATTTCTGTCGGCTCTTCCTCAACTCAGATTTGAGAACTGTTTAAATTTCCCTCTCTTTCCCACAATGATAGGACTGTCTCTTAGGTTGGCTACCTCATTCTGATAACATCAAATCTACTGGACAGGAAAAAAACAAAACAAGCCAAAACAAAACACAAAAAGCACCCTGACACTCTTCCCCAATCCCACTCCCTGCCTTCCCCTTGAGGACATTTCTTCCTCTTCTCTCCTGCGTGCTGCTTCTGAATTTGGGCATTTTCCAAACACACTCCCCTATTTGGTCTTTGGGCAGCGTGAGAAACAAAGGAGAGTTTCTCTTCAAAACTAGACCAAGTCATTCAGCTGCTCTGAAACACTTCAAAACATCCGCAGGTCTCTTGATCCTGACTTAAAGTATTAAGCAGTAGTGTTTTGAAAGTAGTAGGAGGTCATATGTGGACCTAACAGCTTCTCTTAACTCACATGCTGGGCATTTTTCTTTTTTTTTCTTCTTTTTTTTTTTTTTAAAGAGAGAGAGAGAAGGTGCTATTTTCAACATTGCCCTCTGGTTTACGTTAGCAAAATCATTTGCTTTCCGTGCGTGTCTGTGTCTTATCCCAGGGCCAGTGGTTCTGGTACTACAACACACACACAGCAAACGTGTCTCCCTAGCTCCAGCAGACCCATGTGGCAATTCACAACATAACCGAAGCAAGCACAATAAACAAACACATACATAATCATTCCACAGCACTGAGGCAAGCGGGGGTTTCTCCAGGCCCTTCCGGACTCTTCCAGAATTGCTCATTAGGATTCTGAAAGGGGGAGGAGGTGCAGCTAGGAAAAGGTTGCCGGAAGGGAAGAGAAGGGGAGGAGGGGGGATTTGCCCTCTGTGTCTTTCTCTCTCTGAGGATCTCCCGTCACCAAACATGGAGGGGGGGGGGGAGCTCTATCCTGCAGCCGCTTCTGACACACTTGAGGGGCAGAAGGGGGTAGGTGGTTTGAAATACTTAAATGACGGGCGGGTGACCTCCGTGCAACTTCAGAGACTCCCTCCCTCTGGAAGGTGAACGGGTTGGGGAGCCGGGAGGGAATGAGGCATAGAGGACAGGAGGAGACACCTAGGACTAGGGCAGCAGCAATCACCAGAAGGATCTTCCAGCCCACGACAGCAGTCCTCAACTCCTGACACCGCCCTCTCCCCCAACGACCCCCTCCCCAGAGCCCCTCACCCCAGAAGACCCCGAGGACTCACCCCAACCCCTCCCAGTCCACTGCCCTAACTCTGCCCTCACTCTTTGCCACTTTACCAAGCACTGAAGTCTATCCAGGGAGGGGGATGGGAGAGGTGTTTAAAGAACAAATCTCATTGAAATTAGAATTTATCTGTGTCTCCAGCACACACGCTGACAGTTTTGCAGTCATGGTAAGGCAAGTCTACAAGAGGTGGACGGTACTTATGGTTGTGTTATGGGGGGGAGGGGGGGAGGGGGATTGCTTTTTTTTTTTTTTTTTTCCAAGAGACTCTAAACAAGTGAAGGGGGAAGGGGGTAGCAATAGCGATTTCAACCAGGACTGCAAATCAAGAATGCCCCAGATGCAAATGTCTGTCTCCAGATGTTGATGATAAGGATTTGGACCAGTTACCTTGGCAGGGTCAGAACTGCAGCAGGTTAACCAGGTGAGTCGTCGGGGATTTTAAAGAAGCCGAAGCCGGTTTCTTGGGCTATGAAAGTCTACAAAACCCCCATGCAGGAACATTGCACATCTTACACACGCCTCCTTTCACTGGGCTCCCGCGACCTCAGCAGGCGAGGGGGTGCTGGCCGGCCCGCCGGTGGCAAGGGCACGGCCACCCGCTCTGCCCCCGCGGGCGCGGGGCCGGCCTGGCCCCCGGGGTCCGCGTCCCGAGCGGCTGTGCACTCACCGAGCCGGGCTGCGAGGGGCAGAGGGGCGCCCGCGGCTAGCCGGAGCGCCGAGGCGCCTCCCTTTTCTCTTGGTAGCGTCGGTCCGCACTCCCTGTGACCCAGGACGTCATGATGCCTGTCTGTTTTCTCAATGATAACTTGGCAGAAGAAGAGAGAGGCTGCCAGGTTCTCCTCGGGTGGTTACGTGGTATGTGCACGTTTCTGTTTGCATGCGTTTCTCTCTCTCCCTTTTTTTAAAAATAAATATCTGTGTTTAAAAAAAAAAAAACATTCCCGGCACTGTCAGGATGTGATTGCATTATTGCGTTTGCATAATTGACGCCTCTGGGTGTGTATATGTGTGTGTGTGTGCGTGTGGGGTTTTTTTCCCCTTTAAATCCTGCCGCTCCAACCCGCCGCAGCAGCCGCTGCAAAGGGAAAGCAAGCATGCGTTCATCTTTTGTCTTTCATTTTACCTTCAGGGTGACATTCAGTGCTAACTGTTCCCTTTTGACCGTCGCCAATCCCCTCCTGGGCAAAATAAATTTTCAAAAGGTGGAGGGAGGGGGGGAGGGGAAGGACCGGCCCCTCAGCCCCAATGCTGGGGTGGCGATTCCTTCCGTTAGCGGACCCCAAACCTACCTCGACCCACCTCCCACCCCTGAAACACCATTTTCCCTTCTACCCACCGGGCCCAGGCAGAGAATCGGCACCAAGACAGCGAGGAGCATCCACCCCGGGCCAGACACTCATGTTCGAGGCTCGCACTTGCTGACTTGCATCTCAGATGCCTTCTCGGTGTGTAGGCCTCTCACAACTGGAGCTATTTTTGTCTCCCAGAGATGTTCTTTAAAGCCTTTTAAAAATGGGAAGGGGGCAGGGAAGAAAAAAGGGAGAGAGAGAAAGAGAGAAATAAAAGCCCAAGCCCCCTATGTGAGGGGCTCTACAGACACACCAGGAAATTTGGGGGGCTCCTGGCACCTGACCCACCAGGGGAGTTTGAAAGGGCAGAAAGGATTACTAGCTTTTTATCTGAATTCCCCTACAACAGCAGGAAAACTTTTTCTTCATACAAAGATATTATTGCTGGCTAGTCACTGTATTTGTCATTTTTATAATTACGTTCTCTAGAATCAGCACGAAAGGTCTCAACAATAACTCTGGATATTTATTTCTGCAAACATGAGAATGTATTTTACGTGGTGTGGCCACGTGACAGGTAAAGCAGAGATCATGTCTCTTTATAATATTTAGTTTCTGTTATTTGTACATCCGTGTGTTTTATGTAGCTTCTATTAATCATAATATTGTGCATATTAATCACCATATGCCCATTGCCGAAAAATAAATATCTAGTGCCAGGTTTGGCCAATAGTTTTTCCTTCTTTATCGCTAATCCCCGATGTGGAGCAGAAGAATGGGCTTAGGAATTTTTTTTCCACACTGTGCCTCTTTTTTTGTTGACCTTGGTCACCATCATGGATTGGTGAAGTCATTATTCCCACAGATTCCAAACCCCTAAAAGATGATGGCATGAGCCAGGGTTGCAAAAAATAAAGTGTGGAGGAGAGTGTCACATCTGAAAAGCAAAGCTGACTGGGAGAAAAACTTTTTCTCTCATCCAAGATCATCTGCAGCTGCTGTAGGTTTAAAGACTAATTTACCTATTTGAGAGGTTGGCTAAATGGAATGAAAATAACAAGTAACTTGTTAGGTCTTTTCCCTTTAGAGTCCTACACCAAGAATCACTAACAAATTCTGCAGGGAGGATATTGTAATTATGCAAAGACCAGATGATCAGAATTGGAAGAGAGCCTCCCTAAAGTAGCCCTAAGAGTGTCTCAGGACTATTGACTAATAGATCCCAAAACTTGAATGGTGCCTCCTCACCCTTAACAATTGGACACAGCTCTCTGGCTCTGCGTATCAGTCTCCTGAGAACGCCAGAAAGATGAACTGGTGCAGTCTTGCCCAGTGCTTGGAGGTCATCAGTGTCAAAGATGATTCTAAAGCAGGCAAGGGCCCATTCAGAACTCAAGCAAGTACTACTGATGTTCTTGCTAACATTTTAGTATCTATCCAAGAGAGGCTTGTTAATATTCAATCTACACCCTGGTTCTCCAGCTTTATTACTTATTAGCCTTAGAACTGGACCTTTAAAGAGTCACTGCAAAAAAAAAAAAAAAAAGAAAAAGAAAGACCCATAAAAATTTGACTAACTTTAATCCCTTGAAATCCATTTTTATTTCCGGACAGACCACCAATCCACATACCACTCACTGTAGGCAGCCAAGGAGTGAGATGTCTGAACAATGAGCAAAGGGTAGAGGCAGAGTATTCCAGTTCTCTGGAGTCTGAACAGATCCTTCCTAAACCTGGATTCTCTAAATCCACCTCTGGCCAAGAACTGCTCTCTGTTGTTTATTCAAGTCCAAACTCCTCAGACAACGTTCAAGTCTTTATTTTCTGGCTTCACCCTAAATATAATAGTTAATATTGTTGTAGCATGTTCAGTTTAACTTTCCAACCAAACCAAAGGGCAAAAAAAAAAAAAAAAATTGCTTACTAAGATGGATGGGATGCATGGAACTTGCTGTCTTAAACTTTGCTTGTGTTTAGAACTTGTAAATCTAATTAATTAAATCTTCTCTATAAGAACAGGAGAGGAGGATTATTGGTGTTCCCATTCTACCCAAGGAAACTGAGGCACCGAGCAGTTAAGTAATTTGCCCAGAGTTATACAGCTGGGGTTCAAAATCAAGTGCCTTGAGCCCTCACTATCAAGCTCTCTGCTTACCTGCCTACTGATTCAACTTCATTTCTACCTCCTCACATCTTGCAGTCAGGCTGCTCACCCATTGCCCACTTCACCCTTTGTTAACCCCAAGGTCACTGCCCAAGCATTCCATGCCCCCTTCTGCCTCTTTGCTATTCAAATTTTATCTACTCGTCAAGGCCAAGTTCAAGTCTGACTTTGCCCACAAAGCCATTATTTACTATTATTGGGTGTATTGATCATTCTCTCTGTTCCACACTGTTCACTTCTACGTGTGACATCACTCTTCTCTGTTTCTGGGGTTTATTTTTCATCTCTTCTTCCTCTCTCAATTCCTTTCTGACAGTGTTATGCATTTTTCCCTGCCTCTTCCGGTTTGCCTAAGTACAACACCAGCTGTCCTTAAATCACTTCTGATGTACTGATGGACACAAAACTGCCCTTTGGAAAGCTAGGACGCCACTTTCCAATCTCACAGAAATTGCAAGTTTTATGTAGCAAAAATTTTACTCCTTTTAACTGAAAAAATTGCAAGCTTGTTTCTCCCTATTTCGGATAGTCCCTAGAAAACCACCAATTAAGATCCGAGGTGGAATTATTTAATCGGAGAAGCATATTATGATGAGGTAGACTGTCATGAGTGTGGGGGTAGTGGACAAAACTTAATCATTGTGGCTTTTTAGCTGTTGTGAGCCTTTTTCTGCCATATTTTGAATTTTCTGAGTGTCACATTAGTTTTTCTGTTTAGAAAGACAGGAAAATAAGTGAGGACCAGTAACTGTGAGACCGGTGACCTCATCTTGCATCTGCTACTGATCAGCTCTGTGTAACCTCTGGCAAATTATTTAATAATTCTGAGCCTCAGTTTCCCTCTTGTGAAGGAAGAGATCTAACCAGTCTCCAAGGTCAGTCCAACTCTAAGCTTCTACCAGTCTAAAACAGGAATGTGGGAGAGAAAGGAAAAGAGGGCTCAGCCTAGGAAGGCTGGTTTTTTGGGGGGATACAAAAATATGCTAAGTAGCTCAGGTAAAGCTAACAAAGATCATATTTCTAATTTCTGAGTATGCTTAAGGGTAGCTCAATAAAATCCATATACAAAAGTATGTTCAAACTTACATTTTCTAAGATGGTCTCTTTTATATGAGATAAAATAATTAACTGAGTGTACCAATAGCCCACCATATCAGCTAAAATGTTATTGACTATCATTCATGCTTGCCTATAAATTACTGTAACTTACACAATCAGATTGTTATACAGACCTCACTTGATAGGAACTGATCCAACCATTTTTGCCTGGATGCCTTAGACTCATATTTAGCTTGAATTAAATCATGAAATTAGTTGAAGAGCACAGGCTTATGGTGAAGAGACTCAGGAGCTAGAACCAGAGAACGGTCTCCTACATATTTCCTCTTTGCAACTAACTCTGAGAAAGCCTCTCAGAGTTCCTTTCCTTATTTATCCTTACTGAAGACTTATAACTCATTGACCTTCTCACCAGTTTTGGTTAGGATAAATGAAATAGCAGAAGCAAAAGCACTCTTCCCACACAATAAAATATTATCATGGCAGGTGGACCGCATTTTACACCAGAGTTGATTTTCTAAAAAATTGTACAAAGTTAATAGAACATAAGGTCCCCTGGCTGAGAATCTAAGTTGATTTCTACTTGCTAGTTACAAGACTTCACAAAGTCCTATAGCTAGCCAAGGGCAGAATCAGGATGATTGTGCAGAAATCACCTTGTCCCAGTCCAGACTCAAAACCTGGTACAAACTGTGGGCAAATACTACAGCTAATCACATCAACTAGGACCAGGGTAATTAGAACACCTATTTAAAACAGAAAGTTAGCGGCACCTGGCTGGTTCAGTCATTAAGCTGACTCTTGGTTTCGGCTCAGGTCATGATCTCAGGGTCATGAAACAGAGCCCCCGCGTCGGGTTCTGGGCTCAGTGCAGAGTCAGCTTCACACTCTCTCCTTCTCCCTCTGCGCCCCCCAACCTGCTCGCTCACTCACTCTCTAAAATAAATGAAATCTAAAATAAATAAACAAACAAACAGAAATTTATACCATGCCTCTGACATGAAAACAGTTTCATATGGGACAGGGGTCCTCAGGCCAGATTGCATGATAGCTCTAAGGATCCATGGATAGATTAAGAGTCTTAAAGTTGTAGGCAAAATGCACATATGTGTGTGCATGTGTCCGCATTGTTCTCAAGAGAAGACCCATAACTTTTATCACATTCTCAGAAGGGCTCATGACTCCAGAAAGGCTAAGAACCAGTGATGTAAGAATAGTTTATTTTAAAACTGAACTTAAAGAGAATAATACATTCCTTTAAGCCGAATGTCGTGCTGACTGCAACATGGACAATGTATAATAATCACCAGTGTTGACAATAATGGCCTTGAGACACAATAAAAGCTTAAATCATCAAAGAAATTTATCATCAAGGTATTTTCCTTAACTGACACAGGACAATGTACCAGCATTTTAGAAAGATCTGAATATTGAAATGAAATAAGAAGAGGTTTCTGGTTTTGTTTAAGCTATCTGGACAATTCTCTGTGTGCTAAGACAGATGAAATAAGTGTCGGAAAATTCTCATTGTTTCTGGGAATACTGTTAAGGTCCACTCAGCTGTGAGGAGGCAAAGAACGAAGGCCTGGAACAGAAGCATGGCAGTGAGGGGGTGTTGGAGGGATATTTGGCAGTGAGGGGCGTGGAGGGGGTGTTTTAGGGATATTTGGCAGGGACCTGGGATCAACAGACTTAAGTGCCTGGCTTGGACAACTAAATTAATGGTATCATGTTAAAGAGGTATAAATTAAGCCTATGCTAAGAAAATAATGAATTCGGGTGGAGATATGTTAGGTTTAAAGACCTATGAAATAGCCAGATTCCGCTGGCCTCGGGAAAGATGTAGAAGAAACCTGTGGCTGGAGAAACGTATTTGGGAATTATCAGTGAATTGGCAGTGGCATAAGCTGGTAATAAAGATGGGGGAGGGAGGATGATGAATGCAAATGATTTAGGAGCATCTGAAATAAAAAATGCATGTATTTGTATAAAGTCTACTTTGTAAAATATGAAACTATATAATACCCAAGGCAAAACAGTGTTGGTGATTTTAAATATTTATAGACACCTGTATTTGGACCATAAATTTCTGAATAGAACTATACATCTCAGATTTTATTTTATACCTAAGGCTTTCTGGAGTTCTTCATTTTAAGGCTCTCTTTTCCATTTGAGATAGTGCATTCACTGCCTGGGTTCAGAAGGGAGAAAGACTTTTCTTTGGCAACCTGGTTCAACTGGAAAAAATAATCAAGATGTCACCTGATGCCACATGTCACCGACGACGTTCTCAGCTACATGGCCCTGCCAGCAGCTGAACCAGCAGAGGAAACTCAGTGTCATGGAAAGAACACTAAACTCGGAGTCAGAACACTTGAGTGGGAGTCTAATTTCTCCCTCTGACTGTTTTTGCGACCCTGGGAAAGAAGTCATTCAACTGTTTCTACCCTGCATTTCCTCTTTGACACCTGCCCTACCCAGCTCGGGGAACGAACCCTCCAGCATTGGTGTTCCCATGATCACCAAAGGGGTGGAATTAGGGATCCCAACCACCTGCTTCAAAAGTCCCCTCCTTGATGAACTACTCCAGGATGCTGTCTCCCACTGTCCTCCCTGTGGTGGCCCAGTGTGACCCACCACCCCTCCTCTGCGCCTCCATCAACACACTTCTATGACTGTAGTCCCCATATTTTATTGTAATTATTGTTCATATGTCTGCCTTTGCTACTCAATGGTAAATGCCTTTCAGGTCATAAATATTTTAGTTATCTTTTCACTCCTCGTGCCTAGCGCACAGTAGGTGCTCCATGAATGCTAAATGAATAAACTGTTATCCAGGGAGAGCATTTGCCTACATCTGTTCCTACTCCTTGCAAATTCTTTAGATAATCTGGGAGGTGGAAAAGCAGGGCCAGCCTTACTGATACACAGCCATAAGCTATCCTGTACCAGCGCTTTGCTCAGAAGGGGCCCCTTTCTGACTATATGCACTGCTTATCATGCTACCGTATGTATACGGCTACCATCCTGGAATGAAGTAGGTCATTTCCTGGCCCCCGCGTCGGGTTTAAACGTAAAATGCAAAACTGCTCCTCCCTCCAAAAAAAACTATTAACAATGACTTTGTTTGGCACTGATACATAAATGCTGGATACCAGCATTTTGCCAGAAAGCTAAAGAAGGGAAGATGAAGAGGGTGGGAGACAGCACTGGGAACATGAAGGAAGGCTAAATGGCTGTCACAGAGTGGTGGAAAGGACCCAGAACACAAAACCGAAGGTCCTGTTCCATTCCTAAGGAATGACCTTAAGCTCTCTGTGATCAGTTACGGCATCTTTAAAATGGAATCATAATGTTTAAGTAGCAGAGTTACTGAGATAATGGGTAAAAGAGCCGAATGCCCTTTCAAAACAGGTGCCTGATAAAAGCAAATTCTCCTATTTCCCCCCTTCATTCTTCCTCTCCTGCTATCTTCTTCTTTTCTTTTTTTAATATATAATGTATTATTTATTTCAGAGGTACAGGTCTGTGATTCAACAGTCTTATACAATTCACAGTGCTAACCATAGCATATACCCAATTTGGAGGGGGAGACAAACCATGAGAGATGATGGACTCTGAAAAACAAACTGAGGGTTCTAGAGGGGAGGGGGGTGGGGGGATGGGTTAGCCTGGTGATGGGTATTAAAGAGGGCACGTTCTGCATGGAGCACTGGGTGTTATACGCAAACAATGAATCATGGAACACTACATCTAAAACTAATGATGTAATGTATGGTGATTAACATAATTAAAAAAAAAAAAAAAAGGCAAATTCTCCTCCCTCCCTTTTTTTTCTTCTAACCTGTTTACCTTCCCAGAAGAAAAAGGAATCCAATTCATTGATTTACAGCCATGATCAACTTGGAAGCTTTACTCTTGACCAGGCTACTAAAAAAGAGGATCACAGGGATTAGCTGAGACCAGGGATCTCCAAACTTTGGGGCAAGCTGGAATCACTTGGGAAGCTTTAAACAATCTTGATTTGCAGTATGTGCCCCACAGCAATTAAATCGGAATGTCCGAGGGTTGGAGCCAGGCAATGGTTTTTTTTTTTTTTTTTAACTCCAAGTAATTCCAGTGTGCCCCAAAGTTTGAGAACCATTGGCTAATGTAGAGAAATGGGCCTTTGGTCAGTGAATCAGTCTAATTAGAGCCTGATGCTAATAAGGCATCTGTTTGGGATTCTGGTCCAGGACAGCAGCTCTTCACTCTTCCCCAGACCCAGAATACTTATTCCTTCCCCTTCAACCCTCCTTTGGCAAGCTCTTTATAAATGAACCCTAGACAAGGTAATAACAGTAGAGCAACTCATCCTAAGTACCAAAAAAGCAAATAGAAAAGCACATAAGACATCTGTATTTGTAGTACTTCACCATTTAAAAAGGGCTTTAACCCCTCGTTTTATTTACTCTTCACTACAACCTTGCACAGTGGATATTATGACTGGGCCCAATTTATAGTGATAAAACCAAAAATAAGAAAAGTTCAAGTCTCTCAAGGACAAAGTGGCAGATTCGGGTCTCACACTTGTGTCCAGGGTTCCAGAATGGAGGCAGTTTTCCTGGACCGTGCAGCTTTAGAAGCCTTACCGATCATCAGTTGGCGGGGTCCTGGCCACATTTGAAGGACTGCTCAGAGCTAGGGCCTAGCTGCTCTGTCATGTTGGGGAAGGAGGAAGGGCAGGAGAGAAGGAGGGAGGAAGGAAAATATTTTAAATACGCTTGAATTAAATAGGTTCATTTCCAGCAGGCTTTTCAAATTATTTAATATGCTAACAAGCACTGTAAATATCTAGAAATTATTATTTCCCAACTGATTGAACAGTGAAACCCTTTTTAAACTCAGCATTTCTTAGGACTAATGTCCCTTGGAATGCCATCAAATAGCAACTATTTTCCTCACCCGCCCCCAAGATTTATTTAAGTGTCACCCTTGCAGAGAGGACCCCCCCAAGGACCTTATTTAAAACAGAAGGGGCGCCTGGGTGGTTCAGTGGGTTGAGCATCGGACTTTTGATTTCGGCTCAGGCCATGAGTCAGGGGTCCTGGGATCAAGCCCCATGTTGGGTTCTGTGCTCAAGGGACACTCTGCTTGCCTCCTCCCTCTGCTCCTCCCCAGCACATGCCCTCACACACTCTCAAGCACTCTCTCTCTCTCTCTCAAATAAATAAACAAACAAAATCTTAAAAATAAATAAATAAAACAGAAACACCACCTTCTTCTCCCCAGTCCAGTCCTCCCCACCTGCTTTTCCACTTTGTCTTCCCCATAATCCTTAACACCTTCTAATATAGTGCACAGTTTACTCATTTATTTTGTCTACTATAGGCCTCGCTCTCTCTGCCTGTGGGCTCTATGAGGGCAGAGCTTTTTCCAATGATGTTTTTTCCCAAGGTGATATCTCCAGCAGCTAGAAGCGTACCTGACCCGGAGTAAGTGTTCAACAAATATGTGTTAAAGGAATGAAGGAAGAGTCAAAGAGAAATGGTCCATGGAAAAAATTCAAATGAAGGTATCTTCTCCATAGTTAGGGTCCCTTTAAGGATATCTTTTCTAGTTGTAGTTATCCCTAGAATACAACCTAATGAAGTGGATATGATCCTTACCTTATAGAAAAATAAAATTAGAATTAAAGCAATTAGACCTATAAGCAGAGCAAAAAATTGGTTAAGCAAAAAGATTGTTAAACTGGAATTGATTCTTTTTAATTTTCTATGTAATTATTGTGAGATAAAGTAGACATGGCAGATGTTTCCAACTGTATCTGGGAAACCTAATATAAACGTGGCTAGCCATTAATTAATTGCACCAAGGCCTAATGTACCAGGCCAGGAAACTATTTTCCATCTACCAAAACTGACCGAGCCAAGATATAAAAATTCAGCAAGACCCAGATATAACAATGTTAATCATTGCCTGAATTTAGATTCTCCATAAGTTAAATCATATTCTGAGAAAGCTTCTAGAGAATTCTAATGGAAATCAGCCTCTAGCCCAGGTGTTAGTTGGATCCTCCCCCACCATTTCACAAGGGCTCCGCTATATAATAACAACACTTGGCATCAATGTAGAGCTGTTCTCTGTAAAGGTCAAAGTGCTGTGAACAATTCAAACATAAGCAGGGATGATGATGGTCTGCGGAGCTCAGAAAATGACCCAACTGACCAATTCCTCTCCAAACTCAAGAGTAACAATGAAGTGAAGAATACACAGTAATAATGTCGGATGAATGCTCTGCTCCTCTATGTTTTCCTTTTTATCCAGAAAAACCACATTTATGAAGTGAGGCTCTTTTAGTAATGAAAGTGGTATTTATTAAACACATCAGAAACTACAAATCCAAATAAGCATTTCCCTACAAAATAGTCACTTGGGGAGGCTATGTAATTACCTCAGCGATCCTGTGATTGCTCCAAACATTTTGGGAATTCCTCTTTTAAAATCACCTTCATAGCTGGTTTAAAACTCACAAGAAAACCAATATCATTCTTTTCATTTCAATTCCAGTAATCTTGGTGGGTCAGAGTAGTGGCTAACCAACTGGTTGCCCCTCACAATCTCCCAGGCATTTATTAAAGACACAGTGTGCCAAGGCTGACCCTGATTCGCTGTACAGCAGGTCAGGGCTGGGAATTGGGATTCTGTTTATGAGTAACCATCCCAGGTGATTCTGATGCATTCAGTTTTCCTTGCGAACTGGGGCTGTGAGTGCCTTGCTGCTAGGACAAGGTCTGGCAGTTGAACCCTGGCCTGAGGGTTTACTTTATGGCCACAAAGCCAGAACCTCTAACATCCAATTACACATTCTCTCACCCAACAACCATTGAACCCTTACTATTTGTTTTGCAAAGAGGAACCTGTTGGCAAATGAGAAAGCCCCAGGTGAAAGAGTGTGGATGGTTAGGTCAAAAACATTGCTATTGGACACATTCTCTTTCTCACCATGCTTTTTTTGACCAACCTCATAGCTTCTGCCTTTGCTGTGGAGACAGTCCAAAAAGAATAAAGAGTGTAGGCGACAGAATAAAATTGCCTGGAGTCAAACTCTTGCTTGACCACTTAATCAGGTGACCTGGGACAAATTACTTACCTGCTCTGTGCCTCAGTGTTCCCCATCTGAGATGTGGCTGATCAAAGTACCTATGTCCTAGAGATGCTGAGAGGATTAAGTGAGATAATATATTTTAAATGTGCAGTACAGTGCTCTTAGTTTTCAAAAAATATCAACTATTATTACTTTTAGTACTTAGATGCTGATAATTTCTAAATTATAAATTCTAGATCTGAAATCCCAACCCCCTTACTTACCCTGAATATATAGATACCCATCACCACTTCAAACTTACTAGATAAAAACTTGAATTAAATATTGGTCCAACTTTTCAAATTTATTCTAGCTTATTTGCTCCAATCTTGAGTCAAGTTATCATTATCTGCACTCATAAGGTCTCCAAACCAATTTATCTCAGATTTTTGTCTCCTACCTTACTCTACCTCCCATGCCAACAAATACGCACACACCCACATTCACTTAGTTATAAAGTCATGTTGACTTTTACCTCAATAATTTTTCTTTCCACTTGTGTGTGTATATTTTTTTAGGATTTTATTTATTTATTTATTTGAGAGAGCGAGCACACTTGAGCAGGGGAAGGAGCAGAGGGAGAGGGACAAGCAGACTCCACACTGAGCATGGAGCCCCGATGGGGCTTGATCTCCCAATGGTGAGATCATGACCTGAGCCAAAATCAAGAAGAGTCAGTCACTCAACTGACTGAACCACCCAAGCTCCTCGCGCATGCACACGCATGTTTGTACGTGTCTGTGTGTGTGTATTTTAAACCAATGTTTATTAAGACATTACTGCATGCCAGGTCTAAACACTATACAAGCATTTAGTCATATAAGTCTTACAACAACCTCATGAATTAAGTGCTATCATTATTTCCCTTTTGAAGATGTAAAAACCAAGGCACAAAGAGGTTAGGAGACTTGCTGAAGTTCAACCAACTCTGGGAATGGGGAGTCAATGTTGGCAGCACAGCACAGAGCTGTGCTGTGCTTTTTACCACTATACAGGATTGCTGCCAGTATTTGCAAAATAAAAATAGGTGTTGAGTTCTCAGGACAATATACCCTCACAACAATCCTATGACATAGATAGTGTTAAAACCCCTCTTTTGGAGATGCGGAAACAGGGGCCCATAGAGTATGACCTGCCACTTCCCTAGTTTGGGTTTCCATTATGTGTTGCCTGGGCTAATGAAATGACCTCCTGTCTCTTCTCTGCATCTCCCAGTTGAAATGGTGCTGGAAAAACTGGGTATTCACATGTAAAAGAAGAAAACTAGACCCCTATCTTACATCATTCACAAAAATTAACGCAAAGTGAATTAAAGACTTAAAAGGAAGACCTGAAACCATAAAACTCCTAGAAGAAAACATAGGGGAAAATCTCCTTGACACTGGTCTTGGCAACAATTTTATGGATAGGACACCGCAACCACAGTAACAAAAGCAAAGATAAACCAGTGGGACTATATCAAAGTAAAAAGCATCTGCAGAGCAAAAGTGTCAACAAAATGAAAAGACAACCTATGAAATGGGAGAAAATATTTGCAAACCACATATCTGATAAGGGGTTAATATGCAAAATACATGAGAAACCCATACAAGTCAATAGGAAAAAACAAATAATCCAATTTAAAAATGGGCAAAGGATCTAAGCAGACATTTTTGCCAAGAAGATACTCAAATGACCAACAGATAGAGGAAAAGATGCTCAAAATAACTAATCTTCACAAAAATGCAAACCAAACCACAGTGAGCTATCACCACACACTTGTTAGAATGGCTATCATAAGATAAGAGATAACAAGTTCTGGAAAGGAAGTAGAGAAAAGGGAACCCTTGTACACTGTTGGTGGGAATGTAAAGTGGGATAGCCAGCATGGAAAAAACACTTTTGGGTATATATTTATATCTTAAAGAAATGAAATCACCATCTTGAAGAGATATCTGTGCCCCCATGTTCACTGTAGCTTTATTTACAATAACCAAGACATGGAAACAATCTAAGTGTCCATCAGTGGATGAATGGATAAAGAAAATGTGATTGACTGATTATATATACACAGAGATATATACATATACATATATATACATATATGTATATATATGTATGTTCTGCCATAAAAAAGGAAGGAAATCCCACCTTTTGCAGCAACATGGATGAACCTTGAAGGCATTATACTAAGGGAAATACAGAGAAAGACAAATACTGTATGATCTCATTTATATGTGGGGAATATAAAAATATAGAACTCATAGAAACAGAGACCAGACTGGTGGTTGCCAGAGCTGAAGAAATCGGTGAAGATGGTCAAAGGGTACGAACTTCCAGTTGTAAGATAAAGAAGTTGTGGGAATGTAGTGTACAGCCTGGTGACTATAACTAACAATATAGTATTGTATATTTGAAAGTTACTAAGAGAGTAGACCTTAAAAAGTTCTTACCACCAAAACAGAATTGTAACTATATGAGATGATATATGTATAAACTAAAATTATGGTAGTAATAATTTCCCACTATATACATACAACAAATCATTATATTGTACACCTTAAACTTATACAATGTTAATATGCCAATTTTATCTCAATAAAACTGGGAAAAATAAAATAAAATAAAAAAGAAGAAAGGGTTCTCTCGGCAGAGGGGAAAATTGGCTGTGAGTAGGAGATTCCAAATTATGCTGTTCAGCATGGCTCCAGCCATTCTCTGTTGAATGGGTTTAAGGACTCAATCTGGAAGGTGTGGGTTGGAGATCTGTCTCAAAGCTTGGGTTGCACATAAGCGCACAGTTTTTATAAGTTTATTACACATTCATTTGGGCTTGCTTGGAGGAAGTGGGATGCTGATGGAGGGTACAGGGCTAAAGCATCCTCCCTCAGCCACCCTCCCTCCATGGGCATTGCTAGAACATGAAGCCAAGAGGAGATGGAAAGCTCTTCAGCCAGTTCATGGGGGTATGGATGTCATGCTGCAATGGGAGGCAGCGACAGGTTTCTGAAAGGGGAATGACATGATGGTATTTATGTCAAAGAATGGATTACACAGGTGACGGATGCCACTCCCTGACTCACAGTCCTCAAGTGGCACGTCTTCACGCCCAAAGAAGGAAGTGTAATCTCTTCAGCATTCCCGGAAGAAACACCAAGCGTAAAAGGTCTTGAGGTGCCTGCATATCTGCTCTGTTCAAGAAACAGCAAGCAGACCCAAGGGGTCGAGGCAGAGCAGAGGGGAGAACAGGGTGCAGCACTGGAAAACGAGAGGGAATGTGAGCAGAGAGATGACAGTCTCTGGTGGGCCCTGAGCAGAGAAGGAACCTGATCTGACTTATTTTGCAAAAAAAAAAAATCACTATTGGCTCTGATCCTGGATGTCGTCAATAATAATATACAACAACTGTGCCTGGAGCAGGGCTCTGCACCCCAAGCATGCTCTCAGACACTGCTCTGCCTTCAGCGCTTACTCCTTTTTAAGGTTCACGGCTGCACATCTGTCACATGCTTTATCTTTGAGCCAAAAGGAAAACAAAGTCAAAGACAAAACTGTCGTTTTTGTCCCCTCCACCCCTGCGAACCGTTGTGGTGTAGAGCACCTGGGGGGGGGGGGTGGTGGTGAGTGCTGGTTACCTAGTGAGTGCCTAGGCAACCGGCGAAAGCTCTGGAAGCCACTGTTTAATACACGAATGAAATGGGAGGGGAGCAAAGAGCAGCCCCCATCAGCTTGCAGTCAACATGGGAGAGTGGAAAAAGTCACCGACCTTGCATTCCAAAAACCTGGCTTCTAGACTTGGGTCTATCATTTCCCCGCTGACTGGCGTTGGGCAGTTGAACTAACTGAGCCTCATGACCTCATGCAGTCCACAGAGAAGATCCCTGCCTGTCACCATGTCGAGGAGGGAGACATACATGAGACTGAAGGGGCAATGCACTTTATCAATGATAAAACAGGCTCTATGAGAGTGAGACATGACTAGCTTATCAGCTGCCTAGTCCCCAAGCAAGGTCTTGAAGTCAGAGAACTGGAGTGGCTTGAAGTGGAAAGAGAGATAAGAGAGACTCTGGAGCAGCAGGTGTTGGGTGGCACTGGGCTTCAGTGGAAGTAGAAGTAGAAGAAAAGAGTGATGTCATCGTGTGATGGAAAGGAGCATTCTTCCTATTCATGATATGTTTCCTATCTGATCTTTTCAAATTTTGCAATAAAAAACAATTATATAAACTCTATGGTTTGAGAGTCATCGTAAAACTCTCCCTTACAGAGGAGGCTTCTGTGGTGAGAAACAAATCTTGGGGAAAGTTCACAGAATGGGTTACTCTCTGGCAAAGAGCTTTTGAAGGATTATGGGTTCCGTGTGAATTCAGCTGGACAATTAAAGTAAGTGCACTCTTCCATCGAGCTCCTACTCCCTGTGACACTCTCATTCCCAAAGACACCCCATCAGACCCACCAGCAAATCAGTTCCATCCGAAGCATGATATCCATCCTGACCCCTAGGCAGGGGCAATCCAGCAAGGCTAGATGTCATGTCATAATCATCATTCTTCTTGTCTCTTGCTGACAGGTAGCCTGACTCCAGGAACTGAACTCTTTGTTCCTATAATCAAATCCCCACATTGCTCTAGGCATAACCCTAATAACCAATTTTGTATAAAAGCTATCATATGTTGCATTCTTAGTGTGGTTCAGGCATGTGCTAAGTGCATTACTATTTTTATCATCACAATAACCCTTTAAGGTAGGCTCTATCTCATTTTTACTGGCTTTACAGAAAGTAAAGAGAGATTAAATAACTTGGTCAGGGCTGTAAGTAAGTGGTGGGGCCAGGATTTGGGTTGAGCTATTCACTTCCCAAGCCTTAATCAGAATGGTCTGGATATTCTGCCGGGCTCCTGAATGCTGGCCATGTGCATGGGTCCTCTCTAAAGCCTGGAGTCAGCCTGGACCGATGCTGACTGCTCTCCCTTGGACAACTTGGCTGGTTGGAATAGCCACCACCTCGCTGGTCTTCCCTGATGCTGACTCCTACAAGAACACTGGCCTGTCTCCATGGTAACATATTCTGTGCACTGGTCTCCTGCTTAGACATCCTCCCCAACCCACAGGTAGCCAAGCAGCCCAGCACCTGCCCCATCCCACTAGCCACCCCTAGTCCCAAATCTCATTTTTTCTGGCTGGTGATTTCCAAGCATGTGAAGTTATTAGGCTGTGTGAACTTGGAGTCTCCTAAGCGGAAGGAGGAGAGGTTTCATGAAGTAGAAACTAATAGAAATGCTCACCTTCACTTTATTTCACTTTCTACATAAATAAAATAAACCTTGATACCATATGATTATCACTTTAAGAACTAAATCAGTGACCGAACCAGATTGTAGTAAATTCATTTGCTGTGTAAAAATTAAACATCAAGGCAACACCCCTAATTTGCAACCACATATGTTTTCTTTCAACGACTACAGGAAAAAAAAAAAAAAACAACCTTGAGATTAGTTAAGTCTTCAAATGCAATAGCCTCTGAGCAATAGATCTCAGACAGTTTTCAAGCAAAGGAACCAAGCACTGTCTTTGAAAGTGATGGTACTTGGGATCTGGATACATAAGAGATCAAAGAGGGGTATCTCTGAGTGAATAGCAGTATGAAAGCCAGACCTCCTCTAGGTTGTCCCTCTCTGCCTCATCACACACCACCCTCAACCTCAGCTAACACACACACACACAAACACACTTATAACACCTGGTCTCGGTGGGTTTTTTGGTCATTTTGAAGTGATTCTATGACTAGTTCCTGAAAGTATTTAGTTAAGCATGAATTGAGATGACAGAGTTGCAAAAGAAACTGATGTTTTTACTTTAGGTACAGGATACAATCAAAGAAGAAAAATTCTCAATTGTGTAGGATAAAGAGGCTCACATTTCAGGAAAGGGGGTTTTTTGAAACAAAAATTCCCTTCACAGTCCCCTTCGTAACATCAACTATCCTGTTGCAAGCTGCTTGGTCAGCCTGAAGTTTTGCTGACATGGGACACTTGGCCTTGAATGCTGCCACCCTCCCCCTGTGACCATGACCCATCCTCTCGCCTTACTGCCTTAACTTTGACCCTCTCCTTTGCCTGACTTTGAAGCCTGCCAAACTTACTCCCATTACTCTGAAGGGGACAGTATTGTAAAACTCCTTCTTGGCAAACAACAGATTTTGCCCAATTTTATGCTTTCACCATGTTCTACATGCCTATCAGGATTTAAAAACTGGTCTCCCCAAGGGGAACCCTCCGACCCTGTTGGTGGGAATG
>NC_138374.1:125526884-125593635 GCF_054177405.1 Leptonychotes weddellii
GGGGGGATGGGTTAGCCTGGTGATGGGTATTAAAGAGGGCATGTTCTGCATGGAGCACTGGGTGTTATGCACAAACAATGAATCATGGAACACTACATCAAAAATTAATGATGTGATGTATGGTGATTAACATAACATAAAAAAAAAATAATAAAAAAAATAAAAACTGGTCTCTCCTCCCTAACCCTCAGTTTACCACCTACCTAGAACTAAGAAATTTAAAAAAACTAGAACAGGGCGCCTGGGTGGCTCAGATGGTTAGGCGTCTGCCTTCGGCTCAGGTCATGATCTCAGGGTCCTGGGATCGAGTCCCGCATCGGGCTTCCTGCTCCTTGGGAGCCTGCTTCTCCCTCTGCCTCTCTCTCTCTGTCTCTGTCTCTCATGAATAAATAAATAAAATCTTTAAAAAAAATAAAAATAAAAAAAAAATAAAAAAATAAATAAAAAAACTAGAACAGTTAAGACAGTCTTAAAAGATCTGGATGTATCTATTAGACTGATCATTTTCCATATATTCATCTATTTTGCAAACTAGGCAAAGATACTATAGCAGAACTCAAATGTTGACTAATCTCAATATCCTCTGGCTGATGTTAATAGTCTGGCTTAATCTTGAAACTTGGAAGAAAAAAAGCAAGAAAACCTTGCCTCTCTGTTATGTTACATCAAAAAATTTAATGTTAAATCAATAAAAGTATGGTAGTCTCCCCTTATCTGCAGGGGTATGTCTCAAGAAACCCAGCAGATGCCTGAAACCACAGATAGGACCAAACTTTAATTATATACTGCTTTTTACTATCCATATGTATCTGTGATAAAGATTAATTTATAAATCAGGCACAGTAAGACATTAACAACCATAATGATAAAACAGACAATTGTAACATAATACTGTCAGAAAAGTTATGTGAATGTGGCCTCTCTCTCACTCCAAGTATTTTTCTGTACTGTATGAGTACAGTCTTCTTGCAACAATGTGAGATGATAAAATGCCTGCATGATGAGGTGACTGAGATGAATGACATAGGCACTAGGACACAGTGCTAGGTTACTACTGACTTTCTAAGGATTCCTCAGAAAAAAAGACCATCTGCTTCCAGACCACAGCTGACCACAGGTAACTGAAACCATGGAAAGTGAATCCCACTACTATACTTCAAGTCTTGTCTTCCTAAGAACACTTAGTAAGATAACCCTTGCTAATGTTCACCAGATTCTGCATGACTCCAACTTTTCTGCCCTGGATTAACAGCTTAGGTCACACTAATTTTTATTAGTGATGACATTACCCAGTGTTCAAAGCACAACCATAACTTTTGCATGACAAGATCAAATATCAATGCTTCCTTAACAGAGAGTCCTGTGTGACTTCTAGTCATCTCCTTTAACCCGGAAGCTGAAAGTTATACATAGATATTGCACTTCTTTCCCTTTGGGCTTAGTTTGGGAAGTTTGTTTTATTAGTCAACAGACATAGGAAAAGGTTCAAGTTCTTCTTAACAGTTGCATTTAAATGCATGTATGAACATTTCATTGTAGGTAGTAGGGCTGGAAGTTCACAGAGAAGTTACCTATTAGATATATGGTCTGTTTCTAGGCCCAAACTTAATGCTGAAATGTATTTTAAAAACTCCCCTAAAATTCAGCGTGAGCTACTTATGCACAAGGGCCACGGGATTGGCCTCCACACAATTATTTAAGATGTTATAAAGAGTGTTTTCCATCTTTCTTATGCTTGGAAATAGTTAGATTTTATGACTGCTGAGTCAGAGCCAAAAATATATAATTTTATGCCATAAAATATAGCCTTTTCCTTTGGCTGTGGAAATTTATATGTACATATTTATGTGCTTATATAGATAAAAATCTTCATAAACAGAGTGGCCCATTTCAGATGAACTCTACTTAAAGCCTGTCGTTTCCCAACTCTGATAATATTACAGCTAGGCTTTAAAAAATTCAGTACCTCCCCATAACTTACCAAATTAAAAACAAATACCCAAACTGACATTCAAATCTCTCCACAATTTTTAAAAATCTTTCCTGTCTTTTCTCCTAATTCTTTACCACACAGACTCTTAACCTATTCAAACAAAACCAAATATAATGGCTACTATGTCCACACCTTTGATTCTCTCTCAAACTCCACCAACATTTCTATTTGTTAAAATCCCACTCATCCTTAAAATCTCTTTCTAAATACCACCTCCTTGTGTCATTCCCCATCTCCTCCTACAAATATAATTGCTCTACCACATGGACTTCCATATAGCCTCATTATAGCTTCATTATAGCTCTATGATGTTATTTGCCAAAACTCTGTTTAATCAAATCAAATGGGTCTTTTTTCAAAAAATTTTTACAATAATTTAGTTAGAACAGATTGCATGGGCATATGATATCTTCTAGCCTATACCCCAAAATGCAATGTGGTAGTCTAAAAGACAAGGACCTTATCCAGCAGACAGATTTGGGACAACAGCAAGTGCACAAGAGCTGAGCATCAGCTTGATTTTCCCACCCAGGTGTTCAAGAATGAATGTGCATAAACTAGTGAAGAAAATATTCCAAGAGAACTTCATGGCATGGAATGGGGAATTTCCTTTCATTTGGATGCCATGCCAGGCTGCTTTACATGGCTACTGAGCAAAAATGCAAAGGAAATTGGCTACAAACTCTACGCCCTGTTCCATATACTCCTTTTCAACACCTACAGGTCCAGATCCAGAGGCCATCGTAAGCCCAGGCATGAAGTACAAGGCCAAGGTCCTTTTTCTTTTCCCCACAGTCAAATGCATTCAGATATGTTTGCTTGCTTATGTTCCGGTCTGAACTAGATGAAACACCCCGTAGTTCTGGATATATCATCAAAGGAGCCTGGGAATAGCAAACATTCCCAATTTTTAACAGTGGTAGAAGGGGATACTCTCACCAGGTGCCATATCAAAACCTGCTTAACGTAGTTTCTGGAACTACACATTTTCCCATATCACCAGACACACCCCTGCCCGGCGAGTTGTTATAGGAGGTTGCTTTCATCCACCTGCCCTCATAGCAGAGGGAACCAAGTACTGTAAATGAAGAAGTCCCAAGTCATCCTATGACCAAGAAAAAATTGAGGGACAGAGACAGGTGGGGTTAGCCAAGTTAAAAACATCAGTGGAAGAAAAGGCCAAAAAATCCCAGAGGCCAGTGGTTAAATGGCCATAGTTCATGAATAGCTCTGGTGTTAGTAAACTCTGAGAAGTTTGCATTTCTGGCCTCCAGAACTCATCATAAAGGGACTTTGAGATACATGAACTGTGACCTTGATAAGGGGTAAATCATTCCTGTTCAATTAGTTTCTAATTCCACGCCCTTTCATCTAGCCTGCTTTGTTGCTCACTAGAGAGCTTTCCAAGATCACATCCTGAAGCTCATGTGCCAGCCTCCTCTTCATCAGCTTGGCCACAGATGACAACCACATTACACGTAGGCTGCCGACACTCCCCAGCCTCAGCACCGTGGCAGATGTTGGCCATCAATCATGGCACCCTTTCACACACATACCAAACATGGCCTGACTTGTTCTCAACATAGCACTCTGAAAAGCAATTATCAGTTGATGAGAGTGAGCTGACACCACTACACCACACTTGTAGTAAGGCAATCCCTTCAAATCACCTACCCTTGTCCATTTGGCCTTCCAAAATGTGATTGCCTTTCACCACGTTGCCCTCCTGATTCACAGAACTTCAGTTTGCTCCTAGCCATAACAAACATCTGCCTGTTTGCCACTTTCTTCATCTCATCCTCCAAACCTAGCTTATTGTTGACCACAGGGAATCACTGACTTTCATTTTTGCTGTGATTTCTCAGTTTCCAAGCCATTGCATGCAGGTGATCTTGAATTTTGCCCAAGTGACTCCTGGCTTTAATTTCATCCCTGTTAGAGTCAGCTCTACTTCCACTCATGTCTTTTCTTTAATGTCACTCAGGGTTAGAGTTCAAATGTCCACCCTGCTTCAGAAAAGTCCTGAATCTTCTTTATTGTTTGCTCCAAGTGTGCAACCATACAAAAAAAGTATTGTAGGGTTAGGTCCTCTTTTAAGAAGTAGGATAGAACTCAGTCACTGGGGACCAGGAGCCCAAGATGGCACAAAGTCTGACAAAGACAAGGGTTTACTGAAAGTGCCCTGGGCTGCCTAAACATACACGTTGAGAGCCAGTAGGCCTCCATAGTTGGCATAAGCTCAGGAGCCTGCCACACCCCCTCATACTTGGGATATAACCACAGTGTTTTCCTGCTCCAGACTTCTTAGCGCCCAGCTCTCCAAAACAAAAGGTTAAGATTTTGATACACTACTGTTAAAAGGTCACTGAGTCCTGGCGAAGACTATAAAATAGGATGGACTGTACAGCCGAAGTCAACAAATGGACCATTCTGACAAGGATTCACACAATTTCAACATTTATGTGCAGATTAGTCCATGGCAAAGTACAGGAAATATGAATGAACTACAGAAGAAAGAAGGCATCTCGTAAAGCTTTGCAAGATTTCCTAAACTTACATTTTCAGGGCAAAAAGCTTCCGGCAAGAAGACTTCTCTGTATTAGAATTCTTTATGCACATCCCCTAGACCACAGAGTCCCCTGAACAAGCTCCCAAATTTTCAGATACTTGCTCTCAGAAAGCACACGTCACCAGTATCTCCCCCCAAAGTGGGGTAGCTTGGGAGGGCTCTGAGAATCAATGTGGGAAATTAAAAAGGGCCACAGATGATTTGTTCTTTTTCTCATTGATAGGATAATAGCTCCACCCATTGAACTTGAGCTGTTAGAATTCACCCAAAATGATATTCTGGGACTTCCAAAGCTGAGTCCTAAAAAACTTTACAGCCACTATCTGGATCTCTTGGAACATTCTCTCTCAAGACATTCCCTCTTAGACTCGAGCCACTATGCTGTGAGGAACCATGACACAGGAGAAGCCATATACATAGATGCTCAGTTTGGCAGCCACACCTGAGCCCCCAGACAATAGCCAGTATCAACTGTCAGCCTTGTGAGTGACCCTTCTGGAGTTCAGCTACGTCAGGTAACCATAGCCCTACCAACATCTGACTACAACTTTGGAAGAGACCCCAAGCACCAACTATCCAGCCAAGCTCTTTCCAAATTCCAGATCCACAAAATTATGAGCAAAATAAAGTGATGGTTTTAAGCCACTAAGTTCTAGGGTGAGCTTTCATATAGCCGTATATAACTGAAGTAAAATTTGTTTCCAGAAGTGGGATTCTATCTAAAAAATCTAAGATGTGTTGCATTGGCTTTGGGACCAAGTGGCAAACACTGGCTGTTAGGGACTCAAGGAGATGGGTAGTGAGAGCTGGAAGGGCCTCATGAAGATGAGAACTAGGACAGAGGGGAAGGTGTGGGAGGCTGCAAAAAAGGGCACCTGAATTAAATATGGGCAAAACAGTTATCAAACTTGCCTATAATGATGTGGAAAACAGAAAAAAAAAACAGAGTACCTAATGATCTTGAGGATATGACTAAGATTTCCGGGCAGATTGTTGAAAGTGCTAGCTGGCTTCTTCTAGCCACCTCTAACAAAATTCAAGGAGACAGAAATGGATTAAAGAAAATACTGTTCAGTTTTTTTTTAGTGAAGTTTAGATCCAGGATTTGCTGGGTTTCAAAAGAAATGGTTTCTCATTTCCAGCCTCTCTCGAAAAAGGATTCTCCAAGCAAGAAATGCTTAATTGTGTCAAGATAAAGATCAAACCCAAAGTCTGTGTTAAGACCTCAGAAAGATGTGAGCTGGTGCCCCACAGAAATTTTCAGCTCTAAAGAGGGCTTTTTGAGGTTCTTAAAGCAAGTTTCATAAACCTTCTCTGTTAAACAACAGAACTTCTGGGCATCTTAGGCCTTATTCTCTAGTAGCCTCGCACATGACTCAAGACCGAGAAGCATGTGTCTTGGAGGGATATGTAGGTGAGACTTTTGACTAACAGAGTCAATGCCAATAAGTCACGGGAAACCCATATGTTTTTAAGAGAATTGTATCAGTATCAGAAGGGCTAAGACAGACAATACAAAATGAAAAGAGGCCTTTAGACTCCCAATCCTCTACCAGCAAGAAACCAACTGACAAAGCTATTCAGTTGCAAACATGGGCCTTTTTTTTTTTCATGAAGGCTGATTCAAAGATGGAACCAAAATATCAAAGGGCAGAGACAAGACCCTCAGAGAATCATCCTCAGGCAGCAGGACTAGACTGTAATCAAGGACCTGGCAGCATGTGACCTGCCCAATTTCAGAATTGCTATGGACCAGTAACTACCATGTGCCTCCTAGTCCTCCTCCACCATTTTGAATGCAAGTGTGTATAGCAGTTATCTTATCCCCGCACACTGCCATATATTGAGTGGGGAACGCAGGTGGGGCAGTAACTTTATCTCTGTAGTTCACAGGTCTTCAGATTAAGAGAAACCATTTTCAAGGAACTGCCCTCTGGGGAATCCCATCCATGTGCGGATCTGATTTCGATGAAAAAATCCCGACCTTGACACCAATGCTACAATGGGAAAAGTACTTTGGGGGCCTTGGGAGGGAATGAGAGTATTCTTCATTTGGGAAGAATATAATTAGTTTGTTACTAGAGGGCAAATGGTGGTTGATTACAGATGTCTGAAATTCCTCTGCTACTCCTCCCTTTAAGAATTTGGAGGAAGAGAGCAGCACCTCTAGCAATATTTAAAGATAAGGCTCACCACACAGATCAGAGATTTTGCCTTACACAGCACCACAAAAAGACAAATTGTTAAAATTTGAAGCTTCCTGCCAGTCTGATGTATGAAACTGTAAATAAGTGCTAGGTAGAAGAAAACAAACAGGAATAACCAAGAAGAAAAGAATCAATATGCCCCTGACCCCGATGCAGAAGGCAGCACTAGCCTGTCAGCCAGAAGGATCTTATACTCCTGCTACAAAGCAATTTGGGCAAGGCTGAAGGCAATTAGTCCTCCCAGACCGAGGTGTCTAATTATGGCTATTTCTTACTTAGCAGGGTGGGAAAGTTTAGCCTTACTGAAACAATGTGAGGTGTTTTCTCATTTCACAAGATGATAAGTGATGGATTTATTGGCATTACTGATGACTTGAAATTCACCCTGAATATAGCTCACTTTGACCCAATTTCAATTTATCTACAACTTTTCAAGAACATTCAAGAACCTTTTCAAGGCAATGGGATACACTGTCACTTGTGCATGGCAATTGAAAATGTCGGATAGCTAACTGTGTCTTCTCTTCTCTGGAGAGATTGTGTTGCAGGTGGGGAAGTGAGGAAATGGGCAGCCACTCCATGCTGCTGAGAGAGGGGGGTCTCGTGATGTATCACTGTGAATCTTCCCTCAGCTTCTAGGAAAAATACAGCCAGGCCAGATCTGTGTAAAACTCTCACTTGACAGAAGGAAGTTGAGAGTGCAGCATTTTTAAGTGTTTTTAACTTTTCCATCTTCTCTACCAGACTGAATAACTTGAGGGAAATATATTTATTGTTCTTCTTTGGGCTTCCAGAGTATAGCACAGCGCATGCCATGTGGCTGGTATTCAATAAACATCAGTTGAAATGAAGAGTCTCATCCACGCGTATTCCAAAACAGCTCCTACCTGCCCACACTCAACTGCTTTTGGCATGATAGGACGTCAAATTCTACAAACTCTGACCTAGAACCTGGAAACCCTCCACCCCATATCCTCTCCCATGCACCTTCTATACTTCTCCTCCTGCTCACTGTGCTCCAGTGTAACTGTCCTCCCTGCTCAAACATGCCAGTCCTGCTCCTCCCGCAGCACTTCTGTAGTTGCTGTTCTCTCTGCCTGAAATGCTCTTCCCCCAGGTATCTGTGAGGCTGGCTCCCTCATTTCGTTCACGTCTGCACTCAAAACTCACTTTCTCGTGGATGTCTTCCCTGTCCACCTGATCTAAATTTCACCCTCCCAAATATTTCATATCTCCTTCCCTTCCTTTTTTTCTTCATAGCACTTACAAAGATCTTATATCCTATACATTTACCTACTCATACTGTTTACCATCTGTCTCTGTACTAGAATATAAGTTCCACGAACTCACAAACTTTTGTCTGTTTCACTCACTCCCCAGCACCTGGAACAGTATCTAATAGTTGATATCTGTTTGATATAAATTTAATGAATAAGTGAATGATTTAACCAATTTACAGCAGGCTAATTTCCAATCCATGGGCTATTTCTCAATGGTTCTTTTTGGTACAAGTGGATACAGAGAGGAAGAAAGACTGAATGAAAAATTTATTAATATGGGGTTTTTTCCCCTCAAGATCCTGATCTCATACTCAGACTGTTAAAATGTCTGCATTCTTGGGCTGCCTGGGTGGCTCAGTCAGTTGAGTCTTCAACTCTTGATTCTAGCTTAGGTCATGATCTCAGGGTCGTGAGATCGAGCCCCACCTCAGGCTCCACGCTGAGTGTGGAGCCTGCTTAAGATTCTCTCTCTCTCTCCCTCTGCACCCCCTGCTCATGTGCACACACACACACACACACACACACACTCTCTCTCTCTCTCTCTCAAAAAAATGTCTGCATTCTATGTAGGTGTTATAGATAAAATACATTAAGACAAGCACTTTTCCATTTTCTGGATACAAATATCTTAATTATCTTGAGAGAAACGTACATATAAAGCCATCACCACAGAGAACAGTGATCTCTGGCAGGTCCTAACTCTGGTTGTCATCCCACTGGCAAGTTCCCAATTAGAGTATAGTGATTTGCTGCTAATTCAAACCAAACTAAAAACAACCCATGGTTTGCTTGCTGTGTTTAAAGAAATGAGCTAGCTAATGCAGTATCTATTGGACTTACTAACAATATTTATCAAAAAGCTGACTACTGGGGATCTGGGTGGCTCAGTCGGTTAAGCATCTGCCTTCAGCTCAGGTCCTGATCCTGGGATCGAGCCCTCCATCAGGCTCCCTGCTCAGTGGAGAGCCTGTTTCTCCTTCTCCCTCTGCTGCTCCCCCTGCTTGTGCGTTCTCTCTCTCTCAAATAAATAAATAAAATCTTAAAAAAAAAAAAAAAAAAGAAAGCTGAATTTCTGACCCTAAAGATGCTTACTTCAAATATGGTGTGCTATTTCATAGGATGATTATCATGTTCTACAAACTCATGGGGAAAGCAGTTCTCTATAACCCCTTAGAATTTTAACACCCACACACTCAGAATATTTTTACTAAAGTCTAACTTAAATATTTTCTGTTATAATTTTGACATGGTTTATGAAAAACAGAAAATAAAAGGAGTCAGTCATCATGTTACGGAGAATGTGAAAACCAAGCTAGATATTTTCTGCCTTGCAGAGACAATGAAGAATAGTCACCACGGCCCTGTGTTTCTCTCCACGCCCTTGCTTCCTCCCCTCCTCCTTGAATCACTTTCCCACTGGTGTTTCTGCAGAGTCTCTTTCTCCCTACACCAGCCCCCTGGGTCGGTGGTAAATATGGAATTGGCAAGCATGTCTAGTGCTAGATGGTTGTGGATAAATCAGAAAATTTGGAGGCTTACAAATGAGGAATGCAGTAACTGAATCATCCTGGGAAAGTTAATCAACTCCCTTAAGCCTCCATTTTCCTATCTGTAAAATTAGGACTTAAAGAATGCCTAACTCACAGGGCTTCTTCTTCTTCTTCTTCTTTTTTTTTTTTTTTTTAGAGAGAGTAGGGGTAGAGGGAGAGGGAGAGAGAATCCCAAGCAGGCTCCCCAGCTGATGCAGGATCTGACACAGGGCCTGATGCGGGGCTCCATCTCACAACCCTGAGATCAAGACCAGACCTGAAATCAAGAATCAGTCACTTAACCAACTGAGCCACCGAGGCGCCCCACTCATAGGGCTTTTAAAGGGCTTTAAGTGTCATACTGATGATGCTTATTAATATGTATAACAGCACAGAGATAGAAAGAAAGAAATAGTAGTTAAAAATATTGGCTTTGCAGTTTATAACTGGGTTCAAATCCAGATTCTGGTATTAAACAGCTTTGGAACTTTAAAAGCTACATTACCTCTCTTAGCCTCAATTTAGCTATATATAAAATGGAGATAATACTTTGTGAAATTTTGTGAGAATTAAGTGAAGTTAAATAATTTTTTAAATTAAGCAAAATTAGGGGCGCCTGGGTGGCTCAGTTAGTTAAGCATCTGACTTCAGCTCGGGTCATGATCTCAGGGTCCTGGGATTGAGTCCCCAGGTGGGCTCCCTGCTCAACAGGGAGTCTGCTTCTCCCTCTCCCTCTGTCCCTCCCCCCCTCTCATGCTCTGTCTCTCTCTCAAATAAATAGATAAAATCTTTTTTAAAAATTAAGCAAAATCAAAGAATTAAGTGACATTAAAGTTCTTGTGGTATAGTAAACACTCAATAAACAGTTGGTATCATTATGATTGTTAATAAACCCATTTCCAATTCCACCCAGGCAAATTTCCTTTGGCTTTCTCTTCACCAAACTAAATTGTCTTGAGGCCCTTACCCTTCAGTAAATGACACCTACATCTTCAACTTCTCTGGAATATTTTTTGATACTTGCAATACTTTCAGAGAGTATTTATAGAAAGCAGTCTCTAAAATAATTCAGTTTCAAAGGTCAAGCAGATGATATATAGTTAATGCTTCACCAAAAAGTTCAAAATTCTTTACATTTCACCAAGAGTTGCATGGACCTTGCTTTCACAAATCTTTGTCTCTACAAAGCCCATATCTTAAGCATCTTCCTAATTTAATAACAGTAGTTAGAAATTATTTGGTACTTACCGTATGCCAGACCATGTTCAAAGTGTCTTACTGATATGAATGCCTTTAATTCTCCCAATAGCCCTGTGCAGTAACTATATTACTAACCTCATCCTAATGTGGGAAAACTGAGAAACAAAGAGTTACGTATAGCTGGAGGACCAAGGTTATACCACTAGGAAGTAGCTAAGGGAAGAAATGAACCCAGGCAGTCTGATTCTGGATCCTGGGCTCTCAACCACTCTACTCAACTTCATAATGTGAACACCAACAGTTCTAAGACCTTATTCAGCTTGGCCAACTTTGTGGCCTGAAGTCACTGGAGAGCTGCCAGATCTACACTCTTCATGGTGTAGATCTGGCCTCAGAGTCTGTAGCTGTATTTAGTCATGCTTGCCACAGACAGTTATTAAAATCGATATGACTGGATCATCAGTCACATGATACTCTATTCTGAATCTCATCATTAACATCTACAGGAAGAAACTCTGGATTCATTCAAGCCAACCAATATTCCCTCTGCTCACATTAGATAGGGATACAAGCTTACAAAGAAAGAAAATGAGTCACACAAAAATGCATAGAACGGGGGAAAATACACACTTTGGTCTCAGTTATCTGCCCATTTCATGCGGGGGTAAGATAGGTATAGGGCCTTAAGAAACGACACAGAGGTTAGGGGTGCCAACCCCCCAAATATAAAAAATCCACATATAACTTTTGACTCCCCATAAACTTAACTACTCATAGCCTACTGTTGATCAGAAACCTTACTGATAACACAGTCAATTAACACATATTTTGTATGCTATATGTATTCTATACTGTATTCCTATAATAAAGTAGGCTAGAAAAAACATTATTGAGAAAATATAATTACATTACTGTATCAGATTTATTTTTTAAAAATGGACCTACACAGTTCAAACCTATGTTGTTCAAGGGTCAGCTGTACTGATTCCTAATAAAACAGTAAGGGATGATTTATCCCATTTTGGGATTAAAGTACAAAAAATTCTCATGCTAGCCTGGGTTAATGAAACTGAAACCGCATCATGCACCACCGTGCACAAACATTTCAAACAAGGCATTGCACAAGCCAGTTTTAGGGGGCCCATACCCCAAACACGATACAGGGCATTTATAAACTTAGCTTGGTTTCACTCTAGATAGAGGCTGTTTGTATGACTGCTACTAAATTCGACAGATTCAAAATACTGTTTTATCACTCTGACTCCAAGAAACGGTGCTAACCCTTCCACCTGAATCCCCTCAGATCCATGCTCATGCTGTGAAAATCACCCAGCAACGGACCATGTAAATGTCTGAGTCCCTCTCCAGATCTGCCCTAATGACTGAATGCTAACCTCCAATACAGAATGAAAAAGAAAGAGAGTGAAAAAATACACAGGCCTGGTTACACTTCCTTTGTATCTGCCAACCCTCTTCCAGTAGATTCATTTTCATTTCATTTAGTCCTGCAACATAAAGGCATAGTTCATTTTCCAAGTATGATCTCTGTGCTTTTCATGTAGGTTGGCTGGCTTTGATTTATTTAGGAGAGAACGTCCCTTGAGTAAACATTACATGGTTTTAAAAATAACAGAAGCATTATTTGAAACAAAGGTTGAACTGGAGAGTAAATGTAAACTTAAGGTTTAATGACATGTTGTGTCATAATGTAACTTCTTAGCCAGGGATTGAAAACATTCTACAACTGAGCCCCAGCTTGCCTTTCCAGTGTCTTCTTGCCCTTATTAATGACGTGGGAGAAATCATGTGGGCTTTGGGGGTCAGTTAGATCATTTATTCACCAACATTTACTGGGAAAGTATTATGTATAAATTATAGTAATAGGTACTGGGAACCCCAAAATGAATATTATTAATAATAATGTAAATGCTGCTCCATTCCTTTGAAAAGTTCGGTTTAATAAAAAGAAACACACACAGAAGTGATTACAACATAGTATATGTTGTATGAAGTAATAGAAGTACACTTTATATAGTGGAATGACTCCTCCTAGACATCCCCAAGGCACCTCCCATTCAAACTCTGTCCAAACTAGTCTTCTTCTAGCGTTCCTAATCTCCAGGACTGGCTTCATCATCCAGCCGGGAACACAGGGACCAGCCTTCATACCACTTCTCCCTCATCTACCATACCCAGTCCTAAATATGAATTATTTCATCCCCATTATCACAACCCTAATTCAATGTATCTGTATCTCTTCCTTGAACTAACAAGTCTAGCATTTTCCACTCAGCTCACTCTCAAACTCATTATTCAAAGTAACCAGGATGAATTCTTTAAAAAAACAAACAACCATGATCATGATCTTCTCTATCTCATTTTAAATGGCTCCCCATTTCTCTTAGAACAGAGAATCCTCCTTAACATGGCTTATGAGGTTCTTCAGTGTCTAGCCCCTAGTTACTTCTGCCTCATCCTATACCTCATTCCCCCACCCATGTCCCCACTGAAACTGGTCTTTATTCAATTCCTTCATATATTCTAATGGGGTTCAGGACATGCTATCCCAAAATATGGTATCTTGGCATATTGAATATTTTAAGCTGGAGTCTGAGCAATCAGCAGAAGCAAGAAGGTCTCTCTGACCTTCCCCCATGCTTCTCCCCTCAAGCAGATCATAAGCCCCTCATGTGAGAGGTACCCTCTCTGTAGCCATGGGAAAGGAACATTCTTGTCTCCAAGATGGAGGGACACTGGGAAGAATCCAAATGAACAGGCCTTATTTTTTTTCCCCCCAGTTTGCTACACTTAGCTCATACTCTTTGCCTTATCATATCTTTCTACAGCTTTCCACTCAAACCTAGCACAAAAACACTCAGGCTTAACCATTTCTTTGGGTCTTCATTTCCTTATGAAAGTTCCCGTGTCACATAAAACTTACATTAAATAAATGTGTGCGATTTCCTCCTGTTCATCTGTCTTTGTCAGTTTAATTTTCAGACCCATTCAGGAGCCCCAAGAGTATCAAAGGAAACCTTTTCCTCTCCTAGAATCCCAAATTCCCTCCTAACATAAAGGTTTCGTACACACCGTCACCTCTACCTACAATTCATCTCTCTCACCTGGTGAATTCGTCATTCCATTTCCACTTAAGCACACTTCCTTGGTGAGAGTCTCCCCTGTACTCCCTTACCAAGTCAAATTCTCCTACTATGGTCTAACCTCTGTGCCCTTTTTTGTTTTTCATAGTTATTTATCACAGCTGTAATTTTCTGTTTGTTTGTGAGAATATCTGACCAACTCTACCATTAGATTATAAACCCCACAAGGGCAGGAACGATCTCTCTTTCTTCCCATCACATCCAATGCTCAGCACAATGCCTAAAAGTGACAGATACTCAATAAAGTCCGTGGAATACATGAAACAACAAAGAAACAGCGTTGAACTTTGCCTACAGAAAGTTGGGCTATACCACAGACAAGGTGTTGGCTTTGCCAGGTGTTAAAAAGTATATAATGATTCATTAGGCAGAAGGAACACATGAGCAGAGACACAAAGAAATGAAACAGTCTGACATAGCTCAGTGTAACTGAAGCTGTGGGTGTGATCTGTTTGGAGGAGGGGAACAGTAAAGTGTCAGAAATGAGGCTGGAGAGACTCAGGGACTAAACCACAGAGGGCCTTTTGTGCTCTGCAAAGCAATTTGGACTTTTGCCATGGGAAATCACTGAAGGGTTGTAAAAAGGGAGTAAAATGATCATCAGATTTGCATTTTAGAAAAATCACTCTCATGGTAGTGTGAAGGATGTCCTTGATAGGCTGATATTGGAGAGGGGGTGACCAGTTAGGAGGCCATCCTACAAGTCTATGTGAGGGATGATAAAGCCACAAACCAAGGCAGTACTAGGGGATTAAGTGGAGCAGGCAGCTTCAAAAGACACTGAAGAGATGAAAACGACTGATAATGGGGAATAAGGAAAAAGAAAAAGTCAAAGTATACCACCACCATGGTCTCTGGGCATTCGGGAGGGTGGGGTGGCCATTAACCGAGTTAGGGAGTACAAGATGACAACTCAATTTGGGTAGATAGGTGAGTGTGTTTCTGAACCCACTGAGGCTTAATATTGAGGGCCTTCACGCCAGAATGATGATTAGCCTCCAATATCCTTCTCCTCTTTCATCTAATGCTGGTTCAGCTGAGCACAGAACCACCTACTAGTGACCACACTGTTTAGCCTCCCTATGTCCACATGACTAAGTTTCTGACAATGGAATAGGAGCCAAAGTATGCAACCTCTCTGTCATTTGTTAAAAGGAAATTGTTTGTCCTGGATTTCTTCTCAGGTAACCAGGAGCTAGGTTAGCAGGAAAGCACTATGGAAAGAACCAATAGGTCCATGAATCAGACAGGTCAGACCAAGCATTCCATTAAAAACACTTATTCTGGGGGGATATTTTTTTTTTACTTATTTAATCCATTGTATATTGGAATCTAATTTATTTTTTTATTTTTAAAGATTTTATTTATTTATTTTTGCAAGAGATAGAGAGCGTGAACACACACACAAGCTGAGGGCAGGGACAGAGGGAGAAGCAGACTCCCCCTGAGCAGGAATGCCAATGCTATGCGGGGCTCCATCCCCCGCAGGGACCCCAGGAATATGACCTGAGCCCAAGGCAGATGCTTAACTGACTGAGCCACCCAGATGCCCTGTAATCTAATTTAAAGGCATTTTTTTACGCCCTAAATAATATACACTTTCAAGTAGAGAAATCTGGTAGGCAACTGCCTATACCAGTCTGGACTTCCAAAAAGAAGTCTAGACAACAGTAGAGAACTGATACCTATTAGCATATAGATAGTAGTTAAAACTATGGGAATAGAATAGAAAAAGCAGCACTCTGAAGACAGACCTGGATTTGTATCCTGGCCTCACTTCTTACTATTCATGTGATTTTGAGTAAGTTACATCTATGAGCCTATATTATATAAACCTGTAATAATATCTATATTAATTAGGGTAATTAGCTGCTATAAAGTTAAATTTCCACATCTCAGTAGCTTAACACCAAGAAATTTATTACTCATTTATGTGAAGTCCAATTGCGTACTGAACAGGACCCAGGCTCCTCCATCTAGTAACTCTTTCTCCCCTAGGATCTTGAAATCCTTTGTTTACAGGCTTTTCCTTTCAACAGTCCACGGCAGAAAGGGCATACATGCTTCCAAACCACTTTAGCCCGAAAGTTACTGCATACTTCATTGTTGAAAATAATCCTTTGTCCCCAACTAGATGCAAAGGGACCTGGGAAATGTACTACCCCCTTGGCAGTCACTTCCTGGCAGAAACACTACAGAATGGAAATGCTATGCAAATTCTGATGAACAATGGCCTCAGAAGTAATCTTCCCTGCTGTCTTAAAGATGAAAAGCAAAAATGAATGGATAATACATCCAACAATGTATCATGTCTAAGAGCCTCTCAATAATGTTAGATCCTACCTTCTTCCCCGTCACTTCCTCCTCTCTCTCCATCCTAAACACACCTTTGTGTCCCAAATAAGCCTTATATTTTCCCATTTTCATGCCTTTATTCACATTCTTGTCTTTATATACAAAACCCTAAGCATATTTTTTTCTCTTTTCTGCTACAACAATTCCATTTCTACCCATTTTTAAAGATCAATCTCAAAGCAATCTCTGGGGGTCTGCTTTTTATAATTCTTCATGGCCATTGAACTCCTTTGAACCATCATCACCATACTTACGAACCTTTCATTTAGCATTTATCAGGTATGTGTTTGGTATTATAACAATATATGTACTTACCCTTCCTGACTACCTCCAAGCCTAAGATGTAAGCTCCCTGAAGACAACAATTGCATCTAACTCCTCTTGTTCACAGGCATTAAAAAAGTAAACTGAACTTAGACTTTGAACTTAAGAGACCAACACTGAAAGATCTGGGGTCTCCTCAAAGAATAAAAGCTGAACACTTCCTCAGGCAACTCTGGAAAGGGGGAAAAGCCCACTTTGTTTCCAGTATTTATATATTCAGGTGATGACTATATGAATTACTGGATACAGCCACATTTCTTTATTTCACTTTGCATTTACATGGCGAAGCCTGTGTGGTAAAACCTGTTTGTGGACAAAGCACATACTTAACGAACAATAAAGCAACATATCTTTCAATATTATCATAACTAAGAGAAACAAACAAATCTGAAGAGACTTCTTTAAGAACTCTCCCCATGTATGAGTCAAGGTGGTGATGTGGCAGTTCTCTGGGTAATCTGATAAATGTCAACAACCCAACTACTGAAATCCATCCATCAGGTGAACACACCTCTCTGAGCTACCTGAGCAGTTGCCAAGTCACTTTGTTCTGTTTAGATATAGCCACTGCCTCAGAAAAAGAAGAAGAAAAAAGAAAAAAAGGGGGAGTCACTGGACATTAGGGGGTCCACTGAAAATGCTTGTGTTTTCCTTTTCCCGACAACGATCCTGGTAAAAGTAGACAATGCACTGACAGGCAGGAGGTCTTTCTCAGCAAGGAATCTGATCATATGCACCTATCCAAAGGCTGGGTGTTCCTCAAACAGCATGCAGTTTTCCAAGTAGGGAGACTGGCATGTGAACCACATTAACACTACTCTTTCTAGATGCTCCCAGATGAACTCAGAATCCCTGAAGGAATCTCAAGCAATCCTTCTGACTTTACTCCCCAGCTGGAAAGAGCAGAGACTTATCCAGGGATCCACTCCATATTCAAATTCATTACCTAGTCCAACTCCAAAGGCAACCTAAAGTTCATCTAATTCCTGGACATTAGTGCTTTGACTAAAGTCTGCCCATCCCTTATCCCAGTGCTCATTAGGCTATCAGAACCAAACTACCCTGGGGTGTGAAGGTGCAGTGAGGTTCCATTGTTAAGATACACTTCATATCTATACCACAGATTTGGGCCTTTGGGGGGATAGGATCTCACGGAAATGTGTAAGCAGAGTGAGATCCAAAAGGGGTTCTGTAGAACACGAGACCTAGTTGTTCTGTATACGAAGGATCCTGTGATAAGTCTGGAAAACATCACAAACAACAGTCCTCTCTCAGATATTCATAGCACATATTGGTACATTGAAGGCTCTGACATGTCCTACCATGAAGAGACCTATTGAACCCAAATTTATTTGTCTACGTGACAGCTTCTGGAGCAAAACACTTATTTTTTTTAAGATTTTATTTATTTATTTGAGAGAGAGAGAGGGAGAGTACAGAGGGAGAGTGAGAGGGAGAGGGACACGTAGGCTTCCCCGCTGAGCAGGGAGTCCTGCATCTTAGGACCCAGAGAGATCATGACCTGAGCCCAAGGCAGAAGCTCAAGCAACTGAGCCACCCAGGCACCCTGGGACAAAACACCTATTAACATCTTTCCTCAATAGTCTGTGGGTCCCATGTGGTCAGAGTCCACACTGTTTTCTTCAACTGCTGTTCCTTAACTGCTTAACATAGCACTGGATACTTCAAGAAATATTTGATGAATTAATGAATATCCTATGGAAGTAGGGTACCACAGAACATGCTTTATAAAACTATTGACATCTCTATGGAATAGTCTGAATAAAGACAACCTCCCCAAATAGAAGGACCACTTTGAATCTCATATTCAAATCCCAATTTGTGAGGTTACTGTTAAAAGAGTACACAGGCATTTATTGTTTGTGGTCAGAAAATTTCTCCTTTGTTCTCAAACTATATTCTGTTAGCGTCAAACTAACCTGACCATATATTTCAAAATTTTTAGTATCTAGACCAGCAATGCTTAAAACTTACTGTGTATAAAAATCTACTCAGGGATGCCTGGGTGGCTCAGTCGGTTAAGTGTCTGCCTTTGGCTCGGGTCATGATCCGAGGGTCCTGGGATTGAGCCCCGCATCAGGCTCCCTGCTCAGCGGGAAGCCTGCTTCTCCCTCTGCTTGTGCACTCTCTCTCTCTCTCTCTGGCAAATAAATTCTTAAAAAAAAAAAAGTCTGAGGGGACTGTTAAAAATGCTAAGTCCTGGGGATTCAGTATTTCCAGAGTATTTCTAGAGCAGAACCCAGGACTCCACATTTTACACAAATATTCTAGGTCATCCTGACATAGGTGTTCAGGCGGAACACACGCTCAGAAATGCTGAACAAAAGTCACTATGGAAGAGGGGTCCTTGACTTGGTATCAGAAGCCTGGTTTGAAGCCCAGCTCTGCATCCCCACCACTCACATGGCCACGGCAGTAATCTCTCAGCTTCACTTCCCTCTCTGTGGGACTCATAATACATTTCCTAACCTAGATACCTAGCTCCTACCCACCCACCTCACAGCACTGGATAAGGGGAAAGCATTTATGAAACTCTATCCTGAAACCTGACAGGTACTCACACACAGTGTTTAACAAATCAGTAAGTTCACAGTTATTTTAACGTTCTACCGTGTTAAACAAGCTCTGTCACAGCAAGTGTTCAACACAGTAAGATTTTCTGATTGTTTAAAGATGAACAAAACAGAGCTGGACCAATAGTGTATGCATCCATATCAGTCAACCTGGCAAACTGTCCCTCAGAACATTTGGCTCATGCTTGTGGACACAGTAATTAGCCAAAGCATGGCGAGAGCCAAACTATGTGACATTGGCTACCACATACAGAATGTTAAAATATTTCCTCTGCTTGATACCAGGCCTTCAAAAAGTGGACTCTTCATTCTTTTTTTTTTTTTTTTTTTTAAGATTTCTTATTTATTTTTGACAGAGAGAGAGAATGTACAAGCAGGGGAAGCAGCAGCAGAGGGAAGGGAGAAGCAGGCTCCCTGCTCAGCAGGGAGGCCAATGCAGGGCTCGATCCCAGGACCCTGGGATCACGACCTGAGCCAAAGGCAGATGCTTAACCATCTGAGCCACCCAGGCACCCCTGGACTCTTCATTCTTAAGTGGGCTAACAGCTAGAGTAAACTCTTCGGTTGGCATCTATGTATTTATATAGGTGGTTCGTGCTTAGCAAGTACCTTCATTAATAATAATTAATCATTGTTCCAAAAGTAGAACGCAATGGAATACACATAACGATAATACAGTACTCAGCATATTTAATTCTCTCTCCATCCTGAAGACTCTTCTGGAGCCTGTAGCACTCAGGGTAATTGCTATGAAAACTGCTCAATCATCCTACAAGAATCCTTTGAAAACACTAGAGATGCTGTCGATTGTTTCCGAACTTTGCAGTATATTCTGAAGCCTGCCTTGTGGCATAGATCCAATATTGCTTATTTACCTTTTCTTTATAAAATAAGAAAACACACGCTATGACTGAAAAATCTCTGCCTAAAAGACGAATTATTAAAAATTTCCAACTAGCAGAAGTATTACTGTACTTTCTATATATTAATTTGTCATCATTTTTTGGTGTTGGCTTTTCTTGTCCTTCTGATTTTAAACTTTTAAATTTTAAGTGTTTATCCTACTGCCTAAGCATTCAGTGGATATCCAAATTTGGTTGGCTCATTGACCTGTGGTGAATGATAGCAGCAAGAGAAATTGGAAAACTGAATTCATGCCATGATGTTTATCATTGCCTTTGTGCTTAATGTTCTGGTTGTGATCTACTTTCCTTGCCTGTGTCTCATGTTAGCAAGTAACAAATGTGACTGATTATAGGGCTCATGCAGGTAAACAAGTAAATGAATCAAGCCAAGTTTGGTGACCCCATCAAAAGATGGCAGTGATAGCTAGATTTCAGCTAACTATTGTCATGAAGAAAATACAGTAATGCATTGCTGGCATTCCTGGATCTTCCAATGTTTCCACAGATGTTGGACACATAATAAGTACCCAATAAATATTTACCGTATCAACTAATTCAGAGACTTCAATTTTCATCAGAAATCTCTAGATTTTAAATGTAAGCAACATAAAGTAGTAGTAAGAACATAGAGTCTCAAGCCAGACTGCCCAGGTTCAAAATTTAACTCTGTCACTTCTCAGCTACATGACCTTGAGAAAGTTATATAAAAACTCTGTGCTTAGTGTTCTCATCTGTAAAAGGGGGAGAAAAGAGTATCAACCTCATAGGGTTGTTTGAGAACTTAATTTTTTAGTATTTATTAAATGTCAGGACAATAATCAGTACATTGCAACTGCCACATAAATAAATAAGGAAGCTCACACTTAAACTTCAAAATGCCTTATAATTTTCACATGTATCATCCCATCTTTTCCCCACCATAACTGGTGGATGAACGTGTTGCTCTATAGACAAGGAAAAGGAGTTTCCTTCAGGATCCTTCAGGGCTGTTCATGGCTATGTGACTCATGCAGGAACTCTGGGCATGCAGACTTAGAAAGTGCCTACTGATTTACCCAATAGCATATTCCATAAAATAACAGATGTAGAAATCAGGTCCAAGATTTCTAATGGACAGAATCAGAGATGTCTCGATCAATGTTCACCATAAGCCTTCTTACTCAGTAACTAAATAATGAAATAAAACAAAGATCTGATTCAAACCACTGTCTGGTTATTTTTAACTCATACATTAATTACTCAAAAGCAGCCAATTTGAGAGAATAAGCAAAACCTTTACATTCAGTAATGTCTATCTATATTCCTCCCTTTTTATTAACTTTTGCTTTTAAATTGCATTGCAATATTTTAGTTTCTCTTTTCTCTGACTCCAAGACCTTTCTCCCAGGGACTTTACAAATACATCACCTGGCTACAGGCCGGCGTGTGGCTGTGTGTAGAAACTGCTAAGTTAGGAACACCCTGTCAAACTTTTCTTTTATTTTCCTGGTTGTTGTTGGTTTAAGGCAGATCCCTTAATGTCATTTAAACAGAGCAGACTATTTAAAATTTCTTGGTAGATGAATTTGACAATGATAATTTTTTCAAAAAGAACAACTGTCTTCTTGGGATAAAAGATCTCATTCAGCAGGGTAGACACCTTATCTGAATAACTCAGGACTTCTTCAAAGAAAAAGGTCAATGTAGCCATAGCTATTTCCTTGTCCTGAATAACAGCAGTAACTTTATGTAGTGCCTGATAACCTGCACTTCACAAAGTCCCTGGGCATTACAGAAGAATCTTCTCTTTTTAAGGGTTTAGAGTTTTAAAGATTTGTTTTGTGTTGTGTTTAAATCTGAGTCTTTTCATGGATGAGAAAAGCACTTACTGTTTTTTGTTTTTTTTTTAAATAACTACTGCGGGGTGCCTGGGTGGCTCAGTCTTTAAGCGTCTGCCTGGCTCAGGTCATGATCCCAGGGTCCTGAGATCGAGCCCCACATCGGGCTCCCTGCTCAGCAGAAAGCCTGCTTCTCCCTGTCCCACTCCCCCTGCTTGTATTCCCTCAATCTCTGTATCTCTCTCTTCAAATAAATAAAATGTTTTTAAAAAATATTGCTAAATTGGAAGTTATACAAATTTAAAACTTTTATGAATTGTGGGGCATTATCAAGAAAGTGAAAAACCCGGGGGTGTCTGGGTGGCTCAGTCCGTTACATGTCGGACTCTTGGTTTCAGCTCAGGTCCTGATCTCAAAGCTCCTGAGATCAAGCCCCACGTCTGGCTTCACGCTCAGCGGGAGTCTGCTTGGATATTCTCTCCGTCTGCCCTCTCTCCTGCTTGTGATAGCTCTCTCTCTAAAATAAATAAATAAATCTTTAAAAAAAAAAGTGAAAAACCCAGAGAATGGGAGAAAATATAAATATTTGCAAGTCATATACCAGATAAGTATGCAATACTCAGAATATATACAGAACTCTTACAATTCAACAACAAAAAGACAAGCAACCCAATTAAAAAATGAGCAAAGGGGCACCTGGGTGGCTCAGTCGGTTAAGCGGCTGCCTTCGGCTCGGGTCATGATCCCAGGGTCCTGGGATTGAATCCTGCATCCAGGCTTCCTGCTCAGCAGGGAGTCTGCTTCTCCCTCTACCCCTCCCCCCACTTGTGATCTCCCTCTCTCTCTCTCTCTCAAAAAAAAAAAAAAAAAAAGTTCAACATAGAATTATGGTATGACCCAGGAATTTGACTATACCTGACAGATCTGAAAACATACATTGAAACAAAACCTTGTAAGTGGATGCTCATAGCAGCATTATTCATCATAGCCAAAAAACGCAAACGTCCATCAACTGATGAGTATATATAAACAAAATGTGGTATATCCATAAAATCCAGTATTACTCAGCCATGAAGAGGAATGAAGTACTGACATGTGCTACAGCATCGATGAACCCTGACGCATGATGCTAAGTGAAAGAAGCGAGACACATAAGGCCCTATGTTAAATGATCTCAATCAGAAACTGTCCAGAACAGGCAAATCCATAGAAACAGAATGTGGATGAGTAGTTGGCAGGGATTGAGAGGAGAGAGGAACAAGGGACTGTTTCATGGGTACAGGTGATGAAGATGGACTTCAATAGTGGTGTTGGTTGCATATCATTGTGAATCTAGTAAAATGTAGTTACGTTATATGCTTTAAAATGGCTTAAACGTTTAATTCTATGATAATCTGAAATTTTATCTCATTAAAAAAAATACTGTCTTGAACCGTCAGTAGGAAAACAAGAAACTGCTTCTTCCTGTACAAAGTAATTTCACACAGTGTATCACCCAAATGATATTAAGGAGTGAAATACTGAATGTAGAAGATCAGTGGCTGATAAGTTGTGCTTATTCCCTTTATTTCACTGTGCCATTTATCATTAGCCTTTTGCTCTTGAATGGCATTTTTGGTTTGTCAGTTTGCCCATAGAAATTTCTTTTCTGATGTTACATTTCCATGTCCAAAAGTTTCTTGTCAATTGTTTAGCCAATTTGGCCATCACTGATTAATGAATAGATGTCGGAACGTTCTCCCTTCTAAATTATATTAAAATGTTTAACTTGAAATAATAGAATATTGATGACTCTGGTAAGGGGAAGGATATGATTTATCATAAGTCAGTAATTTGTATCTTTCACTACTTTACAAGAGATTAATAAGAAACATTGATATGTCTAATAGAAAAAGCAAAGAACATTAAGAAAAAACTAATTATCCAGTAAGCCTCCCCCCAAAAGAAGATATACATTTTCTCCCAAAAATAAATGTCTTTTTTTACTATTAAAATGTTAACAATAAAATAGAGCTTATATAAATGGGTCAGAAGAATAAACTATGTGTTCCAAACTTAATTTTTTGTCCCGCAAACTTTCCTGTCAACTAGGTAATACAATGGAAAATGTTGAAAAAAACTTTAAGCTGGGGAAAAAAATCTCATTTGAATATATACTTGTTAAGCAGTTGAAAGCAGATTCAGTTAGATCAGAGGACATAACTAAAGAATCTTGACAAAGTTACAGAGAAAGTTCTGAAAAGAAATCTAATTGTCAATGAATTTCAAAGATACAATTTCCTGAAATGATGTTAACTAATTTTAACATAAGCCATGTTTTTTTTAAAATCTCAAAGAAAATTTCTATATTAAAAAGTCATGTTTACCTTTTATGACAAAACTATTCAAATGTTAACATGGCCAGGTTTATTCCAAATAGGCAGAGGGGAAAACAGAGCAAGCATTTGAATATATCAAGTTTAAAACAAAGAAACTCACTTTCATCTCAAGTATGTGTCTCATTGAGGTGAAAAGCAAAGGCAGTTTTAACCAGAACTACCTGGAGAATTGTGGTGGGAATAATCCTACCTCATAGAAGCTGAACAAATCTGGTTCATGTACTGTTATTGCAAGGAAATTTGAGAAATATAGAAACTAAAACCAACCTGTTGAAGGTGAACAAGATTGTGATGAAAAGAAATGCTTATATTTTAGGTCAAAATTAAGTGAGAGAGAAGAGTGCACAGAATAGTTTGCAGGTAGCATTAGGTATTCAGTGGTCAAATTTTAAAAACACTCAGCCAGAGTATACATCTGAACATTTAACCAAAATAGTCACCTAAGCTGAGAGCTCTATTTATTCACTTAAGGGGGAAGAATGAAGTTAAACAGGTGAGACAGAAGAGGAAAGCACTGAGTTAATGGAAATTCCTTGTCAAACAGTCACTTAGCTCTTCTTTCCACTCTACAGAATTCCCCTTCTCCATTTTTCTTTCAGGCCTCAGGTCTTTTCCCAGATTTGTGTTAAATTTAATGATCAAATGGAATCTTAAAGAAGACAGTACTCAGCCCCTCTAACTCTCACATCCTAGGAAATATAAGGGAGAACACATAGGTTAGGAATTCCCCCTTAGCTGGAGTCTTGGGGCTCCTGACCCAAGCAAGATTGTTCAGGACGACAGGGAAAGGAGTTGCTCCAGCTTTTAGGAAAAGGGGCCATTGCTTCATCCATCCACACACACACCCAGCACAGTAATTTCTGTTTCCAGTCAAACTCTGGCTGGGGAAAGGGCGAGGGACAACTGGTGTTGGTTCTAACACCACTGTAGTCCCCAGATAACCCAGCTTCACTGTAGAGAGAACCTCATGGTAGCCAAGGGATTAAGGGTGACGCTGAAGGAGACAGGGATTGGCATAGCGCAGCTGAAAGTTTTAGGGCTCAGAACACTCTCTTGGTCTGGGAGGGTTCAGGCTGATCTTCCCACCCTTGGGACAGAGCTGCTCATGGCACCATGAAAACATGATTTAGGGACTGTCAACTTGGGCAGGCAGGGGGGGCACAGGTGGCCACCTCTGCCAAACCCTGGTGCATTGTTTCCCTGCTTATGGCCTCTTCTCAAGGTTTACAGGTCACAGACCCAAAGAATTTAAAGAGCCAGTCCCTATCCTGACACTTCCCAGAGTTCCTTGAAAAGAAGAGCTATTTTGTTCACTAGTACTGTTTGGAAACAAATAGGCTCCTCCTTCTCTGCCTTCACTTCATTTCATGCACAGTTTACTCTCTAGTTTTGTTGGCACGGTGGAATGTCATCTTTACTCGCTCTTTGGTAGAGAATTTGGGGTCCTTCCTACCCAGGGCCCCAGCCAGCGGGAAAAGCCCCAGGGGGCCTGGAGGCCACAGAGGCAGAGCACAGACGGGGCTGGGCCAGAGAGAACTAGGATCCCGGAGCACAGCCGCAAGGAGAGAGCTAAGCCAGAGCTTGGGGCAAGTTTATTTTACTTCGCTAAGCCGAGGAAGCTGCCAAGTTCTAAGATCCCATCAGAGACCGGAAAAAGCCCTACGGGTTCCCAGAATTCCCAATAGCAGAAGGCTTTAGGCGAGCACTCCTCCGGCTGCGCAGTCCGGGAGCCTGGCGCGCCGCGTCCACCTTCAGGCCCCAGAGCCTATGCCCAAGCAGAATGGCCTGCGGTGGGAGAGAGCAAGCTCGGCCTTTTCCATCTTCACCCAGCTTCTGAGTGATACGTGTCCTAGACCACTAGGGACAGGGTCTTGTAATGTGACTGAGGACCGGGAGCTGAGAAGGCTGAGAAGCTCAAGTCAGTCACGGCGAGGGCAGATGCGCCCACTAGCCAGCCCGGCCAGAGCCCTTGGGCTGGGGGCTTACTGTCTTGGGCTAACGCCCCCGCTCTTGAAAACACCGTGTTCTTTTCAAAGGAGACAAGGAAGAAAAACAGCTAGCTAGAGGTCATTCTTTTTGGCATACCTTTCCCTTACCGCCTCTTTTCTCTCATTTCCTCCTAACTTCCACGTTTCTTTGATGTCCTTCTCTCCTTCCTTCCCTGTCTTCCTCTTAGGACTAGGGAAAGAGTAGAGGCGCAGACAAATGCGGGACAGGAGAGCTGAGTGGCATGTACAGTCTGGGAAGGGGGGGGGTAAGGTAACTAAGACGTCACACCCCCCCCAGGCCCCGAATGCGAACATTTGCGGGTCCCTGCCCCTAGTTTCTGCTACGAAGTTGCATTAAGTTTGACATCTACCCCTAACACCGCATGCGGCCCAGGGATAATAGCAGAAACTTGCTTCTGCTTCTAACTTGGCCGTTGAGTTTCTGAAAGCTCTTTCGGGCAGGCCGGGGTGAGAATCCGGACAGCTCTGAGCCAGGTATGGGCGGCCCGTGTCCTGTCTGAACCAGACTATCCCTGCAGTACCAGCTCGGGAGGGAGGCAGGGACGCGGGCTGGGAACAGACCCCTCCCCCCTCTCTGTGACGGGGAACTCTGGGTGCACACACGCTGGACAGTGAGGTCCCCTCTCCGGGGCACTGCCACAGACCCGTCCCGGCTCTTCGCTCCCCACCAGTCTATGCACACGGCGGACTGAGCGCTTTGGAGATGTGGCCATAGGAGGATTCCACGTGTGACACCCACTGTGAGAGCAGAAATTGGAGGCGGGTAAGAAGTTAAGCCCGCGAGGGCACAGGGCCCTGCGTGCGCGCCAGAGAGGCGAGGCCTCAGTTCTCCCCTCGCTGGCTCCTAACTCCTCCCCACCTCCGTTCTGGGGCTCTGTCCTTCGGCCAAACGGATCAGAGCCCCGGGTTATTTTCAGCCACCACCTCCTCCACCCCCGCTCCCCCCAAATGTCGTGCCTCGGTTCCGGGGTGGGGGAGGGCAGTTGGACCCGCGGTGCGCGAGTCTCACGCCTGCCGCCGCGCGCCTGCGAGAAAGCCGGCCTGGCCGCGGCTCGGCGCGCACAGCCCTTCCCCGCGCCATAAACGCGCGCCGAGCGCTCCTCTCGCCCGGGACTCGCGGAATGCTCCAGCCGGCCCCGCTCCCCGCCCTCTTGACGTCTCAGTTCTAAAATGCAGAAGCATTGTCCGAGGCCCTGGCATTTATAAAAAGAGGACGAGGGAAAGGCCCACGGACCCGCCGTGATCTCCTTGCGCCTTTGCTGTCTGCGCAAGCGAGTCCTGTCCGCAGCCGCTGGGGGGGGGGGGGGGGGAGGAAAGGGCATCACAGCGCCCAGTTCCACCTGGAATTTAGGGAACTGACTCTGACCCTATTTCCTGGCTAGCCTCATCCCGGATTCAAGTCGTTCCCTCCTTTCTACCGGAGCGGTTCCGAGATTTTAATTAAGACATCTGTCCCTGCATCGCAGAGGGAGGGTCCCAAATGGTGAGGCTTCCAGAGCACTTGGTTCCCATCCCGCGATCGGTGCCACCGCGAAAGGAAAGGTCGCGATCCAAACGCTCCTAGTCCCCTCCCCCAGCGCGCGGGGCCGCGCTCCAGGCCCGCTCCATCACGCCCCTCCCCCACCCCCAGCCCCACACAATTTCCTTCTTTATGAAACACACACGCCCAGCCCACCCCGCCTCCCACGTAAAGGCCGGTCCTGTCTCTTTTTGTGCCCAGATGCAAACTCAGCTGGAAGTTGGGAGCAGGGCAGAGTCAGAGATGCACGGAAAGAGAGAATGAGAAAGGAGAAATCAAAGGGGGAGAGGGCGCAGAGAGGAGCTGGAGGTCGCAGGGGCAGGGGCAGAGGTGGAGGACAGCCCGAGGGGCGCGGCCGCCGCGGCGGAGCCTTAGCGCCTCCCCCGCGTCTGCCACCCGCGCGCGCCCAGCGGGGTCAAGCGCGGACTCACATGGTCGTACTGCAAAGCCGCTCTCAACTACTGCGAGTGGGTGGTTTCGGGGCTCCCCGAGATCTTCTCCCCGGCTGCCTGCGGTGTGAAGGCAGAAACAAAAACAAAACAAATCACGGGACACAATCGAGACGGGCTGTTCGGCGCCGCGGGGACCTCTCGCACTTCGTGCAGGAAAGCGGGCGCGGGGATTGGGGCGGCCGCGTGTAGCCTATAAATAGCGAACTTTTAGACGGAATCAACTAACAAATGAGAGTAGCGGGCGTAAATTTGCGCACAACCCCCCTTTCCAGGGACGACCCGACCACCCCTCCCGCCACTCTCTAGTCAGGATTTGGGAGGGGACAGATTTGGAAAGGCAGGTGGAATTTAATTTTATGAGAACTTGCAGTAGTTTTGTTATTTTGCAACGGGGGCTCTCCGCCTCTTTGACCCTCCCTTTCCGCCTACCTTTGCAGCTTCGCCCCCCCGCCCCCCTTAAGCTAGGCACTGTAGGCACCTGCTAGGAAGGGCAAAGGCCCAGGAGAGCGGAGCTCCTAGGGGTTGGCTGCAGAAGCGGGGAGGGGGAGGGGAACACGGAGTCGGGGTTCCCCGGGGATTACTGGAGCGAGGGAAGGAAAGCGGAAAACTGCCAGCATTTGGGGGTTCCCTCTGATGCCAGGGCAGGAATTTAGGTTATCCCGCGTTTGGGAGGGAAATGCAAAAGGGTGAGTACAGAAGGCACAAAAGAGTTCCTAGAGTGCAGGTTTCCTTTCCCAGGGCAACAATAACCCTCCAGAGCTAGCAAACCCCCTCTCAGTAACTTTACTTGAACCCTCGGCCCTGACGGGGCCGGGAGAGCGAAGGCGCACGCCGGGGTTAAGTCCTTGCTTGCCTTGGGGGCCGCAAGCTCTCGAAGAAGCGCGTCCAGCCGGATGGTGCCCCAAGGTCTGGTTCGCTAGCTCCCGCGGGCCGGACGCCTTTTCGCCGAGCCCGCTCACACCTGCCGACCGGAAGAGATCTATTTCACCGCGAGTTCTGAGCACCACTAGCCGTCCGCCCGCCCGCCCCCTTTCCTTGCGCCAAGGCCGGATTGCCAATGGTGATTGGGTTAGTTCGATTTTCATTTTCTTTCTAGGTGCTTCTTCGAAAATAAAACCCCGGAGGACGGCAGACACTCGCTCTCCACTCCAAACTCTCTAGTTCAGGAGGTTGCTTCACTAAATTTTTCCTGGATGTTTCACACGAACCACAGTCAATAGGGTATCCCTTGGGTCGGGAGTGGGGGTTGGAGAAATTGAGGGCGCTGCAGGTGAGGGCCAGCAGGTGAAAGGCGGTTGCACTGATCCCCTTTGGAGGCTCGGTTCACGCAAGGCCTGTGGAGCGGGGGCCAAGCCCGCTTAATGAGCCTAAAGGCGGCCTCCAGCTGGGAGGAGGGAGGAGGGAGCCAGCGAACGGTCCTGCTTTTTCTTTCCATCGCCTACCCCAACCCCACACCACCATCCCGCCCCCAATTAACGGAAATGTCAAATGCCTAACCTCTACCCCTCACCCCCGGGAGAAGATCAGAGAGGGTTCCCGACACGGTGTGGGGGCGTTGCTGCCGCATTCGCGCTTCTTCCAACACCACTTCCCGTCTGTTACCTCCCCATAAACGTAAAAGTTATTTTGTTTTTCCTAGAAACCACCCAGGTTTGGAAGGAGAGGGGAAAAGCAGAGGTGCTAAGGGGTTACAGCAGCCACTCACCCTGCGGGGTGTACCCACCGCCCCCGACTCCACGCAAGCGGGCCCACGGGACATTGCCAGCCCCCCGCGAAGCCCGCGCGGGAGGCGCTCGGGCAGAAGGCTGCGCTTCCCGTGCTTCCCCAAGGGCCCGGCCCGAAGCGCACTTGAGGGTGCTCCCGGACGGAGTTGGACGGAGCCCGGGGATCCCGAGGCACTCCAGCCGGGCTTGCGCTCCCCTTGCTACGTACCTGTCCCAGCCTCCCCGCTCCAGTTGCTGCCCCGGCTGCGGAGCCAGGCCTGGAGCCCGCCACCTCTAGCGGAGCCCGCCCCCGCCGCGTTCGCGCGCCCTGGCCCTCCCGGACGCTGGGCCAGATATGGGGCGGTCTCTCGCGGGCCATTGGTTTGGGCCACTGTTTCGAACTGGCTTTGAGCATATCCCCAGATTTTGCGGCCCCTTTGTGGGCTGGGAAGAGAAGGTCCAGGCCAGCGCCTTACCTTTCACCCCACCCATACCTCCCCCATTCCCTCGGGTTAACTCCGCAAGGAAAGCGGGTGGAAACCTCCTTGCGGGGCCGAGTGTGGAAGTCAGATGAGTGCTTGCGGCTTTTCTCGAAGGTTCTGGGTGTTCGTACTAGAGGAACAGGCCCTATGGAGACAGAAAAGACAGACGCACAGGGAGCGCCCCCGTGGCTGTGTTCAGCGCGAAGTTCACGTCTATTGTTTTCTGCCTCGGGGAAAGCTGCCCAGTGTGATAGATCTTTTTAGAGCCCATCACTGGAAGAAAAATCCTGGTGATAACGATTATCTCCCGCTCGCGCTATCTCGCCATCGCCCCAATTCATCTCCCTCTCGCTTTAGCCCCTCGGGCAGAGGAGGAGAGTAAGGGGCTGGCGGGCGGACGGGCCAAGCCGCTGCCCTCGGATGGAGCGGAGAGGCACGAGGCCACCTCATCCGTCCCATTCCGCTCCGGGCTGGGGAGAGAGGACACAGCGGATTTCTTTCCCTGCCAAGCCTCACGCTTCTTTCAAATGATTTTAGTCTGGTGCTCCGGTCTATCCATATACATTTCCAATCTCATGGCTCATAAACTATTAGCAAAATGGTTTCATTATTCACCTTCTGTATCCTACAAAAGGGAGAAAAGAAGGGAGCGGCAGGAAGGCAGAGTGGGGGTGGGGGGGACAGTCGTTGGACACTAGTTAACAATGATACTGCCCGCGTTTAAATCATGGTTCAGACTGCCTTCTTCAAGCTGACATTCAACAAATCTGATCCGTTTCCAAGGATCTGTAGCCGACCCCTTCTCTCCCCCTCTACCCTCCCCTCTTTCGCTCTCTCTTTCTCTCCATCCATCACTATCCATCTCTCTTTAACACCCAGGTTTCTAGAAGGACCAGATGAATAGCTAAGATACTGCAAATCCATTATTTGCTTCATTAGGTGTCATCAATAAGGCACGCCCTTCAGATACGACACATACAATTATTTGGTTAGAATGGCTACCCCCGGTACCCTTAAGGGTGGTGTTGGTGATGGAATCACATACCATCCCTGAAACCAAGCCATCGTAAGTGACAAGTCTAGGATGATAACCAAGAAGTTGGCTGAAGGCCATCTGGGCACCAAGTCCTCATATGGCTTCCGCAAGACCGGGAAGCGAGGAAGTTGCAAAGTGGTGTGTATGTGTGTATATCCTTGTGTGTGTGCGCGCGCGCAAGCGCGTGCCCGTGTGAATGTGTGCAGAGAGAAGAAAGGGAGGGGTAACTGATCGGGGTCTTTGTTTGCCTCTGAGAGGTGGCGCAAAAAAAAAAAAATTTTTTTTTTTTGCACGAGTAAGCCCGAATTAAAAGAAAAACAGAAACAAACTGGCTCGTGGAGGCCCGAGAACTCTGCATGGGGCTAAATAAGGTAGAAAACTGCAGGCAGGCGGGAACTGGCAGAAGCAGCCTTGGGCGACTGGAATCCGACCGGCTTCTCCGCTGGGGGCGATGATGATATTGTCTCCACCAATACTTTTAACTTTTCATAAATTTTTATCTAGAATGACTCTATCACAACACACACACAGGCGCGCGCGCACACACACACACACACACACACGCACACACGCACGCTCTTCCCCTGCACTTTTGAAAATATTAAGGACGCTAGGCAAGTGAGAGTGCGGTAATTATCCCTGGATGTAGAAACCAATCTGGCTGCGGGAGGCCCCTCTGCAATCGCCGGCGGCGGCGGCGGCGCGCGGACCCGCGCAGAGGCCGGGGACTCCGGGCGCTCGCTAGGTCACCGCGCCGCGCGGCCGCCGCTCGCCGGCTGTTTAATATACATGGGGTGGGAACGGAGGGAAACGGATCTCGGGCCTGCACGTCCTGCAGAAGAAAAAAAAAAAAATCAATTTGCTATTTATTTTTTAAAAGTATAGATTTAGGGAATTTTTTTTTTTCCAGCCCGACCCCCTCAAAGAACGGCGGCCCACATTTAATTGCATCTTTTAATGACTTTTCCCTTATTTGCCATTGCTATTTCACGTTAAGGGCGGGGGCGGGGTGGGGTTTCTTGGGGGGGGTTTCAATTCTGGTATCTTCAAAAAGATTTGCCTTATGTGTTAATTGCATGCTGTTAAGCACATCTGGGACTGCGTGCTGACCAACTCGGACCAACTTTTAATTAACACATTGACCTGGCGAAGAAGCAGCCGCCCAGCCTCCCCCTCAAAATATGTATATTAGCTGCGCGGAAGCCGCTCGGCCCGAGCCGCCAGGTGCGTGCGAGGAATTGCCTGCGTCGAGGAGCGGGAGGGGGTGCAAATTGCAGCCGCTCGCTCTCTTCCAGCGAACATTTTCTCGCCTTACCTATAGGAAAACAAAGAAAAAACAGTAAATGACTGGCTCCAGAAGCAGGATTCTTCTATCCTTTAATGTGACTTGACCCTGGGCGGGGAACTTAGGAGGATGGAAGACCCCCAGAAGCATTTCTAACCAGCCTAACCTGGGCTCATTGGGCCTGAGCTGAGATCTGGAGCCTGAGCTCTTTAAATGGACCGAGGTCTCTGTTAATGAAGAGGAGCGGTGGCCAAGAAGGCTGGTGGAAGGAGAGACCCTGTCGCCGACTGCCTTTTGTGGTTCTGGCCTTCCTACTTCCAACCCCCTCCCCTCCGCCCCGGGCTCCCCGAAGCAAAACCACAAACTCCCAGGCCCTGGGTCTGAGCACGGGGAATAGGTGTCCCCCCTGCTTGGAGCGCGCTGCAGTCAGGGGGACAAAGGGAACTAGTGGCTAATGTTAGGGCTCTAGGCCCAGTCGCCGAATCTAGACTATTCAGGGGTGATCTTCTAGCCAGTCCAAATTCCGGCTAGAGGGAGGAGGAAACCCGGAGCGCTCACAGGCGATGCCACCTGCAGATACGCAATTTCACCCTAAGTAATTTCATTCAGAATTGATGGCGTTTCACTGGAGTGGTGCCTTCAAAGTGAGTGCCTAGCCTGCTTCCCCGTAGAGCACAAATGCGGGTTAATCCCCAGATACGTACTCATTTTCTCTTTCCGCATCTAATCTCCACGGACTCGCTCTTCCAAGTGCTTAGCTGCAGCCTACATCCCTATAAAAAAAATGTCAAAGTGGTATTCCTTCTCCCAGCCATAAAATAGTTGGATTGAATCGCTCCCAAGTTACCGTTTAACGTCCCCTCCGGGTAACAGTTGAAGTTTCTTGTTTGACATTTTTCATTTCCCAATACAGAACTTTTCAATAAATAGGTAGTACCAGCACGACGAGAAGTATATGTCGCAATAAATTCATGGCTCTATGCTGTAACTATGTCGATGCTTTGCAAAATTTAATGTGACTAGATTGCTCCCCAAATTCCTTCCACCTCTCTTTTTTTTTTTCTTATTCTTATTCTCCTTTTTTTGTCCTTCCCTTGAATCTACTTTTCCTGTCAATTTATCAGAGAATCTGCAAAAATTTAAAACTAAAAAAATAGAGAAGATAAAGACAGGAGAACAAAGTTCTGTTACTCAATAATTCCTCTGAGTTCCTCCAGATCTTTTTATGTTCGGATAAAGGTATAAGAAACACATCTTCAGTCAGGAAAAAAAAAAAAAAATCAGTTGGTAAATCACAATGTCCCTTTGCAGAGATAAGGCCTTTGGAAAGTTCGCACAAGCATTACCCAAATGGCTTTATTTTGAGTTTCAGTGGACCACAGCTACTTATTTCAGCTCACAAATTGATCTGCAAAATTGCAGCACACACCTGATATCCAGGGAAAAACAAGAGTTGGTAACTCCAGCTGGTTCTTTTGATTTACTCTGCCTGGTAAGATGTATGCTGGGGTGTTTTGATAAGAGAAAAAAAAAAGAGTCAGCAGTTTGATTTGGAAACTCTTTTATTGCTGAATATGGTTGCAGGTTTAAACTAAAGACTGTGTTTCTGCTGGGGACATTTGCATGACACATCCATATGCATTAGCAGCTGCACGGTGTTATATCATCAGTTCCTGTGAGCATTTATCTTTTTTTTCCCCTTCTGTCTTTCTCAAAGGAAGCTGATAAGTGGCTTATAGGAGAACCATATAGACTTTAAAGATACATGAATCTTCCTGTGTCCTTCAGGCCCTCAGCACCTAACTGGCCTACAGCAACTTGTTTCTTTTGAGGATCTTGGAATATTTGAAGTACCTCCCCTCCCTGGTTACTTTTTTTAACCTATAAGGATGGATTGACTGGGGATGAAATATAATAAAAATTATCCAAAGAAAGGGGCCTTGGCAATTTGACTCTGTATTTACCAAAAAGGTGTTGTCATCAACATTCCTCTGCTAATTTGCTTTGTGACTTTACAGAGGAACTTTTCATCAGATACATTCACCATAAAGGCATTAGTTTTCATTTCCTGATACTTGATAGAGGTAATATTTTTGAATCAGGATAGCTAAGACCTTTCCACACTGGCATGTAGTGATGGCATCAGAGACCACAAGAGCAGATCTAGAAAAATGTGTGCTCCTTCAGACATTGTATGAGCTGTGCAAAGGCCATTGTCTGATACCCACAGCAATGGTCTGCATCTAATCCTACCTGAACTTTGTTTCATATGTCTAATTCCTTACAAATTCCAGTGATCTGTAAACAGCAGGAACCACAATGTCAAATTCAAATCAGAAGGAAAATGAGGTTATATTTTGGTTCACTTCTGTTCAATCACACAGCCAATTTATTAAAAAAGAAAACTGTACCTTTAAATTGTAGTCATCAAGTCAGGGTGATTAGGAAGCTTACAGACCCAAACCAAGAGACTAACCTAAGCACATTTTTAAAAATCACCTCATATCTGCTCACACTCAGTGTTTTGTGGGATTGTTTGAGAATAACCATGCTCAAATTTTTAAGTATTAGTATATTACAGGTGTATTACAAAGTGAAACAAAAATCTTACATACAGGCACACACAGCAAGTAAACAAAAAGGTAATAATCCTTAGGAATTGCGATGGTCAATGAAGATATCCTACTAGAGGTATTGTGGTTTTTTCTCCATTTTTTGTAGCTTTTTTGGTCATCAGAGAAGATATTTAGAGGAAAAAAAGAAATGACAATAATTAGTAAAATGGTGTCATCCGTTTTTTTCCTAAAACACTTGGAACTAATATGCACTACTGTACAAGTGGGCATGCACAATGACACAAAAATATGCATGAGCCTAAATAATAATCTATTTTTATGTCTTGTTTCCAGATGTTTGCAAGTAACACTAGTGCATTGGTTTGACCTAACCAAAAGATAGCTAAGATCTCTGCCATTCAATTGAATACTAGATAAGTATCACAGAACAAATTTCTTCTGCCCTCCATTGCCCAAAAGTTGTTAGCCCTTTTTTTAACTCTTCAATTTTAAAACAGTAATTCAGTATCATGTGGATGAAAGTAAAAACAGTTGCTTGATATTATATAATGGAAAATTAACCAGCTGCATTATTTTGTTCAATTAATTATTTCGGTGATAACTAGAATAGCCAATAATTAGGACTGGTGAGCTTAGTTGTTTAGTTTAGAACATGGGCCAGAATTGATCCTGTGGCTAACTATGCTCAGGGACTGCATATTACACCCCCAACTCTGGCCAGCCCTGGACAATTATGTCCCAGAGGTGACAAAAGGGACAAATGAGAATGCAGATGAATTTGCACAAACCAAAGAAAAGCTGTGAGATACATGTCTACAATCCAAATGAAATCTCTCTGGCAAGATTTATTAGAGAATGGGGACAGGGAGCAAAAAGACCTAAGGAAGGTACAAGGAGAACTTTGGTATGGTGAAGAACACTACTCTACCTGCCTGGTATTGGTATGTCATTTAAAACTCTCTACAAATCAGATGCTACTGCTTCAGTGTGTATTCGCTTTAAGATGAAGAAAGAATTTGCTTTCAGATTGTATTTTGACATTAAACATTTCTGGATGCATTAATGGTATCAATAGACTTTGGGATATGGGGGATCTGGAAGAATTACTTATTTGCTTATCCATTCATCTCTTGGTTATGTTTTCAAAAAAGTCTGTTTCTTTCTCTAAGCCTTTCCTTGTCATGGGACACAATATCATAGGCTCTATGAAACATGATTGCTAACAAAGATAAACCAGAGGCCATGACAACAGATCACCTTGATTCAGCTGATCTAAATAAAAAAGCAGACAGAAGTCTTGTTAAGTCAGTATTTAATTCTATGGCCATTTATTCATACTCATTTCCAAGAAGTATGAACTAGGTAATATGGATATTCAAAAGTCAATGATTGTAGTCTGGCATGTAAGGAGCTCAGAAGTTGCTACTCTGTTCTAACAAGTAAAAAACTGAACGATCTTCTTAGATCCACCAGAGAAGTGAGGTCACAGGGCAAAATTCTACCCCCCAAATTGGAAAGACAGACAGATGAAAACAAACGATCACAAGTTATGGCAACAAAATCCCAAGTGTGAAAATCTCCTTGGGAACCAGTACTGGGGTAGGAAAATAGGAACTGCAATTGACAAATTGCTGGAGGCTCAGTGTGGACAAATCTGAGAGCTAAGAAATTCAGAAGGAACTAATCACAGATGGGACCCCATGCTTTTATGACTTTTATTTCCGGGAGTTCTACCAGGTCCTCACTGCGAATATCAGATAAAATTCCTCCTACTTCTGGCAGGAGAAAGGGAAAAGGAACTATGTTTCAATGTGTCTATTTTGTTTTGTTTTCACAAAGCCGGATCTCAGGAGAAACTATTTGGCCAGAGCCTAACCTACTGGGGCTTAACAGAGCCTAACCTACCTGAGGGAAGGGAAATATCAAACTCCAGCCCCCTCTAGCCATCATGTCCTACCTAAAGGGGTGAAAGTGGGCTGCACTAGTGAAATTCACAGCCCAGGGGCACAGGCTCATCAAAATACTGAGATCTAATCATAGGACTATAGAACATGTCCAGCACCCTGACACCTTACCACCGCATTACTAAAGACCTAATGATTGCAATTTCTTTTACCCAGTATATCATATCCATCTCTAAACAGAAATTATAAGGCATACTAAAAAGCAGTAAACACAGTTTAAAGAAACAGAACAAGCATTAGAATCACTCAGCGATGGCAGGAATTTTGGAATTATCAGACCAGGAATTTAAAAAAAAAAATGACTAATATGATAAGGGCTTTCATGGTAAAAGTAGATAACATGCAAGAGCAGAGGGATAATGTAAGCAGAGATATGGAAATTCTAAGAAAGAATCAAAAAGAAATACTAGAAATAAAAAGCACTGAAAGAGAAGTGAAGAATGCTTTTGATGGTCTCATGAGGAGACTGGACACAGCTGAGGAAAGAATATCTGATAGAGAATATGACAATAGAAATTTTGAAAAACTGAAAAGCAAGAGAAAAAAAAAGGAAACAATAAAATATCCAGGGACTGTGAGACAACTACAAAAGTTGTACCACACAAAATCAGAATACCCTAAGAGGAAAGAAAGAAAGGAAGAAAGGAACAGAAGCAATATTTGAAGTAGTAATGACTGAGAATTTCTCACAATTGATGTCAGACACCAAACCACAGATCTAGGAAGCTCAGGGAACTTCAAATAGGATAAACATCCAAAAGAGACTATACTAGATGTATCATATTCAAACTTTAGAAAATCAAAGATAAAGAAAAAATCTTGAAAGAAGCCAGAGGAACAAAATCTAACCCTATAGAGGAACAAACAGGAATTACATCTGATGTCTCCTCAGAAACCGTGCAAACAAAAAAAGAGTGGAGTGAAATATTTAATGCATTGAGAAAAAAACTACCAATCGAGAGTTCTGTACCCTTTGAAATTATCCTCCTAAAATGAAGGTGAAATAAAGACTTTCTCAGCCAAACAAAAGTTGAAGGAATTTGTTGCCAGTACACCTGGTTGCGAGAAATGTTAAAAGAAGTTCTTTAGAGAAAAGAAAAATGATATAAGTCAGGAACTTGGATCTACATAAAGAAAGGAAGAGCTTTAGAGAAGGAATAGTGAGTATAAAATAAAAACATTTATTTTTATTGTTCTTACTTGATCTAAGAGATAACAACTTATTCAAAATAATAAAAGCAGTAATATATTTGATGATTATAGTTTATGTATAAATGAAAAGGAATAACAGCAATGATACAAAGGACAGGAGGGAAGAAATAGGATTATTTTATTATTATAATGTACTTGCACTAACCACACTATAGTGTTATTTGAAAGTGGACTTGCATTAGTTGAAAATATAGATTGCAAACTCTAAGGTAACCACTTAAAAAATAAAACAATATGCATAATTGATATGCTATGAAATGAGAGGGAATGGAATAATATAAAATGCTCAATTAAAATCACAAAAGCAGAAACAATTATAGAAGACAAAAATAAGGACAAAGAATAAAGGCAAAGAAAACAGTAACATATATGATAGATGGTAATTTAACTATATAATAATTGCTTTAAATACCCATGCAATTAAAAGACAAAGGTTATCAGAGTAGATCAAAAAACAAGCTTCAACTATGTTATGTACAAGTAATCCACTTGGATTATAAAGTCACACATAAACTGAAAGTAAAGGGATGGAAAAAACATACCATGCTAACACTAATTAAAAGAAAATGGGAGTGGCTATATTAATTTCGGACAAAGCAGAACAAAGAAACTTGTCAGGGATAAAGAACAACATTACATAATGATAAAGGACACAATATCTTTTTTTTTTTTAAGATTTATTTTAGAGAGAGATTTAACTTCTTAAGTTCATATGGAACATTCACCAAGATAGGCCCCATTCTGTGCCATAAAACACAACAAATTTAAGAGAATAGAAATTATACAATGTTTGTTCAGAACACAATAGGATTAAACAAGAGATCAAAAACAAAAATATAGCTGGAAAATTCCAAAATACTTGGAGATTAAACAACACTCTTGTCAATAACTCACAAGTCAAAGAAGAAAGCTCAAGAAAAAGATATTTTGAACTAAATAAAAATGAAAATACAGCTTATCAAAATTCGTGAGATTTGGCAAGAGCATCACTTAGAAGGAAATTCATAGCATTGAATCCATATATTAGAAAAGAAGAAAGACCTAAAATCAATAATCTAAGCTTCTGCATTAGGAAACTAGGAAAAAAAGAACAAAATAAATCTGAAATAAGCAGAGGAAAAGAAATGATGGAAATTAGAGCAGAAATAAATGAAATTGAAGCCAAGAGATCAATGGAGAAAATCAACAAAATTGAAAGCTGGTTCTTTGAGAAGACCAATAAAATGATAAGCCTTTATTTAGCCAAGCTAATGGGGAAAAGAAAGAGGCAGACAGGAAAAACAAATTATTAATATCATGAATGAAAGAAAGAGAGAGCATCATTACATATCTCATGGATATTAAAAGAATAAAGGAATATTATGAACAACTCTATGCCCACAAAGTTGATAACTAGATGAAATGGATTTTGATATTAGGGTGATGCTGGCCTCATAGAATAAGTTAGGAAGTATTTCCTCTTCTTCTATTTTTGGAAGAGATTGTAGATAATTGGTATAATTTCTCCCTGAAATGATTGATGGAATTCACCAGTGAATTCATCTGGGCCTGGTGCTTTCTGCTTTGGAAGGTTACTAATTAGTGATTCAATTTATTTAATAAATATAGGCTAATTCAAATTGTTTATTTCTGCTTGTGTGAGTTTTGACAGATTATGTCTTTAAAAAATGTTTCCATTTCATCTCTCCATTTCATCTAATCCAAGGAAGTATAAAAAGATTTGTATACCACAACCAAGGAGGATTTATTCCAGATATACAAGGCTGGTTGAACATTTGATAAAACAATTAATGTAATTCATCACATCAACAGGCTAAAGAAGAAAGTCTCATGACTGTACCAATTGATGCAGAAAAAAATATTTGACAAAATCTAACCAGTTTATGATAAAAATTATCAGCATACTAGGAAAGAGAATTTCCCCAGCCTAATAAAGAATATCTACCAAAAAAAAAAAAAAAAATCCACCCTATAACTAATATGCTTAGCAGTGAGAAACTAAAGGTTTTCCTGTTAAGATCCAGAACAAGGCAAGGATGTCTCTTCTCACCACTGCTTTTCAACATCATACTGGAAGTCCTAGCTAATGCGATAACAGAACAAAAGGTCATAAAATGTATACTGCTTGGGAAAGAAGAAATAAAACTGTTCATAGATGACATGATTGTTTATATGTAGAAAATCTGAAATAATCAACAAAAAAACCCCCTCCTAGAACTAATAAGCAATTACAGCAAGATTGCAGGATACAAGGTTAATAAATAAAAGTCAATTGCTTTCCTATATACCAGCAATAAACAAAAGGAATTTTGAATTAAAAATACACTACCACCTACATTAGTGCCAAAAAAGAGAAATACTTAAGTTTAAATCTAACAAAATATGTGTAACATCTATATGAAGAAAACTACAAAACTCTGGGAAAATAGAAGTCAAAGACAAATTAAATGGAGAGATATTCCATGTTCATGGATAGACTCAACATTGTGAGGGTATAGTCCTTCCTGATTGATGTATAGATTCAGTGCAATTCCAATCAAAAGCTGAGTAAGTTATTTTGAGGTTATCAACAAACTGATTCTAAAGTTTATATGAAAGAGGCCAAAACTCAAAATAGCCAATTCAGTATTGAAGGAGAACACTGTTGGAACATTGACATTACCTGATTTCAAGACTTACTATAAAGCTACAGTACTCAAGACACTGTGGTATTGATGAAAAAATAGACAAATAGATCAATAGAACAGATTAGAGACCTCAGAAATAGATATATATAAGTATAGTCAACTGATCTTTCACAAAAGAATAAAAGCAATATAATGGAGCAAAGATAGTCTTTCCAACCAGTGGTGCTAAAACAACTAGAGATCCATGTGCAAAAGTGAATCTAAACACAAACTTTACACCGTTAACAAAAATTAACTCAAATTGTATCAAAGACCTAAATACAGAACACAAAACTAAAAACTACTACTACATAATATAGGAAGAAACCTAAATGATCTTGGGTATGGTGCTGACTTTTTACATACAATACCAAAGGCATTATCTATGAAAGAAACAATTGATAAGGTCAGACCTCGTTAAAATTTAAAAGGTCTACTCTGTGAAAGACAGTCTCAAGAGAATGAGAAGACAAACCACAAATCTGATAAAGGACTGTTACCAAAATATACAAAGAACACTTAGAACTCAATAATAGTAAAAGTAACAACCCAATTAAAAAATGGGTAAAAGATCTGAACAGACACTTCACCAAAGGACATATACAGATGGCAAGTAAGCTCATGAAAAGATGTTTAATACCATATGTCACTGGAGAATGGCAAATTAAAACTGTAATGAAATAACACTACACACTTACTAGAACAACCAAAATCCAAACACTGACAACAACAAATACTGGTGAGGATGTAGAGCAATAAGAACACTCATTCAATGCTGGTAGGAATGCAAAATGGTACAGCCACTTTGGAAGAGAGTCTGGCAATTTCTTACAAAACCAAACATATTCTTACCTTATGATCCAGCAATTGCACTCTTTGGTATTTACTCAGAGGAATGGAAAGCTTATGTCCACACAAATACCTTGCAGCTTTATTCTTAATTCCTAAAATTTGGAAGCAACCAACAGGTCATTCAGTAAGTTAATGGAGAAATAAACTGTGGTACATTCAGACAATGGAATATTATTCAAGGTTAAAAAGAAATGAACTATCAAGTTAGGAAAAGGCATGAATGAAACTTAAATGCATATTACTAAGTAAAAGAAGCCAATCTGAAAAGGCTACATATTGCATAATACCAACTATGTGACATTCTGGAAAAGGCAAAACCATGGAGACACTAAAAGGATCAGTGGTTGCCAGAGGCTAGGGGAGAGGGAGGGATGAGTAGGTAGAGAGCAGAGGATTCTTAGGGCAGGGAAAGTATTATGTATGATACTACAATCAAGGATATATGTCATTATCCATTTGTCAAAATCTATCGAATGTTCAACACCAAGAGTGAACCCTAATGTAAACTATAGACTTTGGGCGACAACGATGTGTCCTTTGTATCAAAAGCACCACTCTGGTGCAGGATTTGATAGTGGAGGGGGCTGCACACGTGTGGGGGCCGGGGGTGTATGGTAACTCTATACTTTCTGCTCAGTGTTGCTGTGAAGCTAAAAATGCTCTACAAAGTGTATTAATTAATAATAAAAAAATCAATCAATTATTATGATTTTAATAAGTTGTTACTAGCATAGACTCTAGGTCTTGTGGCTTTGCAAAATCTTTCTATAAATATTTCTGTTTCTACCCACTCATAATGAGGGAATAGCCTTGTGAATAGTATGAATTGGTACAAGGGATCACCCGCAAGAAATATTTCCAAGACAGACAACGAACATATTTTGGAGTACTTCAGTATTATATTAAGTGGAACACAATATACTGTACAACGGGGACACACGAATTAGCTCAGTTGGGGAAAAGGATAATATTAATTTCTCTCCACCGTCACAGTCCCCACTGCTGCCACCTGCCCTATTGAGTGCTTGCTCTGTGTCAGACACTCTGCTAGCACTTTCTATGTACTTTCCCAGTTAATTCTCACGCAACTCTACGAGGTAGGCTCCATTATCCCTGGTTTACTGATGGGATATTGAGAGGTGCTCTACTCTTGGACACCTGCCAGTCTGCATTAGGAATTTGTGGGTTCAATTCAGTTTCATTTTTTTTTATTATTATGTTATGTTAATCACCATACATCATTAGTTTTTGATGTAGTATTCCATGATTCGTTGTTTGCATATAACACCCAGTTTCATTTTTTTGAACAGATTTTTATGTATGCCCGTGCACAGGAGAATAATAATTGTTTTCTAAAAATGTATCTGAAACACACTAGGTAAGGGAAAGCCTTTATATAAGGCAGTCATCTGGGCTGTTTATCTGGTCTGTCCACTCTATTTATGATAAAAATAAGTTTTACTGTCAAGGGGACCATCTAGCCCAGATATCTATCTGTAAGCATATCTAGCAATAATGTTTAGCTAGGGACAGTGGACAGGGCTTGAAGGTGGGAGTGAAATTCTCCCAAACAATTTAGAAATAAAGCAAATAACGTTGGCGGCTGAGAGAGTGATATGTGACAAAGTGATCTAGCCCTGAGAGTCCTACCAAGGACTTGCCTATAAATATGCCAAGTTAGGAAGCACCCAAGATTCCAAATGAGGCAGCACAAGTATGTTCTCCAAGACAAGCAGGGAATGTGATTTTTAATTTAGTATGAACAAGCCTGACAATTTTTTTTAGTATCTTTTCTGAGGACACACCTTCTGAACAAAATGGGGGAATCAGGTAAGAGAGGACTAATTGTCCAGAAATTGGGCAGCTATGACCAAGACTTGGATCCCAGAACAGTTATATCATCATTCATTGTAAATTCATGTTTCCATATCCACCATTTATTAAGTGCTTACTGTATGTCAGACAGTTTACATACATTTCCCAAATAATCTTTTTTTTTTTTTTTTAAGTCTTTTAAAGCAAGTTATTGTCTCCACTTTGCTGGGAGAAAGAAAAAGACTTGTGAAGGTCAGACAGCTAAGTATATGGCAGAGCCAGGATTCAAACACTAGTCTGTTTCATTCTAAATGCACACTTCAAAGCACTGTCTGGTTTTATACATCAGTCATTCGTTAGTTATAATGATATGAGTCTAACCCTTGGAAGTAGACAGTCTTGACATAGCATCGAAATCGAGTTTCTGAATTTAAGAACCATATTCTGGACTCCATGAGTTCTCCATGAGCTGTAAACACTATCTTAGGAGATCTCTTGGCGGGCAGCTGGCTGACCTTTCCCGGTGATGCCTTTATCTTTCTGTGTGCTTTCATTCGAACAGAAGCAGGAACTTTGTAAAGGCTATGAAAGGATGATTTGAGAATGCCTGAATTTATGTTATGGATGGGGAGTGATTCAGTATCAGCAAAAAGATACTCTCAGCAATTACAAATGGCATAAAGTGAGGATGTTAACTTCCACGTTTGTTTTCTAATTATTAAACAAACTTGGAAACTCTTATCTGTGGTGGGTTTTGGGAAATGCCTTTATTTTCTTCTTCTCCGTCCTTTTTTTCTTGTGGGTGCAGCTGTCATGACTGAAATAATTTCCTTGTACAAGGGCTTTTAAGAATAATTGCAAAGGGGGCGCCTGGGTGGCTCAGTCGTTAAGCGTCTGCCTTCGGCTCAGGTCGTGATCCCAGGGTCCTGGGATCGAGCCCCGCATCGGGCTCCCTGCTCGGCGGGAAGCCTGCTTCTCCCTCTCCCACTCCCCCTGCTTGTGTCCCCTCTCTCGCTGTGTCTCTCTCTGTCAAATAAATAAATAAAATCTTCAAAAAAAAAAAAAGAATAATTGCAAAGAACGCCCAGCCTCTCAAATTTTAGTGTTAGTTCTCTAAAGTTCATACTGCATGGAAGGCCTTTATTTATCACCTGTGTTGCTGGACTATAGCTGCTTTCCAGATCTGTTCAAAGTCAGCATTTAAGAGGATTGCTTTCCTTCAGTGGGCCCTGCAAAGTGACTGCCACCAGCATTAATACCGGCAAGTGACTTTGGTCGGTGAAGCATAGTAATTCTGCTATCTGTCTCTCCTACCTGTGTTCTGTTTAGTGGGGCCAGAAGCTGGACATTGGGAAGGCATAGTTTATAACCCCCTGGGAAGAATGGTCTCTAGATTTGGAATTAAAAAAAAAAAAAAAAACCTTCGCCTCTCTCCTTGCATCTTGAGGAAACAAAGATTCTTCCTTATATCTGATATAAACAGGAATCATCCTGTTTGGCTACAACCATCAGGAAGCTCTCTGCTTAACTATTTCAGATTTACTGGAATATAGACACACACATGTATCTGTCTATATTTATAGGAGCATAATTGTATTCCCCATAAGACTTTAGTTGTCCGGGCAGCTCAGTGGGTTAATTCGGCCAAAGAAGCAGCTGTGGGGCTGGTATGGTCAGTCCTTCTGATTCGGTTTCCTGGTCACAGAGGGTCTCCTATGCTTTGTTTCAGTACGGAGATGTAGATAGTGCTAATGTAGGGCCACATCCAGGGTGGTGGTGCCATAAATATTTCTTCAGTGAATTAAAGTAATACGAGTAAATGCAGATATAAAAGATAACAAGTCTCACCACTGGACTTGAAGAAGAAGAAGAAGAAGGAGAAGAAAGAAGAAGAAGAAGAAGAAGAAGAAGAAGAAGAAGAAGAAGAAGAAGAAGAAGAAGAAGAAGAAGAAGAAGAAGAAGAAGAAGAAGGAGAAAGGATGTGTTGTGACTTTTAAACAGACTATTGACTTTTGCTGGGATGCATGGCTCACACAGTGATTAGGAGTCTGAGCCATAATTGTTCTTGTCATCCACACACTGGGCTATAGTCGATATCTTTTTATCATATACATTTTTAATCATGTATTAATAAACAAGAAGTTTGTATCTTATCGATGATTGGATTATATTATTGACTAACCCCACAATTCTACACATGGCTTCTGAAAATACCAACAAGGTCAAAATGTAAAGATCAAGTAAAGTGCTTCAAAGACATAAAAATTAGACTTCTCTCTTTGTGTGACTCTTGTGCAGAATGATTCTAAGGAGAGTGGAGGAGTTTTGAAATTACTTACTAATTGAATAAATGATTCAGTCCAGACTAAAGAGAATAATATAAATAAAAGTGAAACTCAAATTATTTTATCATCCTGGAATACTGAAAGTATTTTTGCTTTTCAAACATTCAGGTTGAGACTGATTTGCTGCAGCAGAATTTGATCTGGGCTGCTTTAAGAATTCTCATTGAAGTTATAAGGAAATAAGGCCCCTGGCAAGCAGAAAATGTTTCCTTTACCACTTGCCAAAAGGATTAGGATCTTCTCCTTCCAAGGCTGGGCTCTTCATATTATGTTTCTCCCTCTCCCTCTCCCCAGACACCTCATTGCTCTGTAATACCACCCTTCCCATCTATGGAGTTTATTCCTGGTGTGGGTTGCCCAGACACTGGGAGACTTAAACAAGCTATGGGTAGAAAATCTCAACATGGGGGCGCCTGGGTGGCTCAGTCGTTAAGCGTCTGCCTTCGGCTCAGGTCACGATCCCGGGGTTCTGGGATCGAGCCCCGCATCGGGCGGACTCCCTGGTCCACGGGAAGCCTGCTTCTCCCTCTTCCACTCCCCCTGCTTGTGTTCCCTCTCTCGCTGTGTCTCTCTCTGTCAAAAAATAAATAAAATCTACTTAAAAAAACTCTCAACATGATTCATTTCAATTTGAAATACTCTCATGTACAGCATTATAGTTTAACCGTTCTTCTTTCTTCCTCACTCTTCATTAAAACCTCTAGTGTAAACTTCACAATGCTTCTTATATCATCTTAAGTCACTGAGAAATTGAAGGAGACGTATTTCTCTGGATTCCACCTCAAATACCAACCCCCCACACCCACCCCGGACACATTTAGCCTGTGAACTTTGTCTTCTCTCTTCTAACCACATCCCCTCTTCTTCCACTTGATCTTTCTTTTTCTAAATATTCCTTTTAATTCCCTGCCACTCCTGAAACTTGTATCTTTAGCTTTCCTTTTGAAGTCTGGTTAATTGTGCCAGTGTGTCTTTCTTGATTCCGATAATGTGCTCAGGTTATATAAGATGATTCCATTGGGAGGAAGCAAAGTGATTGGTATGTGGGACCTCTCTGTGCTGTTTTGCAACTTCTTTTGAGCCTGTAATTATTTCTAAATAAAAAAGATTTTAAAAAATAAATCAGGTCTACATGTGCTAAAAGCCAATCTCACCTACAGCTCATATTTGCATGTGAATACAAATATTTCTGCACTCTCTGGGCATAATCCTATAACTCACAATTACATTTTTTATGGGGAGGGGTGTCAGAGAGAGAGATTATCTTTTTTATTACAGGCGTTATCTCCTAATTTGCAGTTTTAACTACTTCAGAGAGGAGATTTGGGGGCAGGGTGGTAGAGTATGAGGGGACAGGAGGACAAACAGACATTAAGCAAAAGAATAAGAAAGTTATCACCTTTGGGCTAGACTGGAAAGAGATAATCAAAAGCACAAATACCTTGAATGTTCACATAAAGTCCTGTCTTTTCACAATGAAATGTATTCAAATAGAATTAATACTCCTTTGGAGCTCTTCATTTGCCTCCGTTAAATATGATAATAATACCTTATGTATCTAGTGATTTACACTTCTCAAAATTCACATTTTTATCTCTTTGGTCTTCATAAAAAATTCTGTGACACAGGTAAAGAGTGATTATTATTCCCATTTAAATAGATTGCAGATCAGAGAAGATCAGTATACTTTCTTAGGAGAAGTTGAGATTCGAACCCATATTTTCCAATTCCTAGTCAGATGCTCTTCCTACTTCACTATATAAATTATTAGAATAACCAGTCTGGACTTCCCATTTTAATCTACTTACGGAGCAAGAACTACAGAAGTTGTTTACTTTGCTTGGGGGAAAGAATTACTTTAAATAGTAACATCATAGAAAAATCACATGCTTACTTAATGAACTTTTTCCTTTATCTGTCACGTTTTAACTTTCTTTCTAAGTATGAAACTCTGGAGTCTTTCTCTGAAGTTCTTCCTCTTTCTGGTAACACTTTTGACTCTCTTTCTTTACCCCCCTCTGGTAGTCTCCTTGTTTAAATGTATAAGATTTTTAAAAATTTACTTATTATTAGAGAGAGAACACAAGCAGAGGGGTGGGGAGCAGAGGGAGAGGGAGAAGCAGACTCCCCGCTGAGCTCCAATGTGGGGCTCCATCCCGGGACCCTGGGATCATGACCTGAGAGGAAGGCAGATGCTTAACCAACTGAGCCACCCAGAGGCCCTTACCTTGGTTTATGTAGAAATCAACTCTATCCTCCCAGTCTGTAGCTTGTCTTTTAATTCTCTTAATAGTGTCTTTAGCAGACCAAATCTTTTATTCTGATAAAACTCAATTTATCAATTTGTGTGTATGTGTGTGTGCTTTTGGTATCATGAATAAGAACTTTTGCCTAACCCCAGGGCACCAAGATTTTCTCATAGAAGTATCATAATTTTACAGTTAGATCTGTAATGTATTTTGAGTTCATTTCTGTACAGTGTGTGAGGTTTGGTTGTGGCTCATTTGTTTGTTGATACATGTCCAGTTGTTCTAATGCCATTTGTTGAAAGGAGTATGTTTTCTCCACTGCACTGGCTTTGCATTTTTGTCAAAATCAACTAGCCCTATTTGTGTGGGTCTGTTTCTGGGTTCTTGATGTTTTCCATTAAACTCTGTGTCTACCACTCTGTCAGTACCCCCACTGTCTTGGGGCGCCTGGGTGGCTCAGCTGTTAAGCGTCTGCCTTCGGCTCAGGTCATGATCCTGGAGTCCCGGGATCGAGTCCCACATCAGGCTCCCTGCTCCGCGGGAAGCCTGCTTCTCCCTCTCCCACTCCCCCTGCTTGTGTTCCCTCTCCCACTGTGTCTCTCTCTGTCAAATAAATAAATAAAATCTTAAAAAAAAAATACCCCACTGTCTTGATTTCTGTAGCTATATTGTAATTCTAATCATCAGGAGGTGTGATTCTTCCAGCTTTATTCTCATTTTTCAGAATTCCTTTTGCTAGTCTACATTCTTTCCTTATAATTCTTTCTTTCCATATACTTTTAGAAGGAAGTTGTCCCTATTTACAAAGGATCTTACTGGTATTTTGGTAAGAATGACATTAAACCCACAGATCAATTTGGGGGAAATTAATTTTTTTCCTATGTTGAGTCTTCAAACCCATGAACATGAAATATCTTTTCATTTATTTAGGTTTTCTTTGATTTCTATTATCAACTTTTTGTAGTTTTTAGCTTAGCAACCCTCCCTATGTTTTTAAGTTTATATCTGAGTATTTCTTTTTTTTCTTTTTTGAGGCTATTTAGAATGTTACCATTTTCAATGTTAGTTTCCAATTGTTCATTGTTTGTATATAGAAATATGATTGATTTTGCACATTAACTTTGTATCCTACAACTTTGCAGGACTCACTTATTGGTTCTGGATTTTTTATAAATTATTTGGCATTTTCTGCATAAACAATCAAGTAATTGTATTTCTTCCTTTGCAATTTGTGTGTCTTTTTTTTTTTTTTTTTTTTTTTGCTTTATTGCACAGGTAAGGACAGATAACCCAATCAAGTTTCAATGTTCATTTTTTTTGGTCCAATATAATGTATGCTTTCTGATCTCAAACTTTCTGATTTCAAACTTTCTGTTTGAAAGTTGTTTCTTACAGATTTCATCATATGAGATTTTACTTTTTCTCCTTCAATAATAGTTTTCTTTTTTGGTTTCCAACCAGTGAGTCACCAGAGGAGATCAGATAAAATTCCATTCATTCTTTATTAACTTTGAACAATTTAAATGCCCCTACTCCCCATAAATATTGAAGCCATGCTAAAATCTTTCAAAAAACACAAATGATCCTAACAAGTCAACAAAATTTAAAATTCCTATTCGTTTGGCAATTTTCTAATGAAGAGTTATGAAGAGTTTACTTTATCTTCTAAGAAGACTAGGATATTATAGATTTCTTTTTTCAATTTCATTACAGATGAGACACCTGCTATGTCACAGAATACAGCGAGATAGGTTAAAGTAATTGAAGTAATTCACCTTGCAAGCGACCAGAGTATGGGGAGACCAGCATCAGGAGATGATCAAAGCCCCTAGGTGGCTGATGTTAGGGAGTACAGAGAAAGCTGATGTGCCAGTCCTATAGTTAGGCAACTAGGGTGGACTTCAGAGATCAGATTCTAGCCTCCAAACTGTCAAAAATCCAAAAGCACTCATTCCGTATGACTGAAGTAAAGGTGAGTTACTGAGACAGAAAACGGGTTAGAGCAGTGTAAGTTGGAACATCAGTCTTCAGGACTCCAGTAATCAGGCTGCCTCCAGTGGTAATACCAGAGTCCCAGGTGCTGGGCGAAGCTCTTACTTCAAAGTCAAGACGGATCTTCAAATAGTGAATTAGGACTTAGTGGTGAGTTGGGGGACTGACCTCTCTTGTGGGAAGAGGAGACACAAATAGGCTGTGAGTCTCACAGATTTTGATACCACAAACCACGAGTGAAAAGTTTCAGTCATCTTCACTTTTTCCTTTTTCCTCGGACTGTGCAGAGAAGCCATTTTCTTCCTATTTCAAAATCAATTTTTAAATTGGAGGTGTGTAGGGGCACCTAGGTGGCTCAGTCGTTAAGCGTCTGCCTTCGGCTCAGGTCATGATCTCAGGGTCCTGGGATCCAGCCCTGCGTCAGGCTCTCCACTCAGTGGGGAGTCGGCTTCTCCCTCTCTCTGGACTAAATAATAAAAATCTTTAATAAAAATAAATAAATTGGAGGTGTTTATATGTGAAGTTTTATGAGTTTCACACATGTAGACTTATGTAATTAGCTCTCATCAAATAAAGCAAAAAATTTAATGATTAAGTAGCTTCTGCATCATCACTTACAGACAAGGGGTTTCTTTCATTATTAGCATTTCTACAAATACCTTTTTTCTTGAGAAAGAAAACTGTTTAATCACCCAGTAGGTATTTTGGAAACATACGGAGTGCTAATCTATGGTAAAAGATCTAGTATTTCATCTACCTGATTCCGTTATTAGCGACAGCCAAAGCATCATTTTGTACAGATTCTTGATCAGAAGAGCTTTCAGATAATGAAAAAACAATTTATTTCTCTCCCATATCACATCATATTAGGTCATGACTCAGTCTTAATTATGTTCTCATTTTACGTATAGGTGTAGACCCGCCAGGATATAAAGGAGTGTGATAAAACGGGCTGAACAGATAATCCATTCTAGTGGTTCCATAATTCTGCTCAGGTCTCCTTATACCATATATCACTCATCTAGTGGTAGGGTGTTGAAGGACCCCATCATTTGCCACAGATTAGCTCTCTGTATCTTTCCAAAATACCTACTGGGTGATTAAACATGTTCCTTCCTCAAGAAGAAAGTATTTATAGAAATGCCAAAAATATATCAAAATCCCTTCCTGAATTCAAGTCACTCACATCACTGGTTTGGCTCTTACAGCCTCCTAAAGGTCACCCGTGTGGTTATTTGCATTCACTGTGCCATCAACAAATATAAATTAAGCCACCTGCAAGAAAAGGAACTTTAAATTTAGGCGATGGGCATAGACTGGGCCCAAAGGATCCATTTCCACTAAATGAGGCTATAAAAACTAAACATGACCTAAGCATTCTTCTGCCCTCCAAAATAAGGCTCAAGATGACAGTAAAGCCAAGAAAACATACTACTTAGAAGAAAGGAAAGGACGGGACAAATACTTACTCATCCCATCATTTCTTGGTACAACAAAGCACTGATAAAATACAGGTTTGGAAAGAACCACTGGTGTGATGCATTAGCTTTTCTTCTAGTTCTCAAATGGCAATGCTCTGATTATCAGAGATTCACACACATATACACACACACATTTTCACAGGAAAATATCATCTCTAAGATGTATTGGCAGTAAGCACAACCCAAAAGACACAAAATAAGAGTATCCAAAGGGTCATTACTTAGATATACTGCAGCATGCATTGCTCTTCAGTGTAGCATCTTGGTGTGTAAATATATACAGCAAAGACTCTCCACTACTTCACTCTAGTAAATTCATATGAAATAGTCTGTGGTGATCCCACTGGGTCAGCGGGTGCAGCACAGGGTTGGAATCAGCTGAAAACTCAGCTTGATAGCAGCGAGAAGAAATAAAGCAGCATTCGATATCTGGTATCGTGTCATTTACTGCCTTTATTCTTTTGAGGAATTGAATGGGCTCTTTGTCATAATTGCTTTCTCTTAGAATTTTTGAACAGCTTTGTGGTTTCCATTATATTAATTAACCACAAAAAGGAAAATCCCCTGGATATTTTTCTATCATTGAACAGTCAGATCAATTTGTTTAGTTCAAGACCAAACTAAAATTCTGTAAACAACACTTCCCGAAGGAATGTTATGGGGAAAAATTTTAATACTTACCTATGTTGAGAAAATATTGTTTTAAATAAAGTTCAATAGGTTGCTTTACTCGGAGGCTTTGCAGTGCCTGTAACAGGCTAAGGTACATTCAGAATGTCCTAGAGGGGGACAAGCAGTATTTCCCAAAGTTGCTTGACCATAGACTCTTTCTCTTGCGGAACATCTCACTTGACAAGTTTTTCCCAGAACACACTTGAATGAAACGCTGTTTCAAATAGTTTCAACAGAGACATCCTTAAATCCAGGAGATCTTGTTGCTCCTTCCTGCTAGCTGGCCCCAGGCCATGGGTGGCAGGGACCACACCGAATGTAAACTTGTTCCTTTTGTTTTCTCTAGGGTGAAAGGAGCTTGTATATCAGCTGCTCTGTTTGGTTTGCTTTTACAGAGCTCGGTAAATCATCCTGACCAAACCTACATACCCATCAGGGTACACAGTTTGGGGGATTCAAAAGAAGCAGTCAGCTCTTCCTTGGCTGACTGCAAAAAAGAAACTGCAATGGTAATCGGTCCTAATATAAAGTTTTGCTCTGAGGAAGTCCTGAAAATTTGTACTATACTATTTTTGTTGTTGTTTTGGTTTTTTTTTTTTTTTTTTCTCTTACTGTGAGTGGATTCATGTAAGAGGCTTTACTCTGTACGTGCATATCGGTACGAGTAAACTCTTGGTAATAATTTTATCAAGATATGCTGATTATAGAAGATATTCTATACTGAAGAAAGTCTCTTATTTCACAAGACCAATATAAAAATCTCATTATGTATAGAATGAACGTGAATTGTGAATATCTATATTTATTAATGTGGAAATAAATATACATATATATTTATATGTTGCAAATATTCTGAAATTAAATGCAATTCTTTCTCTACTTCCTCCCCACAGTTAAAACAGTTAAAATGGTCATTTCATATCAGTAATTCAATCAAGCCTACAAATTCAAAACATGACTTGTTTCAATTTTTTAAAAACAAATTCAGTTGTTTGGCATTTTGTAGGTAATTTGAGAGATCTAAAATTTTACTTTTTGGGGTGCCTGGGTGGCTCAGCCGGTTAAGCATCTGCCTTCGGCTCAGGTCATGATCCCAGGGTCTTGGGATCGAGCCCCGCATCGGGCTCCCTGCTCAACAAGGAGCCTGCTTCTTCTCCCTCTCCCTCTGCCTGCCGCTTCCCCTGCTTGTGTGCTCGCTCTCTCTCTCTCTCTCTCGTGTGTGCACTCTCTCTGTCAAATAAATAAAAATCTAAATAAAATAAAATAAAATAAAATTTTACTTTTCAACCAGTTAGGTTTTTTTAAAAAAGATTTTATTTATTTATTTTAGAAAGAGAGAGAGAGTGAGTGTGTGAGCAGGGGTGGGGGGGCAGAGGGAGAGGGAGAGGGAGATAGAATCTTAAGCAGACTCTGCGCTGAGGGAGGGGCGTGACACAGGGCTCGACCTCATGACCCTGAGATCATGACCTTAGCTGAAATCAAGAGTCAGATGCTTAACCAACTGAGGCACCCAGGTGCCCATCAACCAGTTTTCTATGGCACAGACATAGCCTGTGTCAACATTGTTTGAGTGTACCTAATGAATAGAGACTGTAGTGATGCTCTGTCTTGTAGGAGATCCGAAAGAAGTGGTCCAAGAAGTCATTCCATCAGCAGGTGATTCAGTTAAGTAAAAGGTCTGACTAGTTTCGTTCCTACTCAGTTGATGAGTTGTTTGGTGTCTTCTAGCTTCAGCCTTAGTCTCTGTGCTTTGAGGAAGTACAAACAAATATTTAAGAACACCCCAAAAGGACAAATCTGACTCATACAAATTAACAGTGCTCATAAAATGCTGAATTGAAAGGAGACATTTCTGGGGGAAGGAGGCCACCACCTCCCTTTTTATCTCCCTCCCTCTTCCTTCCCCTCACAAAAAGTACCCTTTAAGTAGACTTTAGGAGACAAGTGAGAACAAGGCTTAATGGAAAGATGGAGGCATGTTTCAGTCATTCACAAAAGGAGGAAGCCTACCAAGTGGAATACAAATGAACGCAAATAACAAACCAGAAGTTGGGCGAGAGTAAGTCCCAGAAAATGCCTATTGTTGGGTGATTCAAAGATGAGAAGCCTTCAAATATGGATTGACATGTTTGTATTTCATTTAGGATGTATATCCTAAACTTGAAGTTTTAGGATATAAGTGGATACTCCATAGCTGTATTTATCTATAGGTAGATATGCACGTTATAGATAGATATATGAAGATATATTGCATACGTGTATTTGTGCAGGTAATCAAGGGTAAATGAGGTCATAAGGGTGGGGCCCAATTCTCTAGGATTAGTGTCCTTACAAAAAGAGGAAGAGACATCAGATCTCTCTGTCTCTCTCTGTTTGTCTGTCTCTCTCTTCATGTGCACAAAGACAGGAGGCCATGAAAGGATACAGTGGTGAGAAGGTGGCCATCTACAAGCCAGGAAGCAAGGTCTCCCCAGAAACTAACACTGGAAGTGCCTTAATCTTGAACTTCCCACCTCCAGAACTGTAAGAAAATACATTTCTGTGAAGCCACACAGTTTATGGTATTCTTCTATTGCAACCTGAACAGACTAATACAACAGCCATTATGATATTATTCTTTTCCCTCCCTTTCTATATCATTCCTTATTGGATCTGACCCCTGTCACGTGAATTTCTAATACAGAAATAAGAAAGATTAGCAACTGAAGTCTCCACTAAGAGTAGCAGAGCTTCATTAACGCTTTCCACTTAAGAGACTGCAGATGGGCATTGGTGATGCCTCCATAAGAGCTGAGAAGTCATCTCAGCAATGGGAACACCGAGTGTCTTCAGGGTCAAGGAGAATATATCTTTGTGGAGCGTTTGAAACAGTTCTTTTACTACAGAAAGTACTTAAACATGAGCACTCAGCTAAAGGACACTACAGGCTAGATGAAACTTTTCTTAAGGTGCCTACATAAACTATAATATGGCCTCTCCATAGCCTTCAAGGAAGTTTCTTTGAGGGAAATACAACACATTTGGGGATATTCTATAGACAGCGTCAGTATGGATTTGCTTCTGAAATGCAAGGTGGAAGCAAAAACCAACAGACCTGTCCCGGTCCGTGACCAACGCTATTCCTTTTCTCCCTGGACAAAGACAGAGCTGGCTAATGAGGACACAGCAGCCTCCGGTCACATGGCACCCATGAGCCTATCATGTGAAGTGAAGCTACCCAGGCCCCACATTATTGAATATAATCTGCCCTCTCTTGCCATTGACTACTTTTGTCCCAACCTTCAATAGTCTCAGTAGTGTGTCGTGAAGGACATCCAGGGGACAGAATCAACTCTAGCACCCTACTGGTAGAATGGAATCATCACAAAACTGAATGCCCTTAAATTTATCGGGCAGAGTTTTAGAGTATAGGTAAGGATGGGGGGAAAAATCAGCTACAAGCCACTAGTAGTTACAAACTCTATAAATACTGAGTATAAACTGCTGGACAAAGACAAAAATTAACATCCCTGGAAAGTCCAACAAAACTTGACCTTATACTAATGGCAATCTTCTTTGAAAAAAAAAACCCCAGACACCATCACGTCAGTGTTTGCAAAAAGTAAATGCTTGATTTTATTGATGCTGGTTTCCTATGAAAATAGTTTCTAATATCACTGGTTCCCCACTTACCATCTTACCACTGCATGCATGCCTGCAAACACACACACACACACACACACACACACACACATTCCTATAGAGTTTGCTTCTCAAAATTTGGAATATTTAGGGGCGCCTGGGTGGCTCAGTCGTTAAGCGTTTGCCTTCGGCTCAGGTCATGATCTCAACATCCTGGGATCAAGCCCCGCATTGGGCTCCCTGCTCAGTGGGAAGCCTGCTTCTCCCTCTCCCACTCCCCCTACTTGTGTTCCCTCTCTCGCTGTGTCTCTGTCAAGTAAATAAATAAAATCTTTAAAAAAAAAAAAAAGCACTATTTAAAATGTGGACAGACATTCCCTCCACCACAACAGGAAGCAGAGAAGTGGGTTAATGCTTAGTGAACTACATTCTGTAAATGCTCACTGACCTGAATTCATGACCTCCCAGGGCCCTTTGTGTCTATCTCTGAAACTGATCATCTTTGAGAAGTCAGTCAACTTTTTTCTCTACTCCGCAAAGTCGCATCCCCACGCCAGAACACAACTTCTAGCTTCTCAGAACAGGCCGGCCAGCATACCCGTCTAACTCCATCACTGTAGGAATCCCTGGTCTGAGAAACATAAAGAAAATGCTGCTTCCTTAGCACCTTTCCTTATCCTCCTGCATTCTTCTTCCCAGTTCTAACCAGCACCAGAATATTCATATCATCTCCCTTCTGTCTCCTAGCTAGAGCCATGCATAGAGAAGCAACGGCCCTAATAGTGTCCTGTTATCCTGTTATCCAATGGCTTCCCGTTGGATGTTTACCCTTCGGGCCTATATCTTTCTAAGAAGGAAGGTGCAGCCCACGCCGTCAAAGCCTGGCTGCATCTGGCTTGGCCTCGCCTGAGTTTACCCGCAAGTGCGAGACCAGGCCCGGTGTGTAGCAGTTTCCCACCTGACCTGCATCTCTCGCCTCTGCCCGAGGCTTGTTCTGGTCCCTTGGAGCTTGCGCCCTGTAAGCGTGAGCAGTCTGAAAATGTACACATGAGGTTGCTGCTCCTAGGGGCAACTCTCCGCCAGTGAGGGATGGGAGCCCACGGGCACATCCCCCAACCACTCCACTTCTGATGCTCACGTGGGTTCCTCAAGGCTTCTCAGTGGGTCCCACTGAGTTTGAACCCCAGTTGCCCATGGAGGCAACTCGTCCTTTAATATACCTTCTCTTGACAGGTATTTCTGCCTTCTCTTATTCACATATGTTTCCCAGGATCACCTTCCAAAAGAACCGCCTTCCCCCACGACCTTGTCTCGGGGTCTGCTTCTGGTGCCCCAAACTAAAACAAGTACCATGCCCATCAATCAAATAGCATCTCTGCTTATCAAAGGGGCCATCAACTGGTTACTAATGGAATGTTTGCTTTGTATAATATTTTTACCAAAATTTACATCATTTTATAAACCATACTACCACATCAATCTAGATGTCTGGCTTCTTTTAAAAGAAGGCCTGACCGCTCAGCCCAGGAAGGCAGAAGGCATGTCTATCCACTCTGCTCTCCTTCCTCAGATACACAACCTGCCAGGCTCCTGTAGGCAGAGTCAATAATGGGCACTGGGCTCATGGCTTTGTCACTGATAAGTAGGGGGGAAATAAATGCCCTGTGGCACGTTGGGAATCATGCTTTCCTGGGTGTTGTTGGTCCTGGTGAATAGCTGCCCCATTCTCAGCATAGAAGTGAGGAAAGCTCAGAAGCTTTTTTCCTACCTCATTCCTGGAGCCAGGGTTACATGATCAGCGGAAAACCTGACTTTTTGAGAGTGCCTGGATAGAAGCACAGGAACGTGCAGGCCTGTTGGAATCACACTGGCCCGACACAAGGTCCATGCGACTGACCAGTTCCATTGCTGACCACGTCCAGGCCTGTCTTGGGTTGTTTCCTGAGCATCACAAAGAAGTAGACATCCTCCAGACCTAAAGAAACAACAACTCTAGTTTTCTCTGGTTTAGGATCTCTTCTTATTTCTCCTCTTTACTAAGAAGGCATTTAGAGGGGCATTGAGAAGAAACCACGAAAATCAGGCTGACTCTTAGAATGAGTCACATTTACAAGCTTTGACAATAGCTTTGTGTGTAGGGAGTGGGGAACTCACTTAACCTGTCTGTTCCTTAGTATTTTAATTTGGCCAAAAGTGATAATCATCATATTTAGTGACCTCACGGGCACCCTGAGCATTAATGAGACAATGTGAGAAAATTATCAAGTAAGTGTTATGGTAATGTTAGTCCTAGTTCTACTTATTTTATGCTTCTCATTTATCTTTAAGGAAAAATTTGTTAAATGGAAAGACCTAGTACTACAGAGGATGGAGGAAAAAAACCCAATTATCAAAACAACTTTAGCAAAAGAAATAGCAATTTTATACAGCTACAGAGGGGACCCTGCTATGTCCACTTCTGAAGTACTGTCTCTTGATCATTTCTGCCATGCTGTTTTTGGAACATGAATATAGCTTAATTTTGGAAATGTACATACATTCCAATTTCCCCTTTCCTCGATGATTATAGTTAATGAAATAGATCTAAATATCCCTAGCTATTTACATATAGTAGGTGGTAAAAAGTATACTAGAAAGAAAGAAGTAAAGAATTTTCACTTGTTTTACTTTTACAGTATTAAAGCAGAGGTAGAGAGGTCAGGAACAATGGAAGAGAATTAGGAATGTGCCCTTAACTACTATGGTACCCAAAATCATTTCTCTCCACTCATCAATCAACTGGTATATTAGTTTCACTGTGCCCAACACAGGGAAAGTCAGAGACATGTAAAATACAGCCCCTTCCTGGAAACAGTTCGAAATCTCGTTGGAGAATCACAGCAAACAAATATACATATAGAAATATGAAATCGTTACAAATGATGAGATATAAACTATGCGTTACGACTGTACACAAAACAGACATTCAGAGAAGGGAAAGGTCACTAGGGAATGATACAGGCAGAGAAGCCTCCTGAAGGAGATGGTGCTGGAATTGGGCTTTCAGATGAACTTGCTTATCCCCATCTATTCCTCACATTAACCCTGTGACGTTAATCTCTTTTCATAAATGAGGAAACACTCAGGCAGACTAAGTCACTTACCAAGGTCACACAACTGAGGTCTGTGTAGCTGCAGAGGTCTCCCCACCTCACGGCACTATCTTTTCTGTCCTGTCTGCTTTGTTGGAGTAACAGGATAAAAGCCAAAGCTGGCCTCTTCCGGTCCAGTCCCTGCTCCAGGTAAGTCTCCTTGCCCACCAGTCCTCCACACGCTTTCTGCTTCATCTACACCTTGTGGTTTAGGCAGGGTCCCAGCCGGAAACACACAGCAGAGTTAAGAGAATTTAACTCAGAGTAATTTAATGAGGAATTATTTTCAGAAAAGTGGGCAATTGGGGAACTCATGAAGCCAGTGACGCACCCAGAAACTAGCAAGAGCAGGAAGCCATTACTACTCCGGGACTGAAGAGGCAAGAGGAGTAAGTGGAGACAGTGAAGTGTGGAGAATGCTAGAACTAGGAAGGCGGTCAGGTAATTGGAGCAGTAGCTCTCCACAGGCACTGCTGAAACCACAGTGGGAATAGTACCCTCTCTGCCCACCCTGGCATCTCCTGCTAGTATCTTCCATTGGTCAAACCGGTGGAAGACAGAGAGCAAGGGAGTCCAAGTGATGCAGTCCATAGACATCAACCTCCCAGACACAGAGAAGGGAGGACAGAGAATATAACTTAGGGGCAAAAAGAGATACAAAATCTTCCTCCCTTTGTGAACACTGCTACTGCCCAGAAGACCCACCATTGACTGCCTAACTCCTCCTCATCCTCTAAGACTTAGTTCAAGGATCACCAGTCCTGGGAAGCAATGTATTACCCACCTCCCGAGTTGGGAGCCTCTCCTCTGCATTTTCAGTCTCTGTACATACCTTTATTATGGCCCCTTTGTGCTGTTGAATGGACTCCGAGCAACCCAGAGGCATTAGGAGCTAAGGAAAATTGCTACCTTAATGCAACTAAATGCACACAAGGGAGCTGATGAAAGTGAGCACTGAGTGATAAGCACATATTTCCCAAATTGTAAATTGTGATTTAATTTTAAACTTAGAGAAAAGTTGCCAGAATAATAAAAGGACCTTCCATGTTCCCCTTTTGCCTAGATTCACCAATTACCCTTTGCCGCCCCATTTGCATTATTATTCTCTCTCTACACACACACACACACACACACACACACAGGTGAATTTTCCTTTTATTATATGAATTTTGGAATGATTGTATTCTTTTGCCCCTAAATACTTCAGTGTGTGTTTCCTAAAAACAAGGACATTCTCTTATATACTTAAAATACAAAAATCAAAATCAGGAAATTTAACATTGATATAATGCTATTATTATTTAGTCCATAGTCCATGCTCAAATTTTATCAGTTGGGTCAATAATGTCCTAAATAGCTATGCCTTCTCTCCTCCCCCAGTCCAGAATCCAGTGCAGGATCATGCATTGCAATTTGTTGTCATATATCCTTAGTCTACTTTAATCTGAACACTTCTTTTGCATTTCTGTGTCTTGACCTTGACATTTTTGAAGAGTATGAAACACTAATTTTGTAGAATGTCCTGTAATATGGCTCTAGCTGATGTTTCCATATGATCAGACTTAGCTTCTTCATTTTTGGCAGGGACGCTCACAGAAGTGATGTTGTGTCCTCAGTGCCCCACTGAGTGATGTCAGTCTGTCCTGATATTGGTGATGTTAACTCTTATGATCGACTCAGGTATGTCTGCCAGGTGTCTCTATTATTAAGAGATAGTATTTTAGATTTAGAAATAATTTGGGAAGATTCCTTGGGACCATGTAAATAACTTGTTCCTTGTCAAATTACAACCATTTTTTTTAAAGGAAAAGGGGACAATTCACGGAGTATAGTGGCCAGAAAGGAAGTGATACTAACCTTCAGTCACCCCTGATCTCCTGCCCCTGGTGCCAAGGCAGGTCATTCTCGCTGTCTAGGGTTTTCCCTTTTGAATCACAGCTTGTCTCTGCTGGATCCCTGATAAGGCTTCTATTAAGAGAAAACCGAAGGGGTTGATCTGAGTCTCAATAAAAAGAACAAACCAAGCCCAGCAGCAGCTCCATGGAATCAGGACTCAGTCCTTTTATCCTTCTTGTGTCTCCTCCTATCATCATAAGCAGGGATCTCTTCCTGCTTATTGCAACTTAACTAAAGGTACATCAAAACTGGGCAGGCTTTCCACGGGCTTATTTACTTCTAAGGTCTGAGCGGTAGAAGCATAGCCTAATTATTATCGACCCAAGTCATTTTTCTTGCTTAGGAAATGATTTAATAGTATTAGGAGCTGAAGTCTGGTAAAATTGGAAACCAAAATAATCTTGTCCTTAGACCTTGAAGACTAATACAAGGTTAATGTCTCCACCTTTTTTAAAAAAAAGTATTTTTTTTAGGGTGCTTGCTTTCCTCTCCTTATCTACCACAATAAGATAATCACAATGAGAACTCTAAACCCCTGTAAAATATTGCATTGTAGCTCTGAGTTAAGTTGCTTGTCCCACGCTGGAATGAGATCTCCTCGAGTCCAGGACTGTACACCATTTATTGAACGTGTGCTTCTCCCTCTGTCTAGCTTATCGCCCAGCACATCATGGGTCCTCAGGTTTAATTGAATAACTGAATGAATTAAATGGAAGCCAGTATTATAAATTATTCTTCAATGCAGTCTGTCTCTTTCATTAAAATATTTCTGTCCAGGAGCCCCTGGGTGGCTCAGTCAGTTAAGCGTCTGTCTTTGGCTCAGGTCATGATCCTGAGGTCCTGAGATGGAGCCTCGCGTGGGAATCCCTGCTTATCAGGGAGTCTGCTTCTCCCTCTCCCACCCCCTGCTCATGCTCTCTCTTTCTCTCCAAATAAATAAAAAATCTTTAAAAAAAATGAAATATTTCTGTCCAGGAGCAAAAGGAATTTAGTTAGAATCTATTTCTTTTGGGGAGGGGCTATACAAAATTATCGAATTTTATTGAAAAACATTTCAGGAAATCTAAATAAATGTACAAATATCATTTTTACAGAGAGAGTCTCTTTTATACTGTTTTGTACTCTTGAAAAAGTTTCAAAAAAAAAAAAAAGAAAGAAAAAGTTTCAGACTCACAGCAAGTTACCAAAATGGTGCATGGAGTTCCTGTGTGCCCTTCACCCAAGCTCCCCCCACTGATAACATCTCACATAAGAGAGTGCATTTGTTGAAAATGGGAAACTGACTTTGCTATAATGCTAATAACTACACAGCTACTCTTTTTTGGGATTCACCAGTTTTTACAACCACTTGTTTGTTTGTTTGTTGATAGTTCTAAGAAAGGTTATCCAACGTACAATTTTGTGTAGCTATCATTGCAATCAGAACACAGAAATGTTCCATCACCACAAAGAAGCTTCCTCATGCTATTACTTTATAGTCACACCTCACTAACCCATCCCACCCACCCCACAATAAGACTAACTAATCTGGCAACTTTTGATCTGTTCTCTATAATTTTGTCACTTGGAGAGTATGACATAAATGGGATTATGCAATATGCTATGTTTCATGATTGGCTTTTTTCCCCCCACACAATAATAATGCCCTTAAGATCCATCCAGGGCTTTGCCCTGAGTCTCCTCATTTTAATCTCCATAGCTTCTCTAGGTGATTTCATCCAGTCTCATGGCTTTAAATACCAAATTTATGATGATGATTTTCCAAATCTATATTTCCAGGTCATCAGAAATCCAGTCTCAGGTATTCAGACATCTACTATATAATTTCATGGTTGGTTAATACATTTTTCAAAACTAACCTGCTTAAACTAATTCCCTCCAAACCTCAGAAGATTAAAGAAACTTCAAACTTTTTCATTTCAACACCCACAATTTGTCAAATTACTCAAGACAAATATTGAGGAACTCGCTGATTTCACTATTTCTTTTACTTTTCTCATTAAATTTGTTTGTAATTCTGTTGATTTCACCTACAGCCACATCCTGAATTTGAATGCATGTTCTTTCTCTGGGAGAGAGTATGGAGCAGATGTTAGGAGCTTGTAGGCTGGGTCCAAACCCTGCATCTGCTTCTAGCTAGATATGAGACCTTAGCTCATTTGCTTAGGGGTTTGTATACCTCCATTTTGTCATTTGTCACATAGGAACAAAATGGCACATAGCTTGTGGAGTTGTTGTGAATCACTTTTTTTTAAAGTTTTTTTGTTTGTTTGTCTAAGCAATCTCTATACCTGACTTTGGGCTCGAACTCATGACCCCGAGATCAAGAGTCGCATGCTCTCCCCAGTGAGCTAGCCAGGTGTCCCAAAGTATGCACACTTTTAACAATCCCTGGTGGTTAGTAAACACTAAAAAAAATATTAGCTACTGTTAGTCATTTGTTCAGAAATGCTACAGAACGGCTATTATGTGATGGGCACTATTATAGTTTCTGGGGATGTAACAGTGAACAGAGCAGAGCAGAGATCCTGAACTTAGGGAACCTACATTCTAATGGGGTCTGGGAGGTGGTGGTAGAAATGAGCAAATATACATGACAGCTGTGTTTACTACAGAATGGAGTCACTGATCTTTCCTTCTAGATACACAGAATCATTGTAGAATACATAGAATTATTGAATGCCTTTTTAATCGGATAGGTAGAATCTTTTAACTCATGAGTAAACGAGGTGTGCAAATATCTGAAGACAATGTGTTCCAGGGAGAGGCGAGAGCAAGTGTAATGATTCTGAGATGGGAGCATGCTTGGGGTATTTAAGGACCTGCAAGGAGCTGAGACATCTGGAATGACTTGAGCAAGGAGGTGAGTGAGAGGAGATAAGGTCAGAGAAGCAGTGGAGAACCAGACCACGTAGGGCCTTGCAGACCCAGATGAAGATTGGATTTTTCCTTTCACTGAGATGGGATGACATTGGAGTGTGGTCAGCAGAGGACTGACATGATTTGACTTTTTTTTTTTTTTTTAAGCACGATTATTCTATTTGCTACTCCGGGGGACCAAAGTTAAAGTTGGTGTGGTAGACAGCATTCTAGATGGGCCCCGAGAACCCTGCCCACTTTGGTACATACGCTATATAAATCTCACTCATTGAGTGTGGGTGAAAACTGTGAAAATGATGGGGTATCCTTCCTGTGATTTTGCCACTGATCAATTAACTCTGCGCTGATCACAGGGAGATTATGCTGCTCAGGCCTGAGCTAATCAGGTAGACCCTTAAAAAGAAAAGAAGTAGCAGCAGGTACAAGCCTGCTAGCATGGAAGTAAATGAAGAGCCACATTGTGAAGCGTCCAGAAGGGCCCCATGGTGAGGAGGGAAAGGCAACACCTAGAAGTTGGTGTGATCCCTGGCCAACAGTTAACAGGAAGCAAGAGCCTCAGTGATACAACCACACCGAACAAAATGCTGCCAATAAGCTGTGAGCCTGAAGGAACCTCAGAAGAGATTGTTGGCACCCTGATTTCAGCCTGATAAAACCCTGAGCAGGAGACCCTGTACCTGGACTCCTGACCCACAGACTGGGAGAAAATACTTTGTCATTTTCATAATAAGTAATAGATAAATATCATAAATAATAAATTGGTATTGTTTTCAGCTACTACCTGTGTAGTAATTTGTTATGCAGCAATAGAAAACGAATCCATCTGGCAACGGGGGAAAAAAGCAGAGAGATGCGTTAGGAGGAAACAGCAATGGGAGAGGATGATGGCTTGGATCAGCATATATATTGGGTCCATGGTACATACCGTGATGGTCAAGCCAACAGGACCTGCCGCTGGAATGAATGTGGAATGGGAGACAAAGGTGTTAAGGATAACTCTAAGGTGTTTCACCTGAGCAACTAGAAGTTTGGGATGGTCAATTATTGAGAATAGGAAGACTATGGGAGGAGCAGGTTTGACGTCTTTTTGGCAGGTGGAATCATGGATTTTGTTCAACTGGAATGCCAAGTAGACATCAGAATGTAGGTAGCCAGAAGGCATGCATGGATGTACGAGTCAGGAATCATAGATGAGGTCCAGGCTGCACATGTAAATTTGGAGTCATCAGCAAATAAACGACATAGAACCGTAAAACTGGATGAGATCACAGCAATTGTTATTGCTAACATTTTCAGACTTGCCCAAGCCCCCTTCATCTCTCACTTGGACTTCGTTAACTTTCTAACTGCTCTCCCTGTGCCCACCCGCCATACTGATGCTGCAGTGACTTTAAAAAAATATATACATGCAGGGTGCCTGGGTGGCTCAGTTGGTTAAGTGACTGCCTTCAGCTCAGGTCATGATCCTGGAGTCTGCCTCTCCCTCTGACCCTCCCCCTCTCATGCTCTCTCTCTGTCTCATTCTTTCTCTCTCAAATAAATAAATAAAATCTTAAAAAAAAAAAAAGAAAAAAATATACATGCAAATCAGATCAGGTGACTTTGTTTAATATCCACCAGAGGACTCCTATCACACTGAATTAGTTAGCTTTTGTTGTATTTCAAACCACCCCAAAATTTAGTGGTTTAAAGCAGCACGAACTTATTTTTATTCTTGCTTCTGTGGGTTGGCCAGATGGTCCTTCTGGTCTAAAGAGCTCAGCTAGGGCTGAATGGTTTAGGGAGAGGCCTTACTCATGGCTGTTGCCATTGCCTGGCTGGTCAAGGAGTAGAGGATTTAACTGGGATAGCGCCTTTCTTCTCAAATGTGGTCTCTCCCATTCCAGCAGCCTAGCTCAGACTTCGTCCCATGTGGACTCAAAGTTCCAAAGAGCAGCAGGAGGGAGCAAGCCGCAATGTGCTAGCACTTTTCTAGCCCGGGTTTATGTCATGTTTCCTAATGTCCCATTGGCGAAAGCAAGCCACGATTCTAGACACAGACACATAGGCTCCACCTCTTTACGGGACCACTGCAACAGTGCACTGTAAAGAGGGATGAGCAACAAGGAAGATGGGAAGAATTATCATAACACATAGACGATAAATAAGTTTCTGTTAAGCACCTAGTCTATGGTATTTGTTGTAGCCACCCAAGCTAACTAAGACATCTCCTTTTTCTTCTTTTTTTTTTTTTTTTAAAGTTTTTTTTTTTGTTTTTTTTTTTTTAAAGATTTTATTTATTTATTTGAGAGAGAGAGAATGAGAGACAGAGAGCACGAGAGGGAAGAGGGCAGAGGGAGAAGCAGACCCCCTGCTGAGCAGGGAGCCCGATGCGGGACTCGATCCCGGGACTCCAGGATCATGACCTGAGCCGAAGGCAGTCGCCCAACCAACTGAGCCACCCAGGCACCCTCCTTTTTCTTCTTTTATCCATCTTCTTTCTCCTCATTGAGTCCATCTTTTCTGGATCAACTGGTTTTAGTGGCTCTGCTTTCCAGGGGATATTCACAGCAATTCATTCTTTTTTTTTTTTTTTTTAAAGATTTTATTTATTTATTTATT
>NC_138374.1:125594135-125617942 GCF_054177405.1 Leptonychotes weddellii
TTTTTTTTTTTTTTTAAAGATTTTATTTATTTATTTATTTGAGAGAGAGAGAGAGAGAGAGAGAGAAACAGCATGAGAGGGGATAGGGTCAGAGGGAGAAGCAGGCTCCCCGCTGAGCCGGGAGCCCGATGCGGGACTCGATCCCAGGACTCCGGGATCATGACCTGAGCCGAAGGCAGTCGCTTAACCAACTGAGCCACCCAGGCGCCCCACAGCAATTCATTCTTAAATTAGAATCATTTGTTTGCTCCAGTGCCATTCACTTTTCTTAAATGAAACATGTCTTGACTCCTCTGTTCTACACCAACATTCATCCACGTCCTTTCGTATACCCCAGGGAAAATCCATTCTCTTGGCAGTAGGCAGAGAACATCCCAGGTACTGCACTGGATATCTTAAATCTGGTCCCCAAAAGTCAGCGTGCAGATAGAGATAAGTGCAGATTGTATGGGCTGGGGGTAAAGGGGGAGCAGAATAATATTCCTGGGGTTCTAGAGTACTGAAGTTGGCCATTGAGCAGGGTCACTGTGTAGAGACAGGCAATATGTTTACTTGCTATTTTTGTTTTCCTTTTGGGCACAGAAAGACTTCATTTCCCAGCTTCCTTTGCACCTCTGTGGGCCATATGAGTAGTTCTGTTTAAGGATATATTTATGGAAATAATCCACAGCACTTTCATGCCTGGAGCCAGGCAGGGTGGGATGGATTGAGGAGGGTGGAGAGAAGCTTGACACAGCATCCTCTGAAGATTATCTATCATGAAGAAAGCCATGGAAATAGGTGTCTTGCTGAAGAGCAAGGAAGCAGATGTTCCTTTCCCTGGAATAAGGGTAGAACTTCGGAAACATTCATATTTCTCAGTAGCTCCTGGTGACATACACACACAAGTGTTCCTTTGGGATTCATAGCATGTAGAGTTGGACCCTTATTAAAAACTAAAGGACCAGATTTTTTGTTTTTTTGGGTGTTGAGTTTGGTAAGTTTTTTATAGATTTTGGATACTAGCCCTTTATCAGGTAAGACATTTTCAAATATTTTCTCCCATTCCGTAGGTTGCCTTTCAGTTTTGTTGACTGTTTCATTTGCTGGGCAAAAGCTTTTTATCTTGATTTAAGTCCCAGTGGTTCATTTTCGCTTTCATTTCTCTTGCTTTTGGAGACATGTCTAGCAAGTTGCTGCAGCCTAGGTCAAAGAGGTTACTGCCTGTGCTCTCCTCTAGGATTTTGATGGATTCCACTGTTGGTGGGAATGCAAACTGGTGCAGCTACTCTGGAAAACATTATGGAGGTTCCTCAAAAAGTTAAAAAAAGAGATACCCTATGACCCAGCACTACTAGGTATTTATCCAAAGGATACAAACATAGTGATTCAAAGGAACACAGGCACCCCAGTGTTTATAGCAGCAATGTCCACAATAGCCAAAATATGGAAAGAGCCCAGATATCCATCAACAAATGAATGGATAAAGAAGATGTGGTATATATGTATACCATACACAATTATATACACACACACAATGAAATATTACTCAGCCATCAAAAAGAATGAAAGCTTGCCATTTGCAATGACATAGATGGAACTAGAGGGTATTATGCTAAGCAAAATAAGTCAGTCAGAGAAAGACAAATACCATATGATTTCACTCATATGTGGGATTTAAGAAGCAAACAGATGAACATAGGAGAAGGGAAGGAAAAATAAAAGAAGATGAAAAGAGAGGGAAGCAAATTAAGAGGCTCTTAACTCTAGGAAACAAACTGAGGGTTACTGGAGGGGAGGTGGGTGAGGGGACTGGGTAAGTGGGTGATGGGCATCAAGGAGGGCACTTGTAATGAGCACTGGGTGTTGAATGTAACTGATGAATCACTAAACTCTACCTCTGAAATGAACAATACAGTACATGTTAATTATATTGAATTTAGATTAAAAATTTAAAAAACACAACAAAACGAGAGGACCATGTGCTGGGCTGCCCTGCCTGTGCTGGGGGCATCTGGGGGCAACAGGAGGGGGCCCTGTGATGGAACCACTATAAATCAAGACTTAAGATTAAAATTTTTTGAGACAGTTTTGATTTAAAATTTTAATTTATTAAACCCATCCGTTATTCTGTCCATATTTAATTTTGATGTATTTGTATTTTACCCAATCAGCTTCATCATTGACAGTTGTTAGTTTATCGTGATTTGCAGTAGGTAAAATAAAGTCTCTATGATAGAAAAAAAAAAAAACTAGCAGAACCACAGAAACAAAATAAGAAAGAGGGGAAGAAGTAGAGACAAAGACTACAGCCACTCAGAGAAATGGGGGGAGGGAGAGACAAAGATAGAAAAGGGAGATAACCAGGGTGTGAGAGCAATTATGGCCACTAGTTGGTTGTTTTAATTGTTGGCCCCCACGGGTGTCTCTAGGAAACAGCCTCTGCTCTTGTGGTGCGGGGAAGAGGAGCTGCTTGGTCACCGCGGCTGGGGCAGGGGTCCAGGGCTAAACACCCTTTATGCAGACACTCAAGTAATTCTTCTGTTGTCAACCCCATCTTGCACCCCAGCCTTCATGGGTCATGGGGTTTGTGATGAGAGCCAGCTTCATTCTTGCGGGTGTTTTTCCCACAGGCAATGAGAGTCCAGTTTCCTCTGTTTGTTCTCTGCCTTTAGCGGCCACTTGGGGGTCAATGTGGGCCACAAATCTTCGGTCCCGATGATTTCCGGGCAGCGGTGGACAGTCCCATGCACATTGTCTGTGTCCCACATGAAGCATGGCCTCAGCCTTTCTGGGCTTCGCTGCCCAGGGGCTGTCTGAACCCCTTGTCTGGAAGCAGCCCAGAAATGGGATAATTTTAACAGTCTTGGAGGCAGCCCTTCATGGTTGGGGGGGGAGTCATGAATAAGTGTTCTCGCTGCTCTGAGCCAATTCTACATGGTTCCTCAGCAAGCTCCCAAAGGACCTGAGACCCCAGTTATGCACAGCAGTAACTAGCTTATGAGCCCCCCTTTTCCGTCTCACATTCCCCACCCTGTCATTTCTGCTGTCTCCGTTCACTTCCCATAGAAGGTCTTTCTCATCCTCTGTTTTCAGGGGAACCCAAACTAAGACTAAATTTTCCAACTTCTAATATCTTGTTAATATGGCTGTTGTGGTTTCTTCTGCCATTTTTTTTGTCCTTATGGTTTATAGTTTTAAATTTCTTATCATCATTTCTGTGGAGTTAGGAAGGAAGTAGAGATAACATGAGTTTTCAAAGTGCTCTTCCTTCCTTTGCTGACTCCTACTCAACCCTCAGCTTCAATGTCCCTTCCTCAGAGAAGCCTTCCTGGATCTTCCCATCCAAATGAGGTCCCTTATTTTGCTTTCTCATGATATCCTACATTTGTCTTCATAGCACTTAACACTATTTGCAATATATCTTTATTTGTTGGTTTACCACTCTCCCCATAGAATCTAAGCTCCATGAATCAGCCTGCATCTCTTTTATAGACATCTATATGTTTTTGTTCAGTGAACGAAGGACTTTCCCCTGCCCAACATGTTCTAAACAAATCCAACCTCCCTATCCATCTGTATAGTGGTTAGGGAACCACTCAGGTCACCCACCTAGAGATCCAATTATGCACCTCTTCTTAGAAAGGCTCAGCTTTGAACCCACTAAGAATTATGTCATCAAGAACTGGTTGTCAACTAGCAAAGCCTATAGGCATGGACATGAGTGGGCAGCTGATTTAGGGCATAGAGACAAAAAAAGGAGAATCATAGGGTCACAGAGCTAGACTTGATTTGCTTCCCCACCATCTGCTCTGGTTAACTCACTGCCCGACTCCCAGAAATTTATGATTTGAATTGCTCATTAATGCAGAATTATACCCCTCCACCCCCATATTCCTCTTCCTGGGATCCTGATACTGTCTTCTCCCCTGCCTGTAGAGAGGGATTCTCATCCCTTGCTGAGGCGCCCTATACCTGCCCAGTCACAGGCTTCAGATACCATCTCTGAAGACAGAACCCAGACGCTCCGAGAACCACTTTCATAAGACCTTCGACCACACAGTAAAAGAGAATGCGAGGATTGTGCCTCTAAAGTCTTATGTAATTGATGCTTCTTGTTTGAGGGACAAAAATAAATGATTACTTCAAATGAAAATATCTGAGACCATTTACCGGGATAGACCAAAGATTGAGAAGGTATCCCCCCCACCTTTCCTGAAAGTCCTTCATGTGACATCCATCTTCACACTATACCTGATTTTAAAACTAGCACATGTATGACATATAATACAACATTTATAAATTAAGGAAGCCCACCTCTTTTAAGTAATATTCTTTAAATCTCTCTTTCTGACAGTCCGACTATTTGCACAGTAACTGTGATAGGCGCGTTTTTCGGAAAATAGTGAATAAAAACTGACAAGCTATCTGGGGAATCTGAATGTATAATTGATAGGGGCATAAATTAATATGATTAGGCCTTTATTGGGTGCTGTGGCTGCCAAACCTACAAAAGGGGCCTGGAATGAAACACAGCTGTGGTCTCGGTGCTGATAGACATCAATATGTAATGTGGATTATCTCAAGCCTTCTCATGTGGTCTGCTTATGACAGTACTGAGCCTAATTGAAATTTTTATCTTTTTGTTGCATACAGACAGTTTTGGCTGGTCATTTCCTTTGGAAAGAGGAGCAAACCAGGTGGTAAAAAAAAAAAAAAGAAATCAAAGTTTTCAGTGAAGGTCTTAATAAAATCATTTGATAAAGGCTTTAGAAATTAGTCCTTTGTAAAGCCACTTCGGAGAACCTGACTTCTAGAAATTCCTTTGCACTATGGTTTTTTTGAATATTAAGCAGGCATGTCCAAACCAAAGTAACAAAGACACAGAAGGTTCAGTCACTTCTGTGGAAATGGATGGGTTCTTCACCACATCATGGTTAATAGTTTAGCCTTTGACATTGTATAAAACCATTTCTTAATGGCCATGCTAAAATGCATCTTTGCAGAATAATATCTGTATTTCCATAAGTAAAGAGTAAGATAAAATAACAAAATTAAAATGATTTCCATTCTAAACAACAAGTTCACATGCTTTGGTTATACAGTTATCATCCCTATCTCTCAGTATTGTTGCTTATTTACGGTTTTCCACTGTATGTTTTAGGTTGTAATCCTACAATCAGAAATAGGAGGTCGGAGTTGGGGTATTTACAGAATGCCATGTTAAGCTTCCTAGATCGAATCACATACATCTGCAATTTTCCAGAACTTCATCTTTTTATAGCATGTAAAATATTAGCCACGTTTTCCATCTGCCCTTGGCAGAAATAAGTTTAGGATGTGAAAGAGGCTCCATATGATTTTGGGGAACATTTGTGTACTGCAACCAGAAAGGTCGTATGTTTTATGTACTTTGTGATAAAAGTGAGTGTTGATATCTGGGGAATGGACGATGAAAACTAATGGGGCATTGGAACTTTCTTGGTGACCTCATGAAGCAATTTATGATCCTTTTATCACCCTTAATATGATGCTGTCATAAAAATGATCTTTCAGTTAAATGTAACAGAAAAACTCTGCACCCTCATTGGGGTGTTTCTGGTCCTGGTGAGTTAACATTTTTAATGGCATACCTTAAGCAGTCGGCAATGTTAGATTTATAAAATACTGTTCCTCTCGGGTACTTTCAGAGCTCTGATCTCTATAGCTGTATCTACCAAAGAGACTGAGGAATAAAAAGAAAATTGGAAGAGATTCTCCAAGAGAAAGGCAGTAGAGTATCATAGAAAGACAACTGGACAAAGAAAAGAAATGGACCATCCTTTACAAGGTGGCTACTATGTGCTAGGCATTCAGCTAAGAACTTTACCATAACTTTTATTTCATTTAGTGTAGCTTTTGTTCTCCGGAGAACTGGGTTCTATTTCTGACTCTGCCACTATTTGGTTGTATGATCTTGGGAACGTAACTCTGATCAAAATGTTCCCTTCTATAAATGGGGTGGAAGAGAAGAGAATAGGACCAAATGTTCTCTAATTCCAGCTTTAAATTTCTACAGAAGAAATAAAACAATGAAGATAGAAGAGTGAAGGAGAATCAGAGCAGGGGTCATTATTGAAGGTGGCCTTGAACCATCCATTGTCTTGGGCTTTGGAGACACAGATGATCAAAATCTAGTCCATGCTATTCAAGAACTTGTACTTTTGAGGGAGAATGCCATGTTAGTATAGAAAGAAGTTCACTGGGAATCACAGAGCACAGAGGGCTATGAAAACAGAGGTGGAGGCTCAATTCAAATGAAATGTTTAGGTAAGGATTCTAGGGGGAGATGATGACTAGTGAATCCTTAAGTAATTAAGGTTGTGGCCTGGGTAAAGACAGGTGGGAAGGACATCCCATGCCAAGGAGAATCTTAGAGGGATGAAATAGCCTGGTGTATACAGGGAACTGCAAGAGGTTTGCTATTACCGGGGCATGAAATACAAGGTGGGTAGTAGGAGGAGCAAAAGTCAAAGACAGAAGGGGACCCATTCATGAAAATTCTTGCAAGTTGGGCTAAGGAACATAGACTTTATCCCATGGGAAATGGGGAGCCACAGAAAGGTCAGATTGAGTTGTGGGAAAATGACCCCAGCTATCATTAGGGGAGAGATCTAAACAGGGCAAACATGGAGGCAGGGAGGTCAACTAAGAAGCTACTGCACCGTTTGCTGAAAGATGCTATGTCCCTAAACCAGGGAATTGGCAGGGGGGTTAAAAGGAGAGGGCAGTTACCAGTAATGTTTGGAAGGTAAAATCAGCAGGGGGTGGGGGCTTGACTGGATGTGGGGTTAGTCTAAGAAAAGAGGATAGTCTGGAAACATGCTGGTCAACTCAATCAACTCGGTGAAACTCAAAGTCTGTTGATTTAGTGGAAACATTCAATTACACACTTTCTTTGTGACTGTGGTCTCAAAAAACCAGAAACAGTTGATTAACTGATATCTTCGCTTTTCACTGAGTGGTTGGCATGGGCCTCCCTCTCACTTGTCTTCTCATTTGTGCCTCCACCCAGCAACTGGAGACAGAGAAGACCTGGGATATGGGGAGATATGCTGCTATGATGGTGGGTGCAGAGGAGAAAGCCAGCACCCTGGCTCCTGGTCCTACACCATCATTCCTTGCACAACTTGTCTCCTCTGGGACAGGGGGACTTAAAACAATTCTTTTCGATTAGTATTGATTGTTATTAGCATTCAGAACTTTAAAAATGTTTAAATTCTTTTCTCTGATACCATAAAGACTTATAACCAATCATTTTCCTTAGGGAAGAAAATTGTCCTTATATTTGAAATTTGTTTAAGTTCTTACATATTTGCCTGAATAGTGACAAGTAGTAGCTACAATACTATTTAAAAATGGACACATTTAAAATATCAACACCTTTCAACTCGAAAAAGGAGCCCCAAATAATCCACTACAGCACTCATTTACATGAGATGTGTTCCATATTCACAGAAGTGTTCTTGACAGAGTGACTGGCTCTTGATTTTCCATGGTGATTGGATAATTGGAAAAATAAATAATCCCAAGTCTCACTCTAACTAATATTTTCAATCTTCTCGTGTACCAACTCTTTTACCACGCTGCAATCAAGTAGCAAAATTAAGTTTTATCTGCTTGAGTTTTATCTTTTTCCCACTTCAAGACCTGTTGAGGATTCTACCCTGGGACACTGGGAAATATGAAACACAAAGGCTTTGCATATTAGCAAACAAGATGCTATTTAGCAATGACCATCCACTGCATTTGGTAAGTCACTGACAAATTCTTTAACTCTGCCCTGTATCTTTGAATCTTCTGAGCTATGAAATCCTAACAATTCAAATCAACATTATCTCAGCCCTATGTTAATAAAAGAGTTGCTCAGGGACCCGAGTCAACAGCCCAAGGATTAAAATCAGGTGGGAAACAGCAACATAATGGCTGCAGCCACAGTGTTGGAATGTGAATGTTAACAAAGCAGTACATTTGGTGCCTGACATGTGAGTTCTATTTAGCACAATTCTATTACTTTTCTCTCAGAAGGTTGGCAACAAATGAATTCGGGAGGCCAAACGGTTCTCACACTGACCCTCTCTCCATTGTTATTGGTTTGAGCCACTTTTAGGTCTTGAATGGACTCTTTAAACATCGTCCTAACTCATCTCTTTATTTCAGATAACTTCTGGAATACCTTGCACTCCATGTAAGAACTGTGATCCTGACTTGCCTTCACATTTCAGGATCTTTCCGTAGTGTATATGGTAATGGAAATTCCTTTGTTGGTATAGAATCCATTTATGGTTCGTCCTATGGCTATGTGTCTAGCCTCATGTCATGACACTTTCCCTCACAATCCCTGAGTTCCAGCCAAGTTAAAACACCTGTTGGTCTTTAAAAATACTACTGTCTCTTATGCCTACCCCAGCTGGCCTAGTGTGAGCCTGACAATCCATCAAAAATAAGCTAAAGGCTTACCTGCTGAGGCCAGTGATGTGTGGCTCCTAAAAAAAGTAAGGGCATGGGGGCTAGAAAGATGTGGGCTGGAATCAGACTCCACTGGATTGGCTGCACGAGCATGAAGGAATTACTTAAGTCTTTTAACTATCAGAATCCTTACTGGAAAAATGGGATAACAATGATATCTACGTCACAGGGATGTTGAAAAAAATTGAAGAGTAAACGTATGGAACGCTTCTACAGAGCTTCTACAAAGCTTCTACCAGTACCTGACATTGGTAAGGACTCAAAGTATTAGGTGTTAAGATATTCTTAGCAGTAATTTTTAATCACCCTTCCCTGCCTCCCTCAAGTCCAAATGAGTAGTCAGCCATATTCCTAGACATTTGCTTGCTGTATTGTTTGAATGTCTGTCTCTTTTACCACGCCCTGCAGGATCTGTGTATCTCACATGGAAGGTTCGAGACCTGTCTTCAATGAATTAATGAAGAAAAGAAAGCTTCATTCTATGGCTCCTGGAAATGTAGAATAGGGTACCTTTCTTTTCACACCCGTTTCAACTCAGGACGGATTCTATATGAAAGTTTATAGCACATTATTAATCTCATTTTTATTTGAAAATGGGCTTTAATTTTTTTTCAAGAATATGTGAAGGACAGCTAACAAGCCCATGCTTCACTGATTTGAATCACATACACTGCATTCTGTAAAATAATTATTTTATGGCACATTTTAGCAAATTACCTGGCATCTTGGTAGTGGGAGTGAGGGTGTTACTTTGTTTTTATTTAGTCATCTTCTCGAATCTTCCTTCCTGTTACTTATAACTACATTCTTCTTATAATCTCTGTTTGCTTTAGCTCTTCTTGTCGCTCTCTTATGTTTTGGTCAAGTGGGTTGAGGTGTGTTAGAAGAAGACAAAAGTGACCCTGGGAAGGCACACACAGAACCACTCTTTGGACGTGTCTAGTCCATCATCTTGAGACAAAAAGTCGACATTTACTTTTCATTTCATTTCATTTCAATTCATTTCATTAATATATAATTTTACAGGTAATAAAAAATAAATTTTCATTGTATAAAAGCAACGACACAGAGACTGAATCTCCCCTGGACTCCCAGATATTTTTCTGGGCTATATTAGAACATGTATATAGATATGTGTATGTATTTATGTATTTTTAATAATGTTTTTATACTGAATTCATAGTTCTTTTTATGAGCGTTAAGTTTTTAATACTTAACTGTATCTCTTGGAGAGCTTTCCATGCCAGTATATAGAAGTCTTAATGTTTAAAATTTTGTGTAGTATTCCATTATATAGCTATACTATGATTTATTAAACCAATCCACTGGATACATATTTAGGTGATTTCCATGTTTACATCATTACCATAGTGCTGCACTAACACCTTTATACGTGTCTCCTTGTATGCATGGATTTACATTTTTCTGGGAGTAGATATGGAGAAGAGGAATCACTGTGTCACAGTGTTTGGACTTGGAAAAATGTAATTTTATTCAATTATTTTTTCAATAAGAATACAATCTTATTGTACAAAATTCAGAAGTTATGAAAGGGTATTTACCTTCCTATAACTGTCCTCTGGTCACATAGTTCCCTCCCAGAAAGCAATCAGTGTAACTATTTTTTTCATCTGTCCTTCAAAAGATATTTTTTCCCATATTCAAGCAAAGAAATAAATAAATGTATTTACACTTATATGTATATTTTGTAAGCAAATGGGTGTGTAGGTGGGTTGGCAAGTCTACAATTCCTTACCTGTCCTTCTGAAAAAAAAATCTCTATTTACAATCTTATACTATCTCACTTGACATGAATTTTCAAATATTTTACCACCAAAATATCAATATATTTGATTAAGGGGTGCTGCTTCAGGCTGTACAAGGGGTATAAGTTTAATAATGCATTTTTTAAATCGAAAATATTCTCAATTCTAAAACCACCTGACCTCAAGGATTACAGATAAGACATGACAGACCTGGATCTATTCTTTTTAATTCTTTGACCCCTTTGATCCCAGAAATCTTAACAAGTTTAACAATATGCTCTTTGTTGCTTATCACTGTATTTAGAAATATTTTCATATTTCCCCCCAAAATATGTATATTTTACAAGTAATTTATATTAGGCATATTTTCATATAATATTATAAAGCACATTCTCAGTGTTTTTAATAGATACATATTACTTCATTGTAAGGATGTACCATAATTAGTTTAATGAGCCGCTGATCTGATGGTCATTTAGCTGACAAAAAAATGCTACAATGAATAAAGTGCTGAGACAAAGTACATATGCATTTATATTCTTATAGATAATGCCAGATTGTCTTCTATACACATTGTGGTGGGTTAAAGATGGCTGCAAAGTCTCTGTCATTTCCACATCAAGAGGCGGAGTTTGTATTCCCTGCCTTTGAGTTTGAACTGGCCCTGTGAATAACTTTTTGACCACTAGAATGCCTTGGAAGCAATACTGTGTACTTTCTGAGACTGATCTTAAGAGACCTGCAGCGTTTGCTTTTTGAAGCTTGAAATGCTCACTCGTGTGGAACCTTGACAATAAGGAGTGCAAGCCATGTGGAGGAGAACCAAAGTACTCTGGTCAAGAGCCCTAGAGGAGCTACTAGGCAGCAAGAACCAACCATGTCAATCAGCCTTCCTGGATGTTCCAGCCTAGTCAACCCTCCAGATAAACCACCCTACCGAGCCTAGTCAACCCATAGTATCATGAGGCGTAGTAAATGGTTGTAATTTTAAGCCCGAGTTTGAGAGTGATTTTTAAATGCAATAATTAATACATTAAAATATTATCTCAACATAATTTCCACTCTCATTTTTATTATGAATAGAATTGAGCATATTTTCATATTTTACTTATTTTGAATGACCTTATAGCAAAAGCTTGAACCGTCACTGGTCTGATGGCTACAGATATCTCCCCTTCCCACTCCTGATCAAGTATAGCTCAGTGATTTCTGGAAGACCCCTGAAGAGTGGTCCCATACAAGCCTGTGAACTCTCACAGAGTCTCACTGTTACCACCATGGTGACTTTTTTCATCGCACACAGACCCAGACCTTCTCCATCCAGTTACAAAATCAGGTCTCCATGCTTATCAGTAGCTGATAACATACACAGTACGGGAAAGTCTGGCAGAGAGCGGTTAGCACCAAGAGCTTTAGGGCGCTAATTCTGCCAGTCATGAAGTCCCTGCACCATTTAGAGTTCACCGTGGATTCGTTCAGTGCTCTCACTTTAGATAAGAGAAAACTGCTCCTAGAAAGTCTGAAACCTTGATTCAGGGTTACAAAGTCAGTCTGTGGTGATCTGAGACTTAGGGTGAGGGTCTTGACTCTAATTCAATATTCAATATATCAACTGCCCATTATTTTTGAGTAAATGTTTCTACATTTTAGTCTTTGTTCTGTCATATAAATTCTGCTGTATTCTATGTTTTGTAATAGTTGGCACTCTTTTGGTTGCCTGTGACAGAAACTCAACTCGGACTAGCTTAAGCACGAGGCACTTATTGGCTCTAGTACCTGAAAAGTCCATGCATGGTGGGATTCAAATGCCCAAAATGTATTGTCAGGGCTCTGTTTGTTTTCATCTCTCGGTTTTGCAATTAGCTTTTGGCTGCATTCCCAGGCAGGCTCTTTCTATGAAGTACAAAGAAAGCTACTAAGAGCTTTAGTTTTACATGGTCTTTTTACTTTAAGATCCAGAGGAATGTATCTCCTGATGGCCTGTTTGGGTCATGTGACCGTCCATGAATCAAATACTGTAGCTAGGGGGATGAAATACTCTTCCTGGATCTGGGTTATGAGCCCAGCCGTGGGACCTGGGGTAGGGGAGAGGCAATACCAGCCCTGTATAATTTATTTTGAGTCCACTGGATAATTATAGCATGGGGCAGGCATAGTGTACAAATAACAGGGTATTAAGTAGACAAACACGATGTGCCCATTACATGTGTTAGTATCTATTTAGTCTCCATTCTACTAAATGTGGCAAAGCCTTGTACTTAGTTGAGGGTTCTTATACTTCTGTGGGTAAGATTTCCTAACTAAAGCTTTAGAAGGCAATTTAATTACCAGTTCAAGTATAAGATGGACTCTGCCCTTACCTGGGTGAAAAAAGGCAAAGGGAATGATAACAAGCTAGTGAATAGCTGGGATTATTGGTGTTCTCAAATGGGCATTCCACATTCAGTGGTACAGTTTTCACCACACAACTTATATAACCATGTGCAGTAGCCCTGATTATCACCCTCCGGGATCCTGAGAAGTTAAATAATCTTAGGACTGAAATTGCAATCTTTATGTAAAATAAAATCCGCTCATTTTAATTGTCAGTCTCATGTAGTCTTACAAATGCATATAATCATGTAACAGCCATCTGAATCAAGATATAGAATATTTCCATCATCCCAGAATGTTCCCTCCCTCTCCCTTTCAGTGAAACCCTCCCCAACTCCAGTTTTTGGCTACTTCCGACCTACTTCCTACAACCATAGTTTTTATCTACTTGAGAATTTTCTATAAGTGAAAAAAATATATCTTTTATAATGGCTTCTTTCACTTAGTATACTTTTGAGATTCAAACATATTGTTGCTTGTATTTGTAGCTTATTCCTTCTTACTGCTGAGTAGTATTGCATTGTATGGATATTCCACAATTTGTTTATGTATCCACCAGTTGAGAATGATTTGGATTATTTTCAGCCTTTGGATAGTATGAAGAAAGTGCTACAACTTTTTGAACGATACATATTTTCATTCCTCTCAGATAAGTATTATGAACGGAATTGTTGAACCGTAAGTTAAATATAGATTTAATTTTATGAGAAACTGCCAAACTTTTTTTGCAAAGTAGCTGTACCATGTTGCATTCCTACTACTAATATATGAGGGATCCACTTGCTCCACATCTTTGCCAACACTTTGTATTATCAGATTTTTAAATTAGTCACTCTGGTAGGTGTGTATTGATATTGTATTGTTTTAATTTTTCATTTCCTTAGTTAGTCCTGAGGAAATTGTTTCTCATGTCTAATGGTGTGAGCATATTTTAGTAGCTTATTGGCTATACATCTCCTTCAGTGAAATGTCTATTCAGATCTTGTTTCTTTTTAAATCAGGTTGTTTGCTTTCCTATTATTGAATTGAGAGAGTTCTTTATGTATCCCACATCATTCTTTCAATTCATGAGGAAGTGGTGTATTTAAGCCATTTAGAGTCAAGATAAAGTAACAGAAAGTGATTGACTGTATATATCCCTAGTTCTCTGTTGAGGGGAAACTTATTTTCCTCTTCCTTCATAATACCATATAGAGGCAGCTCCCTTAGAGTTACCTTTCTGCTTCTTGCCACACACCCCCAAGGTGGGAAGGGGTGGGGGGGATTTGGGGGGAGCAATGAGAGAGCTATCTTGTTGGTGAATTTGAAAGCAGTTCTGAGCATGCTCATTTAAGCCCCTTGATGTTCTGGGACCTGTTGTGTCCAGACAATGTGTCTTTTGTGCTCCTCCCCACTGTGACAGTGTCATAGCCTATGGTTTTCTAGCAACTGTCTGTGACTGGGAGGCTTCATTCAATTCAGAAGGTTCTAACAAGCCTATTTCGTCCACATTCTAAGCTTTATTTAAAAAATCAGCTTTTTCAGTAAGGTAAGCATGAGACAGACTATCCCATTATCTTTGTCATATAACATTACCCAATCAAGGAGGGACTATCCTGTCATATTCACAGGTCCCAGCTACACTCAGGGAAGGAGTTTATGTAGGGCAAGTAGACCAGGGAAGGGGAATGTTGGGGCTATCTTAGAATTCTGCCTGTCTCAGTACCTTATACCATGAGGATATGAAACTATCTGTACCCAGGACAGAAGGCACATGGAAAGGATCTGTTCTTAGGGGATTTTACATGCATCAGAGCAGATGGTGAGTTCTTTTAAGGACCCCAAGATAAATCAGACCTCACTTCAACTACTGATTTTGGAAATAATCAAAAACTTACATATCAAAACAGTAACAAGAGTTCTTTTAGGACTTATTTTCCAATGTAATCAATATATCATATTTACTATGATACATGTAAATTACATTATATATATATATACACTACATATATACATATAGTCATCAACTACCTCTAATAATGTTTTCTTCCTTTCCCAATATTTTTTTAAAGATTTATTTATTTGAGAGAGAGCAAGAGTGAGAGAGATCACAGAGGGAGAGGAAGAGGGAGAAGCAGACTCACCACTGAGCAGAGAGCCTGATGTGGGGCTCTATCCCAGAACCCTGAGATCATGACCTGAGTTGAAGATAGATGCTTTAACCAACAGAGCCACCCAGGTACCACCCTTTCCCAATATTTCTAATGTCCCTGCCCTATCATTTCTGTTGTATAGACTTCTATTCTTCATTTCTGTTTCATAGAAATCTTGTAATATTTCCCCTGGTACTTCTGGAATCTATTTTTGTACCAAATCACTCAAGATGGATAATTCCTGAGAATCCATGTGTTCAACCCAGAACTTGGCAGATCTTTAGGAAACAGATCACAAAACACTACTGAAGTCTAAACTGAAAGCCGAATTTCTTCCAGAATGATTACTCACCATCTGGCTAAAGATGGGCACCTGCCGACCAGAGGTTCTCAAGTGAAGTTTCCCATGCAGCTTCCCTGTAGGTGTCTGTCAGTTTTGTGAAAATGAGCCCCAGTCTTTTCATTGGGAGTGACCATACAGTCTCAGTTTACACCTGTTGTCCTGCAAGAGTTATTCATCATGCACTCTTCTACTCTCAGAATTATCTCAGTTCGGACAATGAATGATGTGATCACTCTATGATGTATCGCAGAATACTTTCCAAATTAAAACAGAACTTACACACACACACACACACTCAAAAATAGCAGTTTGGGAGTATTTATTAGTAAATGCAAACCCAGTCTGTGTTGCAAAAATTCCAATTATTTGACACTTACTAAATAATCGTTCTGTACTTGCTGTCTTCTGTATTCTGTGGATTTTATGTATTCTGTGGGTTTTATTCTCATAGTGAACACTAAAATTTTTTAGTTAGAAAAATCACAAACCTACCAGTAAGTATTTCTGTGTATCCAAATTAAAATCATCAAATAATATTTTCTGAAACCAATGAATGTATCTATCTATATTTTTTATGTATATATTGCTAGAGACTCATTCTCCAATTCTATTATGTTGTGCAAGACAGGAAATGCTACACCATGGTCTGGGATCCTAAAGATAATTAGGGATCAAAACAAAATTCAGAGAAAGAAAGGGATGGGGGTGGTGGAGAGAATGCACTGAGGAAGTAAGTCCACTTGCTTAGCTAGGTCAAAGGACATGTGCATATCTAGGTCAAAGAAAACTCTGAGTCCAGGGCTGACACAAAGAGGAGTAAGGGATGATACCTTTAAAACTGTCTGCGTGGAAAGGTCACTCAAGTAACTGAAGTCAAAAATGAGGTAAAAAATCAATGGCTAAGAATCTAGAAATATCATGGATAATGAAGGAAATCAAGTAAATCTAACAGCGAAAGCATGCTTTTGACCAAGTTTAACTATTATTTCCCTCCTCCTCTGGTAGAAGACAATTCCTGATTGGGATAGGACTAACTACCTGCTAGGGACTCTAAGTGAAGTTAGATGACATGGTTTGAGATGTTGGACCGGGGACTAGACACTGTTTTTACCAGATACGGTGACTGGGAATTATTTTATTTGTTGAATATACTTTCCACAAGTATTTGAGTGCCTGTTATGTTCCAGGCACTGTGTTAAGTGTTGGATGCAAAATGGGGAGGAACAGAAAAAACAATCGTGACAACAAAAGGAAAAATGGCTGCTCTCAAGGAGCTGATTCCTGTCCTTTAATTTCCGGTTTGTTTCTGTTGCTATATCCACTTCAAATGTTGCTGTGTTAATTGAGTAGACATGATACCTTTCTTATCATTTACATGTCCAGTTAAGTATTTAGCAAAAAATTTTGTGCAGCAGATATATTTTGGCCACTATCTTTGGTGCTGGGGCCCATGCTTGCCTGTAATTACTGTAAGCTAAAGCTCTAAAATATTCTTTCAAGCAGATTCTAAATATAAGCATAATGCCATGTTATTTGCTGAAAATGTCCATTTTCTCGAGCTCTTTTTTCCAAAAAGCTCCAGACAATTACACATTCATTGCTCTCCTTAAGTGCTATCAGTTACATAGCCTCCACATAGTATTTCAACATGAGGTTAATTGCAGCTAAAGAAAAGTTTATGATTAGTCCAGACAGGTATTTTTCTTCATTGTCTAATACCATAAATCCATTAAATTTCTATCCATCTTGTCATCCTCTCCTTGAAGACTTGGTTATATGACCTGCAATACTAGTTCAGTTTCATGATTATAATTGTGATTGGCAGAGAGCTTTCAGAGTTGCAATAAATTTTGCCACAGGCAGAGAGGGATTTTGTACCAACCCAATTCCATTGTGAAATCTGAATTTTTAACTATCTTATTACTGGTGAACAGGATCATTGGGAAGAAAGAACGATAGCAGTCTTCTGGCGTTAGTAATTGCAGTAATTTGCTTTGGAGGATAAAGTGTGAAGTAGCTTACAGAAATATGGCTTTTCTTTTTATTATTTGTGACTAAAGCATACCACACCGCCTTTAACCCCATTTTCTGGAAGTATCCTGTATCCTTAAATAGTTTTTTTTTTTTTTCCATGGTTTTCATAGCCTACGGATAATCCTGGGATATAGGAGACATGGTAGAGCTCTTGTCATTGGAAGTGGACAACACATTTTCCTCCGCATTTTTTTCTCTCTGGAAAAAAAAGGGCAAATTTCAGGGACTCTCCAGTGTATGTGTATATGTGTGTGTGCACGCGTGTGTGTATAAACAAGTAGCCCATATGCCCATGATACATGTATTCCTCCTTGAAATTTCAGTTGTTGACATGCTGGAAAAATTGGGTACGTAAATTATTTCTGCCCGCAGGCACTTTAACTTGAACGGCCAGCACTTACTCAGCTGACCACCATAGGTCTCCCTGTCCTTGGCAGCATTACAGGGGTAATATTTTTTAACATGGTTGAACAGCTCTTGAAAATTTCTCCAATGTATTAAGCATGAACAAGCCTTTCTTCAACATCAGGCTTGCATGTCTTTCCTCCACATTTATTTCTCTACAACAAACATATTTATTGGGGCCATTATGAGAAAAATCTCGCTCTCCATAAATGTTTGTCTTCCCCTTTGTCCCTTTTATAGGATCGTGAAGAAATGATGGAGAGTCGTGTGTGTGTGGGTGTGTGTGCACGGGCATGTGCTTTTGAAGGGGAATTCCCTTTCACTGAATTATCTCCATGAGGTCTTCTTTAAAAAGCCAGACACTAGGTTTGGGTAGTTTGCTTTGGGATGAGAAATGGGCTAAGTAACAAAATAGGTGTAAATAAAAAACGGGTATTCTCTGTACCAGCATTTTTCAAATGATTTCTTGTTCTAATGTGTTAACTAATCACCCTCTGGCCAAGTAACTATATAAGATCAGTTTACATTGTGCAATTCAGGTAAACAACTGCTCGGATGTTAGGTAACTTTCAAAATCTTCATGATTGGAGACATAGCTGAGAGAAAAGTAATCAAATTTTCTCACAAGCATCGAGAGCAGTGATCTCTGGTACTGGACCATATTGCCAAGATGGCTTGATATGTCTGTTGTCACAACTTCTTGGCTCATAATTAAAATAAAAATTCAGAGTATATTTGAATCCTATTTGTACAAATGGCTATCATTTAAGATTCTGTGGAATCTAGGGTGACAGCTGGATAATATGAAGATGTGTTTTCTCTGGTGCCTTATAGTGGGAATGGAGAAAGCTATAGCTTACAGCCATTCCAACCAATCCCTGCCCCCACTTTGGCCAGCCTGGAATCCATTCCTCTTCTACAGTACTTGTTTACTACTCGCTGGTAGCCAGGGGAGTAAGGCAGGGGATAGGCTTTCCTATATTAAGTTCTATATCAAGATTTCACACAATTCCTAATAAGTGGGGAGCTGGGCCTGTTGGGTCAGAGAACAAAAATACATTATTATGGTTATGATTTTTTGGGTGAATTTGGGGCACATTTCCCCCTCAAATACTCATGTTTACAATCACATTCCATCAGATTTAGTTAGGGAGCAGACAACCTGAATGCGTTTCTTGGAGGACATTTCTCAGAAAGCCAGTGACCTGACTAACCCTTGAATTGGCAGCCTCTGTGAGAGCCATGGAGACCAAATGACCCACTTCTGTCTTCAAAGCAAGGCTGAGGGAAGATCGGAACCGAGATCAGTCCTGAGCTCTAGCTGCCACTGCTCTTGCTGCTGCTGCCTCATGGGCAGGTCTATTTCTAGGGAAATTTAGGAGGTTCTATTTTTAATCCTCTCACCTTTAATGTATAACTACACTGTTGCATTTGAAGACATGAGATCAGATTCTGAGTTCTAAAGAGAGCCTTTCTATTAAAAATATATTTTAGAACAGTTTGAACATGGGCACATATCCTAGAGTGCTTTCTGTTTTCTAAGACTAACAGCCACCACAAGAGATTTTGGGGTGGGAAATTTGTTTATGAATATATTTTATGTATCTTTTAAAACTTCAACTTTTTAATAAGTGAGGGAAGATTTTTACATGTGAGGTGGTTAGATCTTAAGCGTATAGTTCAATGACTTATGACAAATGTTTGCACTTGCATAACCAACAGCCAACTCAAGATAGAAAACATTTCCTTCAACCCAGAAAATTCCCTTGTACCCCCTTCCAATCTTTCCCTACCGTCAGCAACCACTTCTTTAATTTCTGTCACTATAGATTACTTTTGCTTGTTCTTGAACTTCACATCAATGTAATCACATAGTATATACCCTTGTGTCTGACTTGTTTTGCTCAACAGAGAGTTCTAGAGATTTATTTATGCTGTTGACTATATCAGCAGTTCATACTTTCTTATGATGAAGTAGTATTGCATTATATAAATATAATACAATTTGTTTATTCCTTCTCCTATTGATAGACATTTGGTTTGTGTACAATGTTTGTCTATTATTTAAAAAGCTACTAAATACATTCTTGTAAAAGTCTTTTTGTGGACATGTGTTTTCATTTATCTTTAGTATGCATTTAGGAATGGAAATTCTAGGTGATCAGGGGTAGGTAAATCGTTAAGTTCTTAATAAGCTATTGAACAGTTTTCTGAAGTAGTTGTACCATGCGTTCTGGCTGCTTCATGACCTTTGCCAATATTTGGCATTCTCAGCCTTTTTATTTCTAGCTATTATTCTCAGTGTGAAGTGATGAGCCATTATGATTTTATTTTGAAGTTCTCTAATGATTTCTCTTCATGATTTGATGTTGATCAAATTTTCATGTGCTTCTTCACCATTCATGGAGGGTTTTTTTGGTAGAGGGTCCAAGATTTTTCATATATTTTCATCGGGGACTTGTCCATTTGTAATGGATTGGTAGGATTTCTATCTTCTAGAGAGGTCTTTTGTTGCATAAGTATAATGCAAATATTTTCTTCCACTCTGTAACTTGCTTTTTCATTTTCTCAACATGCCTTTTGAAAACAGAAGTTTTAATTTTGGTGAAGAATATTATGACTTTTTTTTGTAGTTAGTACTTTTTGTGTTGTAAGATATATTTGCCTATTTCGAGGTTACAATCATATTCGGTTTTCCTCTAGAAGCTTGTAACTATAGCTTTTAATTTTAGGTGTACAACTTACCTCAAACTAATTTCTGTGTATACTGTGAAGATGGGTTTAGGATCATTTATTTCTTCATATTGTTTCCAATTGTTTCAGTGCCATGTGTTCATAAAATTGTCTTTTCCATGTTGAATAGCCTTAACACATTTATCAAAAATCAGTTGAAAATTTATGTGTAGGTATATTTTTGGACTCTATTATGTTCCAATGATTTGTCTTCCTTACATTAATACCATACTATCTTGATTACTATTGCTCTATAGTAAGTTTTGAAATCAGATAGAATACGCCTTCCAAATTTGTTCTTTCTTTTTTAGAAGACATTTATTGAACATTTAGTGTTTTCCAGGCCTGGTTGTTCTAAGTCCTTCATACGCATTATCCATTTTTGTCCTCATACCCTAGTGCAGAAAGTCCTCACTTGGCAAATGAAGAACATGAGGCACACAATTTAAACACAGATTACAAATCCTGTGATTAAGTTAGGATTTGAATCCCAGCAGTTTCTTCTCCTCTTTTTAAATTTTGTGTTCAATTTACTTAAACTAAAAAACAAAAAGCACAGAGTTCACCCATTTTCCCTACTCTTCACCACCCATCTCTCCCAAACATGGGTCTTTTCTCTGTATCTGTGAACTTGGCATTTTTTTTTTTCTTTAGAGAAGGAGAGAGAGAGAGAGAGGATGCACAGAAGGAGAGAGATTGACTCTCAAGCAGGCTCCACGCAGGGCTCGATCCCATGAAATCATGACCTGAGTAGAAATCAAGAGTCGGTCACTCAACTGACAGAGCCACCCAGGCACCCCTGTTTGTTTTTACATTTGTCTTTTTGTTGACTTACTTAATTTGGCATCATGCCCTTGAGGTTCATTTATATTGTGGCAAATGGCAAGATTTCATTATTTTCTGTAGCCGAATAATATTCTGTTGTATATATATATATATATATATATATATATATATATATATGCCACAATTTCTTTATCCATTCATCCATCAGTGGACATTTAGGTTGTTTCCATAACTTGGCTATTGCAAAGAATGATGCAATGGACATGGGGGTGCAGATATCTCTCCCACTTAGTGTTTTCATTTTCTCTGGATAAATACCCAGAAGTGGAAGTGATGGATTATATGGTAGTTTAATTTTTAATTTTTTGAGGAACTTTCATACTGTTTTCCATAATGGTTTGCACTAATTTTCATTCCCACCAACAGCATACAAGGTTCCCTTTTCTCCACATGCTCAACCAACACTTATTTTTTGTGTTTTTTTTTGATAATAGCCATTCTAACAGGTGATATTTCACTGTGGTTTTGATATTCATTTCCCTGATAATTAACGATGTTGACCTTTCTTAATGATATCAGGCACCTTTTCATGCATCTCTCGGCCATCCAAATGTTTTGTTTGGAAAAGTGTTTGTTCAGGTCCTTTCCTTATAATGATAACAGAAGGATTTCATGGCTATTTTGTTTAAAGATAATTCAAAATTGATTTAATATTAATGCAGAGCTGTTGAAAATTGGTTACATAAAACCTGATATATCAATACAATGGAATATTCTGTAGCCATCAACTGTAAAATATGCCTATATACCTGGGAAATATTCATGATATAGTGGATGAAAAAAATTGAGGTTTTATAAAAAAAAATTCTGAATGTACTTTTGCCCGAATCTTGTGGTTAAAATAAGGTCCTATTTCTTTTAATAGTTAAAGATAAATTAAATAGTTAAATGAGTGCCATATTGAGAAAGAGAAAGAAGAGAGAAAGAGAAAGAGATTGATAGGGAAGGGCATGAAATATCCTTCTGGGGTATTGGAAATGTTTTATATCTTGCTTTGAATGGTGATTACATAGTATATACTTAACTAAAAAATCAGGAAATGGTACACTTAAGATTAGTGTACCTTACCCACTTTCCTGTATTTAAACTTTACCAATAAAATGTTTAAAATTTGATATGACTTTAACTACAATCTTGTCACCAAAGAGTTCCCTATTCTTCCTGGTCACTCAGGCTGGGATTATCTCACCCTGCAGAGTATTTAATATAATTCAGTCCCAATAGTTTACCTTTGGAGTGAGAATTCAATATCCACCTTGAGCTTGGAGAAAAGCCATCCCATCATCAGAAGCTTGTTGCTTTGCCGTGGGTTATTAAATTGTAGTAATAGACTGCATGCCTACCAAAGAGGAATCCAGAGATACTTGCTGGTCACCACTATTGCTAAAATTCCTTCTAAAAATGTTCATCACCATGCTTAGAAGAAAATCCAACCTGACATCATGACTACCAAGCCGTATAAGACTCGACCTTTCCCTTCCTCCCCGACTTCATATCCCACTGCCTGCCACCATTCCTCTTGTTCAAACTGCTCCAGCCACACGGCCTTCATTTCTGGATCTTAAACATTTCAGTTCTGGTCCAATCTCAAGGACACTGCATGAAGTTGATCTCCTGCTTAGAATATTTCCCCACTCCCCCAGGTCCCATCATGGCTGTCTTCTTTTCAGTGTTATCCAACTCGGGTATTAACTCTTACTTTCTCAAAGAAGACTATCCTGACAGATCTAGCTAAAGTAACCTCCTCCCCTCCCACTTAAATCTCTTCCTATTACCCTATTTTATCTTCTTTAAAAGACAGGCAAATACATAAAACTATTTTTATACTTATTTATAAGTATTTTTGGGGAGAGCCTATCTCTCCCCTAAAATTTCTCTGCTTCTTAAGAGCAGAGTTTCTGTCTTGTTCAATGCCATATCCCAATTACTAGTGTTTAGAACCTAGTAGTGTTCAATAAATATTTTGACTGATTTTGTAACTGATTTGTTGTGAATAATCATCACCACTGAGTGTATTACAACTAAATCCTTCACACAGAAAAACCAATCCTGATCGAAACACGTAGGAAGTTGGAGGGAAGTATTGGAGAATCTGCAGTTACTGCCACATAGTATGATTATTAAAAACAGATGGGTTCTCACTGTCATAGGTCATCCCCATCCACTGTTGTTATAATATTTTAGCTGTCTAGCACTAATATTTCAGTGTGTATGTGTGTGTATAGTAGGGAGAAAGTAATAGTGGCAAGTCAAGGTCATGCACTTGAATGTTACCTTCAGCTATGATTACCACTACCCACCTATGTACCAGAGTTCCCAATGTTACTCATATTCATAACTTTTATTTATTTTATTTTTTAAAAGGAGGCTACATGCCCAGCCTGGAGCCCAATGCAGGCCTTGAACTCATAACCCTGAGATCAAGACCTGAATTGAGATGAAGAGTTGGACACAACCAACTGAGCCACCCAGGCACCCTATAGGTTTTAATTCAAAAGCATACCCATGGTGCTTGATCTGCCAGATTAAGAAATTTTACTAGCCATAGTGATGTACTATGCCCAGAAATTACTCTTTCCCAAAACAACTTAGGTCTTGAAATTAAACCATTTTGTTTCCCTTTGCTAGCTATTTGGTCCTCTTTTCTGCCCAGTGGTCTCACTCAACAGGGACTGTATCAGTGATTCA
>NC_138374.1:125618442-125722988 GCF_054177405.1 Leptonychotes weddellii
TGAGCTCTCCAGGCCACACTGTCTCCGTTTCTGTCGGGGCTGCTATAAACTGCAGTGTCATGGGTTGTGCGCCCCTCCGCAGCGCCCCCAGTCCTGCCTCCAGATCGGGGCACGTCTCTGCCGTTTGTGCTTCTAAAACCGCCAGCCTCTCCCAGTTCGCGCGCATGCGCGTGACTCCGCCGCTTGGGGTCCCGACCCGGGGACTGCAGTTCGCCGGTGCGCAACTCTGCCCCTAGGGGTTTCCACCCCGGAGGTTGCAGTTAACTGGCAGGACCCCGGCGCACCGGGTTTCCGTCTCGGAGGCTGCAGTTCGCGTGCCCGCGACCGTCACTCCGGCTTCTGTCTGGGGGGGGTGGGCTGCGGATTGCGGGCGTGGGACCCCGCCGGTCTGGTCCTCCACCCCGGGGGCTGCCCTAAAGTCCTTTCCCGACGCTACCGGTCTGCGAGTCTGTGCCTGTCCGCAGCGTGCGAGACTGTCACTCACCGGCGGTGTAGGATCCCCACGGCCAGGCAACCTCCCGCTGCCGTTTATCCTCCGATATCTGCCCGCAGGATCACGGCTCTCCGCTTCGTACCTCAAAACCAACTGCCTGCGATATTCTGTTTGTAGAGATCCGGATCTTCTTACATCTCAGGCTGGTTTCGTGGGTGCTCAGAGTGGTCTGGTAGATATCCAGCTCAATTCCGGGGACCAGTTGAAATAGGGTCCCCTACTCCTCCGCCATCTTTCCCCCCTCCACCACTGTGTCAATGTTAATGTTTCCTTTGACAAGGAATAAGGTAGAAAACAAAGATTTGGGGGACTGAGACGGTAGGAAAAATTTTGGATTGTTGTATTTTAGCCAGCCATAATAAAAAAGTTTTCCTTTGTTCTTGTGATATGAGGACAAAAGGTCAAATTAAGGAAGCTCTGAATAAAATGACAGCATTTCCAGATATGCCTTCACATTCCACTAGTGAAGTGAAGAAATCCTGAAGTGAATCCTGTTGCTCTCTAAAGTGGAGCTGATATTCCTTAATGTTAAAAAGTTAAAAAAAAAACAAACCAAAACCTTGTTTTCAGGTATGCCGGCCAGGATGAATTGGTGACTTATTTGGAATATTAGGTGAATTATTTGGAATACCACCATTTCTGTGGTTTTTCTTTCCATTTCCATTCATTACAGTACATTTTCATGGCTCAGTTACCAGGCCAATTATAGTTTTCTCTTTTTATTTGTTCTTCTTTATTGTCACCCAGGACAGAAAAAAGAGAACACTGGTGACAGTCATCTCACTTATGGAAGGCTTACAACATTACTGATTAGAATGCTCTTCAGCAAGTCGACTTGCCAATGACATACTATAAAAACCGCTTTTCAGATTAGGATCTTCATGGCAGTGGAGATATTCTCACTAATGGAAATACACAAATGTAAACTGACTCTCTGAGTGAGGAGCAAGAGGTCTTCTTCAGGTGGAAGTCTTAGACCCGTTGTGTGTTTTTTTTTTAAGATGTTCATCATTGACTTGGAGAATGGAGCATGCTCCTGGATATTATGGAAAAGAACTGAAATTCAAAAACTATCTATGTTTTTAACACATAGTTAAAAATAATAGTTCAAAAATCAGGTTTTTTGGTACTGTTTTAATGTCTGAATTAGATAGTAGTACGGTTAATCATATTGAATTAGTCCTGAAAGAGACCTGAAATGTGTGTGTGTATAATAAATGAATAAATATATAAATTTATTGAATATATAACATGAATGAATAAATGAATATATATATATATATATTCTAGTCAATTCAGTGATCACAGGTAAGTAGAGCATGAGTAAAGTGAGAGCTCAGAATCATGAAACTGAGATCAACCACAGTGGTAGCACAGAGAGGAAGCTATCCACACAAGGCTGGAAAGGGAAGGATCACAGTCACTACCAAGCAAATACTGAGATTATAACTTTTAATGATGTGACAAAAACAGAATAAATTCATGTTTGGAAGTCTGTTTGAAATGTTATATTTTCATTGTCAGAGACACTGCATGCTGTCTGAGAAGCATCATATTTGAAAGTGTGTCTAGTCGTTGCCAGGCTGTTTACATCCTTTTCCTAAAGCATGGACTGCTTGATTCCTTCACTTGTAAGTTTTGTCCTCTCTCAGGTTTTTAGGACAATCCTAATGTCTCAATGTCCCAGCCCTAAAAGTGGGAAAAGTCGGATGGGGTTCCAGACCTTCGGCTGGAGCCAAGGGTCTGGTCATGGCAAGAATATCCAACACGGTAAAATACTAAGGAGAGCCAATGGAAGAGTCCTAGGCTTGACTAGAGAATTGAAATGCAGAGAGAGGAGCAAGATCATAAATAAGGTATAGATACAAGAGATGGACACCGATGGGCTTGAATGTCAGAAAAAGTCGAGGAGGTCTTTGACTATTGCCTCATCACTTTCATGAGTACATGGTAGATGGGTATGTTTTGCCTGCTTAAAAGCCAAGAAAGACAATCTGAAATTCACCATCGTCAGTCTTTCTGTCAAGTCTGTCTCTGACTTGTGATCCTCCTAATTAGATAATTACGCATCTCGTTCTTCCTGACTTCAGTCCTGCTCTCAATTTCAGTTTGGTATTTGGGAACTTGCTACCAGTCTTCCACTTCTACCTTCCTTAGTTCTGCCCGGTCTCTCCATTGCTATCTGTTATCTCTTTGACCTTCCTTGGTTAGATGTTTTTCTGGAACAGGGCTTATCACCTGTATCTGCACCCTTCAGACATAGTGGCCTTCCCACTGAAGGAGACCCTTAAAAATGTTTTCTTAGAAGCATACATTTAAGGCAAAGTAGATTTCCATCCCCTGATAGAGATTCTGGGTAGCAGGAAGGTGCCAGGGCCTCCCTGAAATATTTCTTACCAAATTGGCAATTGATGCCTAGAAATTTGGGAGGCAAACATTTATCCATTAAAATATAATTCCCATGACAGCATTAACTATTATTAGGTCTTTGTACTTTGGTGGGCTTGGGGGATCCAAGAGAGAAATTTTCATGGAAGAGAGAGAGAAAGGCAAAAAACAATCCTGGTTACCTAATGTCAATATTACAAAGGAAGTAAAAAAACAGAAACAAAAACAAAAAAAACCCAGAAGATGATTTTACTGTTTTGCTTAAGACTGGTTCTGAATGTTTGAGTTGCTTTGATTATAGCAGCTGGCCACAGAAAATCAAGCAACCAGGCAAAAAAATTAAGTCCTATATTCTGCATCTGTATAGTCTCATGCAGTGCTCTAGGCAATAAAATACATCCCTTATTCTCTACCAGTTGTTCTGAAATCATTATTCAAATTTTTCCCAGCCCACCATCCACCAGTGTTATTTCCCTACCTCAACCCACCTTACCCCCCAGCACCCCTGCTATTGCTTTTTGCACACTTATCAGGATGGTCAGCTAATGTTATACTGCAGCAAACCAAGATATGGTGCAGTAATGCATTATGAATTTTCATTTTTGCTTTCATTATAGCCCTTGAAGACTTAGATGGCAAAAACACTCAGAAGGACAGATTTTAAGATGGTGGGCTGAAACATCAAGACCGGTTATAATAGGGGAGGCCACAGAGTTTAGGTACATTTGCCAGGTAGCTTAGGTATTTTGAGCAGTCTTACTTGGAGAAATTAGAGGTGAATTTTATGGATGCTGGGTATTTTAAGTTGATTTGACAGTGTACTTCTAGGTTTTACAGAACTACCTATTTCGAATGATTCTACTATTGTCAGAATGGGATATCTTTGGTACTCCAAACACGTTATATTCTCTCTCATCTTTTTTTTTTTGTATGTATTGCTCTCTGTATCTCCCTTCCCCTAACATGTTAGCCTCTCTCTGTTTCTTCTACCTAACCTGGCAATTGCCTTAGTACCTAATGTCAATGTGTAGTTGTGATTTCCAATAGGGAGTCATCCTTGAACTCCCAAGACTGGGTTAGGAATCCTTCATATGACCCATAATACTCTATTCTTGCTCCTACGACTGCATGTACACATTGTAATGTTACTACCTTTTCACTTGCCCAGTTCTCCAATGAAACCAGAACTGGTTTTTGGTCTTCTATGTCTGGTTTACCATAAGATCCGTTTTGCTGAGTACCATGCTTACAACATAGTAGGGGCTCAGAAATATTTGAACCATCTCTGCCAAGTCCGATATCTATAACCAAGTGTCTTCCCTTCCCCTCTTTTCTGTGCCAATCTTAGAAGTGAGGGAATAGTATTTATAAAACTGTGCATTAATCTCAGAGATGTTTATTATAACATTCATTGTCTTATTTTTTTTTAAAGATTTTATTTATTTATTTGAGAGAGAGAGAGAATGAGAGACAGAGAGCATGAGAGGAAGGAGGGTCAGAGGGAGAAGCAGACCCTCTGCCAAGCAGGTAGCCCGATGCGGGACTCGATCCCGGGACTCCAGGATCATGACCTGAGCCGAAGGCAGCCGCTTAACCAACTGAGCCACCCAGGCGCCCGATATTCATTGTCTTATTTTCAAAGGTTTCCAAGAACTTAAAGCAAGTCAACAGAGAGAGTACATTCTTATGAGAATAGTGAACTTGGGCTTGGGGAGTTGAATTTGAGGAGGTGGCTAGCACTCTTGCTGTCACCTTCAAATGAGTACGTCAAATTCAGGTCTATCCAAAGAGTTCAATCTGGAGGGAGGGTTAGCATCAGGAGTCTCTGAAGAATATGGCTCTATTACCATGGTTTTAGGAAGTTTTATTAGATTGGGATAAACTTCAAAGAAGTAATAAGGTCTACTTTTTGAGAGAGAAGAACGAAGAAGGAACGGGCCACGGGACCAGGTCACCAGACAAATGTGCCAAGGAGTATTAATAAACTGGAACACAGCCCAAAAACCAACATAGAAATTCCATTAAGTGGCTTTGGCCCACAGAGTGAGAGGTGGGAATGGAATCTGCAGCTTTGTTAGCATGTGGACACACAGAGACTCACACTGGGCACATGAGACATCATTCAAAAGGTAGTAGTCAAATGCTAGTCTTCCTAATACACCCAGGAAAGGACCAACAGGTGCTTCTTTTGCAAAAACTATTATAACAGGGCCTTTGGCAAGAACGTCTTTCTCATAAGCTCGAAGATTGCACCGAAATGGAATTCAAATTCAAATTACTTTCTAGCAAGTGATTTTGTTACCAGCATGCATACCAAGGAAGGTGGAGGATAGTTTCTGAACATCACAGTATATTGAATTGAAATGAAGTTATTATTTATTTATTTATTTTTTTACCATTTAAAAATCAGGCCAGTTTGAAAGTGTTAACTCTTGGATTGTCCATGATACAAATGCTCCACGGATACAAAATTACACACTAAAATTGCCATAAAAACCTTGGCCAAAAGGAGTAAGCCAAGTTCATAAAATTGTTGAGCCTGTTTGTTTTGCAGATGATTTTTTTAAATCACAGTTGAGAAGAGAGAAATGCTTTCTACACTGAACTGCAACAACAATGTGGGTTACCAAAGCACAACGCTGCCATTGCACCTTTATATTGTTTTATATTTTTCTGTTTTTGTCTCTGTCTCCCTAACAGATTATGATTTCCTGTGGGAACTAATTTTGTATTTTCTGTTCCTGGTGGTTCACATTCAGTCGGTGTTATACAGACCAATAGTCCTCCACAACTGGTTTTCCTTTCTTTGGCCACATAGCAAGATTTCAGTTATCTGTGAGTAATTTGGCAGTACTCTTCTTTTTTTTTTTTTTAAATTTTATTTCCAGCAAATGTAACATACAGTGTTGTATTAGTTTCAGGTGTACATTATAGTGACTCAACAGTTCTATACATTACTCAGTGCTCATCATGATAAGTGTACTCCTTTTTTTTTTTTTATCCCCTTCACCTGTTTCACCCATCCTCCCACCACCTCCCTTCTGGTGACCACCAGTTTGTTCTCTGTAGTTAACAGCTTGCTTTTTTAGTTTGTCCCTTTTTTCTTCATTCATTTGTTTTATTTCTTAAATTCCACATATGAGTGAAATCATGTGGTATTGGTCTTTCTCTGACTAGCTTATTTCACTTAGCATTAGACTGTCTAGATCTATCTATGTTGTTGCAAATGGCGAGATATCATTCTTTTTTATGGCTGAATAATATTCTTGTGTGTGTGTGTGTATGTGTGTGCGTGCGCACTCACGCACATGCACATGTGTGTTTATCACATCTTTATTCATTCATCTATTGATGGACACTTGGGCTGCTTCCATAGTTTGGCTATTGTAAATAATGCTACCATAAACATAAGGTTGCATATATCCCTTCGAATTAGTATTTTCATATTCTTTGGGTAAATACCCAGTGGTGAGATTACTGGATCATAGGGTAGCTCTATTTTTAATTTTTTGAGGAACCTCCATACTGTCTTCCACAGTGGTGCATGAGTTTGCATTTCTACCATCAGTACATGAGGATTCTTTTTTCTCCACATACTTGCCAACACCTGTTGTTTCTTGAGTTTTTTATTTTAGCCATTCTGACAGGTGTGAGGTGATATCTCATTGTGGTTTTGATTTGCATTTCCCTGATGATGAATGATACTAAGCATCTTTTCATGTGACTGCTGGCCATCTGTTTGCCTTCTTTGGAGAAGCATCTGTTCATGTCTTCTGCCCATTTTTAATTAGATTATTTGGTAAAAAAACTGAAAGAGTGTTGAGTTGTATAAGTTCTTTATATATTTTGGATACTAACCCTTCATCGGATATGCCATTCACAAATATCTTCTTCCATTTAGTGGGTTGTCTTTCAGTTTTTTTGGTTTCTTACTTTACTGTGCAGAAGTTTTTTATTTTGACGTAGTCCCAATAGTTTATTTTTGCTTTTACTTCCCTGGCCTCAGGAGACATATCTAGAAAGATGTTGCTATGGCCTTGTCAGAGAAATTACTGCATGTGCTCTCTTCTAGGATTTTTATGGTTTTAGGTCTCACATTTAGGTCCTTAATTCATTTGAGTTTATTTTTGTGTATGGTGTGAGAAAGTGGCCCAGTTTCATTCTTTTGCATGTTGCTGTCCAGTTTTCCCAACACCATTTGTTGAAGAGACTGCCTCTTTCCCACTGCATATTCTTGCCTCCTTTGTTGAAGATTAATTGACCATATAATCATGGGTTTATTTCTGGGCTCTCTATTCTGTTCCATTGATCTATGTGTCTATTTTTGTGGATTTGGCTGTACTCTTAAGTCATGCATAAATATGCCTTAACTTAGCGCTTTGGTCTCAAGACAGGAAAACCAAGTCTCATCCATTGTATTATAAACAAATGACATAGACAAAACCTGGCAAATTCTCAAGGACTTGGATTGATATGGGGTCACCACCATAAACCCAAGCCAGTCACAATCACTTTATGAATATATTCAGACCATTTTTCTAGCAGCTTACATAAATAATGTTTTAGAGTTTATTTTCCTAATAGGAAATGATATTTTTAGAAGGGTTATGATGTACAGTATGGGGATTTTAATAATGGACACATCTGAGCAAAAATGTGCTTTTCTCTTAGGAAAGACTACAGTAGGGTGTATTACCTCCAGGCAAGCATATTTTCTAGTCTTTTTCTCCCTCTTCTGCTTCTGCCCCTGTTTCTTTACACACATTATTTCTCCTTCCAGAAATCCATCCTAGCTCACATTCTTTATCTTAAAAAGTCTATTCAACATTTATTTGGGGGTAGTTAGAATGTTCTAGTCTAGGAAGTGCATATTTGTCAGCATAAATCACATTTGATCTTTCCATTTGTTTTGAGAGTCCTCTAGACCTTGGGTATATATAAAGGTCCTTGTAATGAAATCATCTTGTTTGGAAATTGGACAAATAGTTTGAAAACCAGCAGCAAACTTTCCAAGTACCAGAAAAAATCTGATTCAGGGATTAAAATAAATGATGACATTAATTTAAAAGTCTATTTTTCTTTAGTCTAAACAATTAATTAACAAACACTTCTTGAGTTGACATAGTAAGTTCAAAAATAATGACAATAATAAAAAAGCTTTTATTTAGTTTCAAATCAATGATATTAATTCAATTGGTTCTAGACCCATTATTGCTGAACTCAGCGCTTAAAAATTAACTTCATAATTTTTAAGTCATAAATAAATCTTCTATGTTTTTAAGCAATAAATAAAGCTTCTGTACTTTCATAGGTCATGTCTCTTAATTTGCAAATGAGCCATTTTCTGCCTTTTGATTATACTCAGGTTAAATTACATTGCAATAAATTGCATTGCCATGAAATCTCCCTTTAAAGCCAGAGAACTTTAACTCTTATTTCCCCCTATTTCAAATAATAATTGTTGCAACAAAATTCTAATACAAAGAAAGTTTGACTGATCACTGGAGAATTTTGAAAAATTGTTTACCTGCATTTATTTATAGATTTTCCAAAAGCTATCAGAAGAAAAATTCTTGTGCTAAAGATATAGCACATATATGGAGAGGAATAAATTCAAGCTAGTTCTCTAGAAAGTATAAAATGATTAGGTTTGTGATCTATTTAAATTAAATATAGATAAAACTTCAAACACGCATTTAAGCTTCTCTTTTGTTATTCGGATTTTGTTTAGTGGGTAAATAGGCATGCCACAAATGTTGTAGATGGATTGCTGTTTGTGAGATCTACAATTGTCTTGAACTACCAACCAGTGCTTCTGGGACCCCCAGCCCTATGGAGAGTTCCCTATTGTTGGTGAGAAGAGTGCTGAATGATTCGAAGTCTCTGTGCATCTTCTGTTATAGCAGACACCAATCTCTGCACCTTGGGATCACCCAAGTCCTTCTACAGTGGATCACATGATCAGACATCCATGTGTGCAGCCTATGTAAACTCTTGATAACAATGGTGAAACATAGCTTGTTGGTTATTATAAGATGACTTAATGAGACAAATAATTATTAACAATAATCAAAATAATTTTTTCAGTAGATCTAATTATATTACCTGTGTTTATATTAAGCATGGAGTTAAAGTATTGGTGCTGGTCAATAATCAAATTGATAAAAAAAAAATACTGGCATTGAGCACAGTGACTTTTTCTCATAAGTATGCAATGAATTCACCATTTCTTATATAGATGTAAAGCCACTAGCACATCGTGGTGAGGGAGGTTGGAGAAGTACGTGCTCCGTATTTCCATTTTTTTTTTAAATGTTTTTTATTTATTTATTCATGAGAGTCAGAGAGAGAGAGAGAGAGGCAGAGGCAGAGGGAGAAGCAGGCTCCCCACCCAGCAGGGAGCCCGATGCGGGACTCAATCCAGGACCCTGGAATCATGACCCGAGCCGAAGGCAGACACTCAACCATCTGAGCCACCCAGGCGCCCTCCGTATTTCCATTTTATCCAAGGAAGTAGGTGGCAGGGTGTCAGCTGGAAGTATGTTAGAAAGCTCAAGGAGACAGAGATTTGGGGAGTAATCTCTGATCAAAATAAGAGAAAAACTGCCCAAGGGCAAGAAAAAAGTGTGCTATGTTTTGAGCCCACCTAATATTGAAAAACCATAAATTTAGATGCAATACTGAAATTCCATAAATTTTTAAACACCTATTATATGCTTGGCTGTTCTAGGCAATGGTGATTCAGTCAAGCTCTCATGGAGTTTACCTTCCGGATGGATGATGGTTATGTGATTTTTCTGTGGTATAAGAATAAGGAAGGCTGGTTGCTTAATTGCTTCAGACTAGGGAAACTGAGGAGCAAGTATGGACGAAGGGTAGGGATTTAGTTTATTTTGTTGCAGGAAACATTTATGGAGCACCTCTAATACCCCAGCTACTCTAGGAGGTGTTGGAGAGTCAAGGATCAAAAAGTAAAGTCTTTTCCAGAAGAGCTTCTAAGTTTACTGGGAAAGACAGAAATGTGAGCAGATCTTGTCACTAGCGTGTGGTCAGTACTGTGATGACCATGAAAGCAGTGTGTGCAGGGGAAGAAGTCCTTAGCTCAGTGGGGAAGAGGCGTGAGGAAAGTGTCAGGGACGAATTCGAAGTTAGAGGATGTCTGAGCCAAATCTTCAGACAGCCTGGTAAGACCCCAAAACATAAACAGCCTTGTGTGATGTTTTCAGAGATTTGTAAGGGAGTTGATACTCCTCCTGTGTAGAGGATGAGGCAGGCAGTGCCTGGTGGGGAGGCTGAAGGCAAAACCAGGGAACCGCAGGGAGCGATGATGGTAGAAGACACACCAGCTGGTCAATTACAGGGTCCAAGCTGGACAACACATGTGAAGCCTGGAGGGCTCTGATAGATTGTAAAATAATGAAGGGATCAAAGGACTGGTCTCTCTCTGGCAGAAGAGAAGGAGAAGCGAGAGAGCTGCAAGGATAGTATATAATAATCTGAGTGAGATGTATGAGTTTAAGAAGTCTGAAACGGAGTTGCTCTAGATGAAGAGAATGTCCAGAATGTGACTGAATATAAGGGGCTCTAAGGGACTGGAAACCGAGGAAGTCCAAGAACTCACCCGTTGACTGTTTCATTAGTGTGCATATTGTAATGCCTACGAATGATGTCAGAAGGTGGAGGTAAAGATGAAATATGAGGTAATAACCGGGAGATCAGTGGATCATAGTTATATGAGGGGAGAAGGCTTGGCTTATCTAGATGCCACGGACCTTAAAAGCAGAGAATTATGTGTGCGAGATTTTGCAGATCCCATAGGACCCCAAGGCACCCAAAGCCCTTGGAAGGCAGCTAGGTACCTCCTAGTCACCAGAAAGAGACACACTCCTGAAGCTCTAACAGATACCTGAGCTAAGGTACTTCATACTTTTCAGTCTTTTCTGGATATTTGCCTGTCCACACAGACACTAGAAGCATAAATGAATTCTACAAGCTTGCATAGGAAACCAGTGCTTGATCCAGGACCAGAATGAAAAGATTTTTGCCTATACTATGACTTCACTGTGTTTTTCAAAAATTAGATTTCTTGCTCAGGCAATGTTTTTCAATAACAAATTATTCCTTTTAATACAAAAGTACTGGTGAAAATTATTTTCTTGGAATTATAATTATGCAACCTAATGAAGCCTTGCCGATAAATGGAAGAACTCTCTTGGCCCTTGGATTTTCCCCGGGCTTCTCACATTAATGTCACAGTGCTGGGAGAGTTCAGAGCCCCCAGCATTAATGCTCATCTAGCCAGTTCATCCAAAATTTCGTTTTTGGATGCAGCCTAATTTTTTTTTCTCCCCTTAAATTTGATAAAGGTTATTTTATTTATTTATTTATTTATTTATTTATTTATTTATTTATTTATTTTTGATAAAGCTTATTTTAATGTCTTTATCAGCTGGAACTTTTGCTCAATGTAGAACTGACCTCCACATCTGGAACAAATGCTTCCGTGCCAAACATCTGGCTCAAAAGCAGCCAACAACATTCAATCAGCTGCAAGTTTCTAAATCTCAACGGCTTATCTTTGTATGGGTAATGATTGATTTTCACTTAAATTTGAATACTTTGATATCCTGCAATTCCCTATTTTCTTTTCTCAGTCTTCCCAAATGGAGCGGATTCCCACAGTACGGGAAGTTTCTGGAAACCCTCTTGACTTGGGTCTGCTGGGTACCCTTCCCAGAACTGCTTGCACATGCGGATGAAAGGGACTCAGTTACTTCCTGATGGTCTTTCCCCGGTCCACTGTTGTCTTTCTGGAAGGCACTGATTGGTTTTGACAGCCATCTGACAGTGTTTTTAGATCATGCCTCTATCAGCTCATAGAGGCTGTTGTTCTAACAGTGCGGCTGCACCTTCCGTGATTTCCGTATGATGCTGGCGTCACTCGGCTGGGAAACTTTACGGTTCTACGGGCTTGTATTTTTGCAAAATATGATGGTCAATGTTACCATATTTCATCCTCAAAGCATCCGTCTGGGGCCGAACCGACGCTCTTCTCCCTGGTTTACCGATGCGGAGACGGTTATGCACAGAGAGGAAATAATTTTCTCAGGCCTCCAGACCACTTGGGAGAGCTGAGGCTTAACCGGTCTTGGAGGATTTGAATGGGCAACGTACTTCCTCTCCTATTTGATACAAAGAAGGTAAAAATTCAGTTCACATAATCATCTAATACATATTTGGTTGATTTTAAAACTGATTTTGGTCCATTATTTTGTCGAGTCTTTGAGGACCGATAAAAAACTAAAATGTAGGTGTTTATCCAAAACTCTTTACCTCCGATCTTGAATCTGGCAGAGAAGTCATATCTTTCTAAGCTTGTCTTTATACTTCGTAAAATGAAGCATGTTTCATTTTATTTCTAAAAGGGAATGGATGCAATAAAAGAAAATTTTAGAGCCTCTGTGGATCAGGGTGTGGCAACTTTTTTGGATAGTCCATACTTATCAAAGGGCCATGACAATTCAGCGACCCTCATGTTCATTTTTAAAAGCTAATTTTTAGATTCTGCTTCAAGATACATAAGATACTCACATTTATACTCTTTTTTTTTTTTTTAAACTGGCATCTCTGTCTTTTAAAGATGCCTGAGGGGGTATTCAGGGAGAAACATGTGACCGGAACAAATTGAACACCTACACTCTTGTCTTCATGAACCAACCACTCAGACTCTCTCCCAATGGGTTAAGCAACAGAGTTACCACATAGAGAGTGAAGTTATCAAAGTTAAAGAAGAAGTGATTTTTTTTTTTTAAATCTCTCTCTAACCCTAGCCATAGGCAAAGAGGAGGCTATCCAAATGCACTTTATACTTCCTTTATTTTATTTTTTTTTTTCAGGCTTTCCTCTAAATTGCCATTTATTGCTAGCTGTGGCAAATTTGTTATTCCTTGTTAAGAATCAACTTTATCGAACTGGAAATCTCATCCTCTTACTATTTATTAATATAGTTTTAGAAGAATCCTCCCATTTTGGTTGGTGGCTGCCCCGTTGGGTTTCAATGTGATGTACTTGTTGGCTGTTTAGTCCCATGGGGACTGTGCTGAGACAGACTTACCCAGGCTTCCTTTGAACACAGAAATGAAAATCAATAAACAATTTGAACTTCTTCGAGGAGAATTTTTCTTCTCTAATGAATATACAAGCTTGGTTACAGCTTAATTCAAAGATTGAATTTAGTGAGTGTTTTTGAATGCACCATAAGCATGACAAACACAGGCTGCAAACGACATGCCCCACAGGGAGACTTAATGTTGAAAAAAAATCATCATACTCTCCCATTCTAAGCCCACATAAAAATGAGACAACTCAACGGTAATAATATTTACTTGAACCAATCTTGAGAAATGGCCCAGTGAGTGCCCAGTGATAAAATCGCTGCTGTCTATACACAAAGAGTTTTGAAAACAAACACATATACAAATAAAAAAGAGCCCAATTAAATCAAACAAATACATATTTTATCAGTTAGGATTGTTTTATATTTCAAGTGACAGAAAACTCAACTCTGGTTTTGATTGAGTCTTGATCCAGGGGCTCACGTGCTGTTACTAAGACTCGCTCCTTTGCTTCCCAGCATTCTCCCTCCTGTGAAGTTCACCTCATCCTTATTCTCTACTTGGAAGCAAGGCACTCCCACATGACAGCAAAATGGCTTCCAAGGAAAGCTTTTTTCACACAAGAGTTGAAAAGGAGCCCAGGTCCTGTCTCTGGCTGGCTTGACGAGGGTCCTATGTCCATTCCTATCTCTGCATCCAGAGGGATGGGATGTCCTGGTGGAATATAGCCATCAGAGTTCATCTTTTGACATTGAGAATAGTATCAATGGTAGGCAAGTCTTGAAGCGTTTGTTAGAGGTGATTTCTCAGAAGAAGTTTGAGTTAATATTTTGCCAAAAGTGTGGTCAGAGACTCATATGACCAAAACCACAGAGAGAGACAAGTAAAACAGATTGGAGAAATGGTTGAACAAATTACTTAGTTAATGGTACTATTAGAATCCATCCTTAAAAGTGTGGTAGTAAGTTGAGCTGCACCCATAATTTATCACCAGGAGCTTGTAATATTAAACACATGTGTTAATGGACGATGACATTTTTAAAATATGTAAGAACAAAGGTACATCTGTATAAACACCTAGCCAATATCATAAATGGAACTAACTGCTTTACCCGGGTCATGGTCCCGGGACCCTGGGATGGAGCCCTGCATCCAGCTCCCTGCTCAGCAGGGAGCCTGCTTCTCCCTCTCCCTCTGCCTGCCTACTTGTGTGCTCTCTCTATCAAATACATAAATAAAGTCTTTTACAATTTATTTATTTATCTTAGAGAAATAGCACAAATGGGAGGGGCAGAGGGAGAGAGAATCTTAAGCAGACTCTGCACTCAGCGCAGAGTCTGACCCAGGGCTCGATCTCACGACCCAGAGATCACAACCTGACCTGAAACCAAGTCTGATGCTTAACTGACTGGGCCACCCAGGCCCCCCCAAGCTTTCTCTTGACTGTAACTTCAGCCTATACCTTGACCTCAGCCCCATGAGAGACCCTGAACCAGAACTACTTGGCTAAACTCTTCCCAGGGTCATACAGAAAATGTGTGATATAATAAGCATTTGCTATATAAGCCTTTAAATTTGGGGGTAATTGGTTATGCAGCAGTAGATATGTAATTCAGTACCCAATCTTATTTCCCATTGCTCATCAAGATGCAAACTCTCCTGACACGTCAGCCAATAAATTAGCCAGTAAAGCAACCAACTGAGTGTATATTCACTACTCACTCCTTCCCTGCCCAGCATAATCTCATATTTAACCTCAGCACCTTCCTTATCTCATCTTGCCTTCTTTACATGGCTGGTGATTTTTTAGTCAGTGGCATGCGGTTGAGCACATAACGTCGCTTTAATTGACTTATATATGTTATATTTGGCCAACTTCCCAAAAGGCAGAGGTCTTCATATTTTAAAATATTTCTGAATTTATTTCTGGACTCAATAAATCTTAATTAATTGAAGTAGCAAATTAGTTCCTTCAAATTGCTTGACTCCCAGGAAAATTAAAGAAATAGCTCTGTTTGTTTTGGAGCAAGTGGTGTTTTAAGAAGAGAACAGTCTCTTGCCCATATCCACCACATCCCACCTTATTCTTGTTTAGAGCAGAGGTCAGAAAACTGTTTCTATGAAGGGCCAGAGAATAAATATTTTTGGCTTTGCAGGTCAGAGGCAATTACTCAACTTTGCTGTTATATGGTGAAAACAGTGATAGACAAGTAAATGAATGGATGTGACTGCATTCCAATAAAACTTTTTTTACAAAGAGGTGACAAGAATTTGGGCCTATGGGCTGTAGACCCAATGTAGGACCCAAGCCCTAGGGTATTTCCCAACAGTACCACATCATCATAAGAATCACCTGGAAAGCCTGTTTTAAAATAAACACATGTACCTGCAAATGTGTTTTAAATAAGCGCCTCTGGTGCTCCATATAATCTGACAAATTTGGAAAACCTGAAGAAAAGAATCAAACTTACTGATTCCTTCCTACCAGGGGATACTTTCCCTGTGAGATGTGTGAGAGAAGTGAAGCAGAAATAAAAAATCACATTTCTTTCTTTTTTTGTTAAAGATTTTATTTATTTATTTGAGAGAGAGAGAATGAGAGACAGAGAGCACAAGAGGGAAGAGGGTCAGAGGGAGAAGCAGACCCCCCTGCTGAGCAGGGAGCCCGATGTGGGACTCGATCCCAGGACTCCAGGATCATGACCTGAGCCGAAGGCAGTTGCTTAACCAACTGAGCCACCCAGGTACCCCCAAAATCACATTTTTGATGACTAGGATTCTTATGATTTTGCAAGGCCACATGCCTCATCTAAGGACTGACTATTATGTGTCTCATAATGACACAGCTAAATGATTTATGGTAGTAAAGGCAAAGGGTAAAATCATCATTTCCCTATTTCATTAAGGAAAACTTCTGGATTTTTCACTTGGTTTAAAGGATGCAGTCACCCTAACTACTCTTCTGTACAGTGCGGGATTTTCTTACAAAGATAGTTGCTTTACAAGATTAAGATTTTGAAGATACAGAATCCAGAGACATAACATGAAATTAGGTGTAGTTCAGAAACAATTAAATCTGACCTAAGTTCAACCAATGAGGTGGCTCATATCTGCAGTGCTGTGCTGAGGTGTGACTTATCTGTTAAAAATAAAATTTTAATGCAGTTTTGGAATGGGTTTCCTACATACATTCTGGGTCCCTGTCCTAGTCCATATTGATGAGCTATATAGTATCCTAAGGTTGTCTTTCCATTCCTTTCTGATTGAGAATTTTATGTTATAATTTCAATAAATATGATCAAAGAGAAAAACTAACCCTATTAATTGCCCCCAATTTTCCACATAAATATTCAGATATAATATACTATAAAGTTGTGGAGAGCATGGTTTGGTTCAACCTTGACGCTACTGACGTGTTGGAACACGTTCGTCGTGGGGGGCTGTCCTGTGCATGTTGTAGGCTGGTGATCAGCATTCATTTCTTCTATCTGCTAGATTCCAAAAGCACTCTCAAGTTATGAAAATCAAAAGTGTCTCCAGACATTGCCAAATGTCCCCTGGAGTGGGGGGCAAAATTGCGCCTGGTTGAGAAGTGTAGACATCAAGAGCCCCAAGCAAAGTGGAGAATAGGGATAGTTTTCCAGTCATCTCATATTAAGTCCCTGCCCTCAAATTTTCCTGAAATAGGTAGATAAGGAAAAGAAGGATTCATTCAAGCTGTAATTATTCAGATAGTTGACTCAATTCTTCTCTTTGTTTTCCATGTGAACACCAACAGTGGCACTTAGCTCTCCTGGGAATTGCTCGGGGAATCAGTTCTATAGGAACACCTGGAGACCACCATTTGTGAGATCCCTCAGTAATGATTTTCTAACATCCAGATGCTAGAAAAACCATTTCAACACACTGACCCAGACTCTGTGCGTTTTAACAAATCCATACCCAGAGAATGCCAGGGAGTATGAGTGAGAACCAGACAGTATACACCATCTGGCATTTTAAAAAATATATACCACAAGCCCGATGAAGAATTTACTTTTAGCTTATTTATGAATGGGCTTATTTTGAATGAAACAGGAGAATCCTAACCCCCAAGTAAATGAACTAGCTCAAAATTTTCTCTTAAATTGAGTTTACTGACATTATTTCATAATAATGAGATTTTAGAATATAGTGTAAGGAATTGTTTTGGCTGACTTGTTTCTACCAACCTCCTGCCAAATTCATATGTGGAAGCTCTAGCCCCCAAATTTCAGAATGCAATCATGTTTGGAGAACAGGTCTCTAAAGAGATAATTAAGTTAAATAAGATCATTAGCGTGGGCCCTAATTCAGTATGACTCATGTCCTTATAAGAAGAGGAGATCTGGACACAGACATGCACATACACGGGAAAAACCACTTGAGGATACAGTGAGAAGGTAGCCATCTACAAGCCAAGGAGAGAGGCCTCACAAGAAAGCAAACCTGCTGACATCTTGGTCTTAGACTTCTAGCCTCCAGAAACATGAGAAAATATCTGTTGTGGAAGCCACTCAGCCCATGGTATTTTGTGATGGTGGCCCTAGCAAAGTAATATGGGTCATTATATTTGTTCCCTCATGTCACATATGACATATATGAATAGGGTCATTATGATAGTCCCAGTCCCTAAAATTATCCCTCCTTACTCTCCACTCAAGTCAAGACAGTAAATCAGCAGCATATCATATTCCCAAAGCAATGGCAGAGTTCAGTAATATCATTAAAAACCAAAAGGATACAGGCATGGTGGTCTCTCATCTATCCACTGAACTCGCCTGTTTGGTCTCAGCAAAACGTAATAGATTTTAGCAGATGGTAGTGAACTTCTGCAAACCTTGCTAGTTGTTAGACTCAGTTGCAAGTATTGTCTGGATGCACAGCCTCTAGTACTTGGTATGCAGGTATTGATTTGACAAATTCTTCTCAAAACTGTGGAACGGGGAGGATCACTTTTCCTTTACATGGCAGGGACAGGACTGTACCTTCATTATCTTGTTTGTGAGCTAGGTTAACTCTCCTGCCTCTTGACATAATGTAATCCATGGGGCCTTAATCATTCTTATATTGCATAAAATTTCACACCAGTCCGCTCTATTGATGATATCATGTTAACTGGTCTTGAAGAACAAGAGAAGTCAGGTATGCTATAGTCTTGGTAAGACATCTGAACGCCACAGAGAGAAAACTATAAAGATTCATGGACCTACCATACTGCTGAATATTTTAGGAGTTTAGTGGCCTTGTGCATGCTGGGATATCCCGTCTGAGATAAAGAGCAAATTGTTGTACCTTGTCCTTTCTACCATTAGGAAAGAAGCTCAATATCTGTTGGATCCCTTTGAATTCTGGAAACAATGTTGTGCAGAATTTGGGAATACTATGAACCATCTGTGAAGCTTTCTGGTCTTGAATGAAGCTCAGAGCAAGAGGGAGCTCTGCAGAGTCCAGGCCGTGGTAAAAGCTTCTCTGATGCTTTGGCTGTAGCAGCAAATCCTATGGTGCTACAACTTTCTGTGATGGATGGGATTGCTTGTGTCGCATCCCTGGCAAGGTCCTACAGGAGAGCCAGAGTTCAGAACCTTAGGATGCCAGGATAAGACGATGCTGTACGGGACAGAGTTCTAGTCTATGTTTGTAAAAAGCTCCTGATTTACTGCTTGGCCATAGCAGACACTGAGCATCTGACCACAGGCCTAAATGACTCATCCACCTGAGCTACCCATCACGAACTCCATATTACTGGACTCGCTTATACATTTGAATGGACACAACAACTATTCATTAGAATATGGCAGAGATGCTTGCGGGAGCAAGCTCAAACAGGTGCAGAAAACACAAAAAAATCACCTGGGGACTTAGCCCAGATGCTCTTATCACCCACCTGTGCTGTTCTACACATCGCTTCTTTCAATCCATACCATGGCCTCATTGGAGGTGAGTACGTGTGTTGGGGGGCGAGGGTGGTTTTTCCATGACCAACCAGCAGAAGAGAAAAGGACATCGGTCTAGTTTTTAGAGGGACTGGTGCAGTGTTGGCTTTAACTGGAGATGGACCGCTGCTGCATTACAGCTCCACCTGAGGGAGCCCTGGAGGACCGCAGTGAAGGGAAATTCAGTAGGTGGAGCTTTGAGGGGTACATTTAGTTGTACATCTTGTGTGAAGGGAGGTGGTCTGAGGTCCAAAATACAGATATGTATTGATTCCTAGACAGGAATAAATGTTTTAGGGGTCATTGGTCAGGGGCCCCAAAAGACAAAGAGGTCTAGGGAAACACTATGTGATTGGACATACGGGGGAGGGGGGGCAAGGATCTTTGTGAAGATCTTTGTGTCTTAGTTTGATGTCCACCAAAAAACATCTCTCCTGCAGTAGAGATTCTCATCATCCTGCCGGGTGGACAGAATAATCTTTCCTAGGGATGTCAGCTAGGCTTTCTTAATGATCACTTCAGTGCAATGGGCCCATGAACAGAGTGGCCATGGTGGCAAGGAGGCAGATTATTCTGGGCTCAGTACAGGTTCCCTTTCACTAAGATTGCTCTCACTGCTGACACTGCTGAGCGCCCTGACAGCAGACAACAATGCTGAGCCCCCTGATATTGCCCCAATGACAAACCAGTCACTTGGGAGTAGGTCAAAGGTAGCTCTGCCCTTCTGCCTTGAAAAAGCAGATATTTATCATTCCTCAGATTGATACATAATCTGAATCTGGGTTTTCCTTCTCTGCCCTCAGTGCCTCTGCCATTCAAACACACAGAGAATCTGAGGGCTTCCGGAATGCCTTGGCCATCAGTATGATAGTCTGTACGCTAAGCCTCAGACTAAAGAACACCTTTTGTTACAAAGATGTGATAATGGACTCACACTGGTTTTACCATGTACCCCATAATCCAAAAGCAGTCAGCTGTTGAAGGCTTAGCTAAGGTGCATCTGGGGAATATGTTATGGGTGTGGAGAGCCATCTTCTAACATGAAGTGTATTCACTGAACCAAAGGGTTGTATATGGATCGTGCCTCTAATAATTCAAATATGGAAATTTGGGAACCGAACAATGAAGGTTGGAATGGACCCTCCCAACTGTTACACTCAGTGACTCACTTGTGGTATATAAGTCTCACAGGCCTGCAGCCTCAGGCTCTACCGGAGTAGATACCTGGTTGTCACAGGTGGGACATTTCCTGCAGAGGAAACAGGAAGGATTCCCTTGTACTGGAAGCTTTGACTAGCACTTGGCCACTTGGACTTCTCATGCCAGCATGCCAACAGCAGGAGTTGCTAGAATAATTGTAGCTGATTATCATGAAGAGCAATTGACCCTGAAACCATGAGAAGTTTAGCTTGCTACTACACAAAATAATTAGAAAGAGAGGATTGGTATGTCTGGATCCCAGGGGAGTCATTTTTAAAAATTTCCAGACCCAGAAATACTGTTAATGGACAATTACAGCAATTGCAACCCAATAACAAAGGGCAAGTAATGTCTCAGACTCCTAGGGGATAAAGGTCTAGGTCACTACATCAGGCCTTGGGTCTTTCAGGAGTTTGAGTGGGTTATCATCTTGATGGGGACTAAGAAACTGAGCTTGTGATTCTCCTCTCAGAAAGAAATAAGGGCATCTTATTCACACACACACACATACACACACACACTCTGGAGTTTCCATATTGTAGTATGGGAACTGGATATGAACTGGGAAGGTCTAAGTGTGTCTGAGCGCACAAAATTTAACTGTATTAAGCATCTCTTATCTTCTTCCTCAGATTCGCTCAGAATTTCAGCTATCTGTTCTGCCTGAGCCATCACTTTGGCCTAAATCTATGGTTCAGCCACCTGAGCCCTATCAACCACACACCCAGAGTTTCTGACTTCTTTGACTTCCAAATTGGATGAAATACCTCATCACAGAGTGAGGAATCTGGATTCCCAAGTAGTTGCCAAAGGGGCTCAATTCAATGCCTAGAAGGGGAAGGTATTTATCTCCCTATGAGGTGAAATTTAACCAATGCCAGGAGATGAGAAGGAACCAACTAGATCAATTCCTTTTCTCTCAAAGGAATTTATTGTGAGCATGGTTTCTCGTTCGTTAGCCTGTGGGAATATATCCTATTCCGCTTAGTCAGTGATATCATGGAGCTGGCTCCTACCATTTTGCGAGAGCGATTTGTATGCATCTCTTCCCAACTGTGCATTCAGTGAAGTCATACTCGTAGTGTAAAATCAGTTAAAAGAGGAGTTTTTATGCCATGGAAAGTAGAGAACGCTAGAAATCAGGGCTTTTCCTCCATGGAGAGCTGGTTGTTAAATATTTACTCCACCCACCCCTGAGCCTAATGGACATACCTGCTGAATGACTTGGAGGGTCTCTTCATGGCTTATCATGAAACCAAGAGCATAACTGTAAGGTGTCACCTCACATTGCCACCCACCTTTCGCTGCTCAATTTTCCCCCAACTTTACTTTCAGTGCTATTGTGTATCACTTCCCAAATAAATCATTGGCATTTAATCTGTTTCAGGCTCAGTTTACTGGGAAACACTGAGACAGGAATTAGATGGAGTCGAGTGAAAGGATTTCAGATCTTTGTTAACACAGGTGGTTGTGGAACCCATGTGCACACTGTGGAAACTTTCTCTGGCAGCTACCTGCCAACCTGGGAGCAAGAGTGAAGACAGTTGGCAGGACTGACTCAGGTTTGGATAACTGAGAGATGGTCCAGAATGAAAGAGATTCTGGACTGCTGTGTTTCTCTAGTTGAGGTGGATGGTCTGGATTTTTCAGCATGCATACAGGGTGAAATATGGGAGAAGGAAAAGGACTGGGTGGTCAGAACCAAAACTCACCAGAGGTATTGAAGAGAGCAAAAAGCTTATTTAATGAACAGTGAAGGAATCAGAAACTTCTTGGAAAATAAAGTTTACTGAGTATTTCTCCAAAACGTATCAAAACATATGTATAGGTAAGTCCATTTATATTAGCCTACGATTTTCTTTTATACTTATTCTGCTCTAGCCACTGGGTCTTCTTGCTGTTTCTTAGATAAGCCAATCTCATTCTGCCTCAAGTGCCTGGTAGATTCTATGCCCAGACATTCATATGGCTTTTTATCCCAATTATATTGGGTTGCAGCTCAAATATCATCTCCTCAGAAAGATTATCTGAAATTGCCCTATCTAGAATATTTCAATTCTCTCCATTCACTTACCCAGCTTTATTCTTCTTTATGCCCCTTATCACAGTTTGAATTATTTTATTTACTTGTTTTGCTGTTTGTTTATTGCCTGTCTTCCTGACTAGAATATGCACCCTATGAAGGCAGAAATGGTATTAGTTTTTAATCTCCAGACTTTTAATAGTGCCAAGTACATGGTAGATCCTCTGTGAATATTTGTAGAGTAAATGAATTGAGTATTATTAACTGTTAATTAAATTATGTGTAATTAAATAATCATTTTTTAAGTAGGCTCCATGCCCAGCATGGAGCCCAATGTGGGGCTTGAACTCACAACCCTGAGATCAACACCTGAGCTGAGATCAAAATTTGGAGGCTTAACCAGCTGAGCCACCCAGGTACCCCAAAATAATCAAATTTTAAAAATTAAAAATGATTAATTTATCAAAGACCCTGTGTGTGCCTAGTTCTCTGCTAGGTAGGGAGACTATGGTGTTTAAGACTTAATTCCAACTTTTGAGCAGCTTGCAGTTGCTTTGAGGTGAGAAGGCATGGGCACACAAGATGCCTAAACACACTGTGGTTTAGTATATCATACATGTCAAACAGTTTTATATCTGACAAGTGTTACAAGAGTTCAGAGGAGAGAGAACACAGTACACTGGAGCAGCTAGAGAGTTTTGGAAGAGGTAGGGTTTAATTTTGACCATGAGCATTGGTTTGATATTGGGGGTAAATGTTCCCCTCTCATGACCTTACCAATGCTGAATATACTGGTATCCAAGCAAGCAACCCATTAAAAAACTCCAAATAACCATCTGTCCAATTACTTTGCCTACATGACACATGCACATACAAAAAAGTCATCTAAGAAAAAAGATATACATTTAAGTTAAATACTCAAACATCTCTGTGTTAAATTTTTAACTCCGTTGCATTGAGATGAATAAGGATTGATTGGTTTAAGTGAAATAAGAAATACCCGATTCAAGTGCCGAGCTGTATCTGTATACCACTTGAGGAAGGAAAAAACAAGATGGATTCCATTTGTCAAGGACTGACTGATGTCCAGTCCAATGTCCTCAGTTGGTGTCAGCCTCTGATAAAAATGAAGCCAGTTGATTTATTTGAGTATTTTTTCACTCTATTTGACAAAAACCCATTTAAATTGCCCTCATCAATTGTACTCTTTTATCCTGGTTTCAGCTCTTATTTGTGCTGTCTTATCTTCTCAACGCTGGTATAAATTTTCTTTGTTTTAACTTTAAATTTTTGAATCCAAAAAATTTCATGCACTCAAAGATTATTTATTCATCCTTGTTTAGAAAACTAATAATTCAAAAAAATAAATCTAACCCTCCTACTCCAAAACATTGGCTCCTGAGGGTTTAAGCAGTTATAGATGGCATCCTGCACACAATCCTTTTCTCCCCTTGAGCTGATTCACTGATGTGTTAACACCAGGAGCATTCTCCTCCTTGCAGAATCAGTCCTCATCAGAAGCAACTAAAGGAACATTGTTGTCCTTAGTGACATTAGAATGGAAACTAGAAAGGTCCTTTATTTCTAAAACTATTTTTTCTTATCCCATAAACATCCTTCCTTCCTTCCATAAACATCTGATATATTAGTAACTCCGCACAGGACGGTAGGGTAACATCAACTCGGACATTAAGGCGTCTGTGTTTTCTTCTCCCATAGAAAAGGAAGGGGAGTTCAGCTCCTACTAATATTTACCAAGGCCACTGTGGTAATTATTCAGAGGTGAGATATTCTGAGAGGAAAATGCTGTTTTCTCTTTTTGGGTTAGGAAATGTCATGAAGGTATTCTATAAGCGTTTTCCAGAACTTTGATAATGTGAAGGGTCATTCCAAGAGTAATAAAGAGCCAAGTAAAACTAGGAAGACAAATTATGGTAAACTTAAGTTACTCATGAAAGAGAAGCCAATCAGGACATTACTATTAAATATTTCAAGAAACCTGAAGTTAGAACTAAAGGAAGAAAAATACTCAGAAGAATAGTTAGGTGCTGAGTGTTGATTTAAAAGAATATAGGAAGGAAGAAAGGAAGGAAGGAAAGAAGGAAGGAAGGAAGGAAGGAAAGAAGGAAGGAAAGAAAGGATCAGTAAACCTTAGAAAAATTTTTACTCATTGCTTAAAGTATAAAAATTGGTGAAAACCTAGATTTACAGCAGCAAGGTGTGTAAATCTACATCCCTGAATGATGTAATCCCGCTGCTATACTCACTGAAAAAGTATTCCTACTTGAGGCCATAAGGATTAATGTTGCTCTCTTGGTAATACACCAAGAAACAGTTCAATGTCTTTTAAGACAAAGCAATATAACACTCTAAATGTACAAGCAACATTGCTCCAGGAAACACATTTGTCTGCCAGAGCCAAATAGTAATCCTAATTTAATGAACATCCCCAGTTTGTTGAGCCCATCGGGGAATGAAAGAGTCTTTTGGGAAGCCTGAAAATGAACTGTGCCAATTGATTAGGCAGCTTTTTATTTAGGGGGAAGTTTAAGTGCCTGGAATACTTGACTGAAAGATTTGAGAGTTCTCTCAAAATGGAGTCTATTATCCAAGACTATCCCTTCACTGCTGAGGGAAGGGGAAACAGTCATCTATATATTAGATACTTGTCCTGCTTCCAGACAAGTTCCTTGTTTCTTTGTATCTTAAGATCACCACAAGATATACTAGCTACAAGAAACAAGACTCCTGTGCACAATGAAAAAAGGAACAATATTAGATCCATTTGTTCATTCATTCATTCATTCATTCACACCTGAGGTGTTGGAAATGCTTGAAAGATAGTCTTTTCAAAGGGCCCTTTTATAGAGAATTGCATGCCATAAGGCAGGACCAAGAAAATTTAAAACAACTGGTATTTTCTTGATTTTGGGGGTAGTGGTAGCTGGGGGGCTCACTGAGCAGGCTTTAGTCAGGAGTTATGTCAAAGTGTAGGTAATTATTCAGAGAGTCCTCACCACTTCTCAGACACCAGCATCCCTCTCCTCCTTCTGAAGCCCGTTCTCGAGCAGTGACTGTTGGTTTTAACAAGGGAGTTAAACAAGGTTTAACAAGCGGTACCTGCCCAGTCTAAGGAGATGCATTTTGCAGTCAGCTCTGAACTATTCTGCACTCTGTTCTCCCTGGATAAAACTTTTATTGTTCTCTAAGATTTGGTATCTCCTTTTCTACAGGACTGTCTGGTGGTGGCCGGAATTCCCTTTCGCCTTAGAATTTTGTAGTAGAAGTAGTGTCCTCTCTTTTCCCCTTCTGTGGCATATATGATTTCTGTGTTTGAATATTTGTGTTATCTGTTGATGAGGCTGGGCACCGGGGAGGACACATATGTATCTGCGTGCCAGGATGTTGAGAATGCCCAGATCTACCTGACAAATTTTCCAGTGTTTAGGAGCTGGTACATTTTTCACATGATGCCAAAAGTTCCTGAGGAACAGCTAACAATGAGATCTCAATTATAACCTTCTCTGATTTGGAAGCTAAGAAATCAATTGCATGTTTATTTCTTCCAAGTCTCCTGAGAAATCATCCGTAGCATAGTATGGGATGTGGATTGTTACAGTAATTGGGGGTGGGGTGAATTGTTCATATAACAAGAATAGGGGCAGAAACCTTATAAATTGTTATGAAAATTTCTTCCTGGAAACTGGACTTGTGATATTTTATTGCCTGCTCCCAAGATGTCAGTAAGCATCATGAGATCAATAAAATTCCCTAAGATTCAATGAGCCAAACTGGTCTCTGTCTTCACTACATTACCCTGGATCCCAGGGAGGCTGTGGTGCTGAGTGGGGGTCCCAATAGCTCTAACTGCCATTTGCTTAAAATAACAAGTGATCTGTGAACATCCCAATGCAGAGGGAAGAAGGGGACAACAGAAGTAAGGAATAGAATTTATTTCCTTAATACCTCCTGTATTACACTTCTCTGGCTGCTGTAACAAATTACCATAAACTTGGTGGATGAAAGCAACAGGAATTTATTCTCATGAATCTGGAGGCCAGAAGTCTGAAATCAAGGTGTCAGTCTTCAAAGTGTCAGAAGTCTTCCAGCTTCTGATGCTTGTAGACATTGTGTGTGGAGGCACCACTCCAGTCTCTGCCTCTGTGGTCACCTGCCTCCTCCTCTGCTACCCCTGTCTTCTCTGCTTCTGTCTCTTGTAAGAATATTTGTCATTGGGTTTAGGGCCCATCCAAGTCGTCCAGGGTGATCTCATCTCAAGACCCTGAACTTAATTACATCTGCGAAGACCCTTTGTCCAAATGGTAACATTTCCAAGTTTTGAGGATGTGGACATGGACTTATCTTTTGGGGTCACCATTAAGATCACTATGAATCCCATGTGTCAGGTTCTCTTCTGAGTACTTGATGTATATTATCTTTGAATTTCAGAATTCAAACCCTATGAGAACTCTGCCAGGAGCTGGCCACGTTACTGTGGACAAGTCATTCACCTATCTGGGTGGTAGCTTCCTCATTTGTAAAGTGAAGAACATGGATTAGATACTTTCTGTTGTTTCTTCCAGGCTTTACTTTAATGATTCCAGAGAGAGAGGGTAGACCCCTTCTAGAAGGGGACAACAGGGGAGGCTTTATTCAATAGTCCACAATGTGAAAGGTGCCTCCTGGAGATGTGTAATGAGCTTCCCATCTCGATGGTTGGTGTTAGCAAGAAACCCTCCTAGCCACACTTCTCCCGAAGTCCCATGTGTATACACAAGACTTCAAACAACTCCCCCACCACCTAAATATGACCTGACCTCACTTCAAACATCCTTTCCATGACCTAAACATGACCTGACCATTCACTTTGATTTAATGCTTTTATTCTCTTATGTTGCTGGCAATGTAGACCCAGAGCAACACTATCCATCTTGAATTGTATTTCCATATTTTATTCTATATTGTATCTCTATAGCAGCAAAAATACACCTATAAAACTTTCTATAATGACCAACACAACATCTGAAAAAATGATATCATCATAATAACAATTGGTATCTAACGTCCTGTTAAAGGAATCGAAATAATACAGTAAGGCTATACAGAGCCTTGATCTGAGAAGACTTAAAATAATTTTGTTCAGTTCTACCTAGGTACCAATCACCCACAATCTTTCAGGCGTTGTACTAGAAGACTATAGATGGATATAAGAGTCTGTCCTTCCTCTTGCACGCTCATCTTCTAAAGGAGGCAAAAACATAATACTTGTGTCCAAGCATTGGTACTCAAGTATGTGAAGCTGAAGAAAGTTCTCATGAAAAAAAAATAATAAATTGAATCAGGGATAAGACTGGGGAGAAGGAGCAAGAGACAGAGCAAAAGCTTGTTGGCTTCATTGCTAAATCATGAGAATGTGAATGCCAATCACACTGCCACTGAAACCCCAGAGAATACAACGACTCGTGACCATCAGGGGATTAATGGTGCATTTAAATTGTTCTCTCCAGAGGTTATATATGCACTGAGGCACAGAGTGGAGGTCAGAGCTGCGTGGCCCCTAATGGCAAACTTCAAAATGCCCCTGCTTTTTTCTGAGAAGGATTGATAACATCCAAAGAAGTTGTGGCAAATAGTCAGATGAGATATCTAAACTCCAAGAAGGCCTCAGGTTCCATGAGACCCACCAGTGGGTCCTAGAAATGTGTCCAGGAGAAATCTGTCCCGTGGCCAGATGGAGGTTCAGTGAACATGCGTTTTGGTTCAGTGAACTCTCCCCTGCCAGGAAGGAATTAGTCATCATCCTAACAACAATAACGTGGACTGGGATACTGTGCAAAGTGTGCCTAATGTCTCCACTAAACGTCAGGGTGAGCTGTGAACTTGGCAAACTCCTATTCATTCCCAGTTAACAATTCTCTCCAATTCCCCAGTAGACTGGGGGGCCTGGTTGGCGGCTGGCTCGTAAGAGACCCAGAAATACATAATCGGTTGAGCTGAGCAAGACTTAGGAAAGAGATTCACAATAGACACAAGGCTGCTCAGGTTCAGTCTTAAGGAGACTGACAACAGCTTCCCTTCTGGAAATGGAAGGAACACCCGGAAGCAGCTCACACGGAGGAAAGCCAGTACGGCATTTGCAACGTCCAAAATTTATCTGGTCATCATGAGAAACAGGCTGTGTAAGGGAAAGCTCAGCATGGAGAGAAGTGCTCACAGCAGCCCAGGCACATGGCAAATCGGAGAGCCACAGGTGGACAATAAAAGAAATCTATAGTCATGCTGGTTGCCAGCCTCAAAAAGTGCCACAGAATGTCAACGCCCTGCAAAGCCTAAATAACTGGAATAGCTTTCATGTGACACACAAGAGATGTTAAGGGTCTGGGCCTAGCTCAAAATTCATAGTGCCCTGCCCCTAATGACATTTTTTTTTTCTCCAATTAAGTGTTAGTGACTGGGAAGTAGAAATAATAAGAGTAGTAGTAATAATATTAGTTTTAGTCAACTCAGGCTGTTATAACAAAAGACCATAGACTGAGTGGCTTAAACAACAGACATTTATTTCTTACAGTTCTGGAGGCTAAGAAGGCCAAGATTAAGGTACGGGTAGATGCAGTTCTTGACAAGGGCTCTTTTCCCCACTTGCAGTTGGTCGCCTTCTTGCATCTTCACATGGCAGCGGGGTCAGGGGGTATCAGGTCTCTTCCTCTTCCTATCAGGGCACTAATCCCGTCATGGAGGCTTCCCCCTCAAGACCTCATCTAAATCTAATCACCTCCCAAAGGCACCATTTCCAAATACTATTACACTGGGGAGTAGGGCTCTGATATACAAAACTGGGGGGATACAAACATTCAGTCAATAATAATAATAATTAATAATAATAAGCAGACACTACTCCTGCCCTAATGAAGCTTACATTCTAGAGGAGTTATAGATGTTGATCAAATTGTTATACACAAATATGTGAAATTATAGTTCTGCTAAATTTTAAAAATAACAGGGTTATGAGGCTATGAGGGCACATAATGGGGGGATTTGCATCATGTGAGGCCAAAGATACTCCTGTCAGAAGGTGACAACAGAGCTGACGTTGAAGGACAAGGAGGTGCTAACTTGTGGTATAAGACATAGAATACAAGTAGCTGCCAAGCAGAGAGATAAACAGTATCCAGAGGGACCTGTGCGGTCTGGGAAGTGTGTGTGTGTGTGTGTGTGTGTGTGTGTGTGTGTGTGTGTGTTATTTTAAGGAAGAGACTTAAATGAACAGAAGGATGGAGCTGGGCTTCATACAGTCACATGATGAGCATAACTCCCACGGGCTTTCTAATTCTTCACATTTAAATTGAAAAGAGTCTTCCTCAGTGTTGAGGAAATTATAAAAATTTCTATCTTTATTTTATTGAGGCTGGTCTTCTCTCTGTCTTCATGTAATGTCCACCTCCGCCCCTCCTTACCTCATGCCCTTTCCTAAGCTCTTCTCCCACTTCCTTTCTATAGTGCTCGGTGCACAGATCCCTAAAAACTGAATTCCCATTCTGTGGTGGAGTTTGGGAGTGTGTCTCCACTTCTCGGTCCTTATTATCTGAATTGTCATATTTTAGGGCTTTTCTATTAAAATGAGCTGTAATAATCACAGAAATATTATTATAAGTTGAAAAATGTTCCATTAGGAGACAAATTACCTCCTTGGAAAAGAAATTCTTTGTAAATAACATGAACCTGTTGGCTATTTTTTGTATTTTACTTTTTGAGAACAGCTCAGAAAGGGTCATAGTTCAGTATTCCTGTGGCCAAAATAAGCAATGAGTTCTGTGAAACATGCATACGTTAAAAAAAAAAAAAAAAGGCTGCTAAAATTGAAGACAAGGAGCCTTACCAATTGGACTTCTAAAAAAATTCCATTAGGAAGTTTGTCATATATACTCAACCTTATAAAGGATTTTCTGAATGGCCACCAGCATGCCAGACACTGAATGAGATAAAGAAGATAAAAAGAAGCATAAGACAGAACCTGAGGGCATGTAGTCTAGGTAGAGAAGAAAAATCAAGACTCATTTATTCATAAATATTCTTGAGCACCTATTAAGTGTCAGTGACCAACTAGGAATAAATCCTCCCTACATTTGCCGAGATTAGAGTCTCGGCAACACACTCAGAAAAAGAGAAAGACAAAAGCTTCCAAACATGACTCCTAGCCAACTTCAACATTTTCTGTTAACACAGGGACAAAAAAGAGTAGTATGATGACTTTATCAAACTTATTATACAGACTTAATTTATTTAAAATCAAATTCCTCACAAAGTACTACTGAAGTCAAACATTTATAGATAGAGGTAGAAATAGATTATGATTGTCAGAACATCCAACACAAATAACTCAACAAGCATATATCAATGTTTAGGAAATTCATGTACTCTATTACCAGGAATCTCCCCATCAACTAATATGTCTCTTCCTTATAATAATTAGGTATAAAGACACTGACTGATGAATGAGAGAAATTATTAAAGACTGAACTGTGTCCTTCCAAAATTCATATGTTGAAGTCCTTATACTCACTGTGACTGTATTTGGAGACATGACCTTTATAGAGGAAATTCAGGTTATACAGGGCTATAAGGGAGGGGCCCTAATCCCATAGGACTGGGGGTGGAAAAGGAAAAGATGCCAGTGCTCTGTGTGTGTGTGCATTGAGCAAGGGCCATGTGAAGACACAGTGGCCATCTGCAAGCCAGGAAGAAAGCCCTCACTAGGAACTGTATGGGCTGACATCTTGATCTCAGACTTTTTGTCCCCAGAACTGTGAGAAAATACATTGCTGATGTTTAAGCCACCGAGCCTGTTATATTCTGTGATATAGCACAAGCAGACTCACAGAAAAATAAACTAATATTTATTGAGTACCTGTTATATACCAGAATCTGTGCATCATAACAGTCAATATTTATTAAATACTTACAAATAAAAATATTCTTAGGGCATTACCTTCTTTTGCATAGTTCAAGATGGCTTGCCACCACGTCCACATCACAACTACAAGATGAGAAAAGAAAAGGAAACAACCCTTCTCTTTAAGTCTCCACCCAGAAATTGCACATTATATTTACTTACATCCTATTAGGAGAACATAATCACATAGCTAACCTCAGCTACAAGGGAAGTTGAGAAATGTAGTCTTTATTTTTTTTCCAAGTCAGAAGTTCTATTACTATGGAAGAAGGAAAGAATGCATATTGAGTGACACAAATCAATCTTTCCTATACCCACACCCTCACATGGACTTAGACATTCCTGAGTAAAATATTTAATGTTTATAACCCTGCTGTTATGCTTCACCCTAGATCCTCTGATTAAACCATTGGATAATGTTACCACTTAGTTGGGGCTAATATTTTCTATACATCTTAGTTAACTGACTCCTACTGCAAAGAAGCTAGCACATCCTTTTGTTGATTAACCCCAGTTGTTTATTGCCCTTGTAATGGAAGAAACACAAATTTTTCTCATAGCCATAAAAGCAAAGTGATTTGCTTAAGGCTTCACATAGGCGGTAAATAGAATAACTGGGATATGAATCAAGATTTTGGCATTCCAAGTGCAGTTTTGTTCCCACTTAACTACCAGATGATTTAGAAGTGCCTCCTAAAACACTCTAAGATTTACAAACGAACTAGTCTCTACATAATAGAAGGTATCAGGTAGATAAGTTGGATGGGGAAGACCAACCTGAACAAATGGGAAGAAACTTTTGTGGTTCATCTATTTCTTTTTTCTTAAATAATTTGACTTTCAATCACTAATATTCCATGATGTGAAAGTATCATGTCTTGCTAAATCTCCTGTTACTGTCTATTTAGATTGTTTTTATTCTTTTTTCACTGCTGTTATAAACCACACTGCATTAAACCTAACTGTGTATAAATATTTATATGAGGTGGATAGTTCAAAAGTTATACACATTTTTAAGGCCTGTTGATTGTCTTTGGCAATACCGTCAAGCTGCCATCCAAAAAGACTTACTAATACTTACTTCCATCAGCAATATATGGCCATAAGAATTGAGGTCTTAGACTGGGTTCTCTGGAAACAAATGCGATTATGAAGATCTTTATGCAAGTGATTTATTCAGGAAGTGCTTCCAGGGGAGGCCAGTCCAGAAGTGATCAACAGGACAGGGAAAGAAAGGAAGCCAGGCAGAGGTGTGCTGTCAGGCAAAGTGCTACAGAGTTTAAGCTTCAGCCCGATTCCTTGGGAGAACTCTCAAGAATAAAGTAAACCTCAGAATTGTCCCAAACAGAGGTAAGGAAGCTGGACTTTCACATTCTAATGCCTGATAGTCATTTGTCAAAGGCCAGCTTGGGGGAGACCTAAGTCCCAAGCATGTATGTTTTGCAGTAAAACAGTTCCAGTAGCCTGCAGGCAGTCTTCCAAACAAGAGCTTCAAGTCTCAGACATTAAAAGCACACAGAAGTCTGGGTGCCTGGGTGGCTCATCAGTTAAGCATCTGCCTTCGGCTCAGGTCATGATCCCAGGGTCCTGAAACGGAGCCCCACATCAGGTTTCCTGCTCAGTGGGGAGTCTGCTTCTCCCTCTCCCTCTGCAATGCCCCCTGCTCATGCTCTTTCTTTCTCTCTCTCTCTCTCAAATAAATAAATAAAATCATTAAAAAAATCAAGTACACAGAAGTCAGTGTTAGAGGCACTGTAGGTTGTATACAGAAAATATCATAAGAAACCCGAAAGGATATGGGCAAAGCATTAATATTTTCTGCTACAGTCCACCCCTTGCCCTGCTCAACCCTCTCACATTTCCTGTTCACTCCATTCTAGTAAAAATTCTTGAAGGTGAGAGTGACTCAAAATTTCTGAGGAAAGATTGTAAGTTTGAGAGTTAGTTGAACAAACTACAGTCTCTACGGTTGCAGTTGGTCCCAAAGTGATGACATTTTATCATCTCCCTCTTCTACCACCTGTTCTAGATTTTTCTCAGCCACTACTGAAAATAGCCATGATGTGATGCACTACTGCCCAGCACGTTCTTCTTTGCCTTAGTGAAGGAACTTCCCTCTGGGCCTTACGTGGAACAGTCATGCTTACACCTCTAAATCTTTTGATCCTTTTCTCACTACTCTGCCAGGTCATTATTTGTTCCAAGCTTCCAGGGCTATTCTGGTAGCATATTAGGACCAGCTCCAGGTGTCCTTGCCAGGGAGTTAAATACTGAGTCACAGAATATTTTTATTTGTGAGTATTCAATAAATATTAACTGTTATGATGCACTCTCCCTTATCCACCATCTTGGTCTGACTTCTTCAATATCTACTTCTAGACATCCTCCTCCTAGAAACCTAAGAATACATATTACCCATGCCCTACAAATCTTTTAGCAAATAATTTCTTCTTCCTTTAATAAGACCCAAATTTCCCCAGTTAGGTCATGTTGAGGCTGGACCCTAGTTATTTATCTACCGGCCAGGAAGAAATGTAGGGGGAGATCATGAGGATAGCAGGTATTACTTTTCAATGCATCCACCTTAGTCGAGCCTTCTGAATCATCTCCAAGCATGAAGGGGAAGATTATCCTTTAGACAAGAAGAGCTGGCAATTTTGCAGGCCCAGAGGATTCAGTAGACTCTAGAGCATATCCACTCAGACATACCTATCTTGAATTTCATTGTTCCCCTCCTTCCTTATTAGGGCTCTGATTTTGGTGTAGGGTATTTGCTAGGGTCCTTAAGTTCAGTCTTTTCTGAAGTTTTGTTACTCCTAAAATAGAGCCCAGTGCCTGGTATTCAGCATACTTTAAACCTCTTAAATGGTTCCTGGGTGGCTCAGTCGGTTAAGTGTCTGTCTTTGGCTCAGGTCATGATCCCAAGGTCCTGGGATTGAGTCCCACATTGGGCTCCCTGCTCAGCTGGGAGTCTGCTTCTCTGCCCCTCCCCTGGTTCATGTGTTCTCTCTCTCTCTCTCTCTCATAAATAAAATCCTTTTAAAAAAATAAATACTCTTAAAGTCCTGCTGGCTTTCCTACTGCGTCTTAAGTTGGTAATTGACTGCCCTCACCCTATATTTGTCTCTCCTTGATGCATTAATAGCATTCAGCAAACCATCAACCAATTTCACAGTTCTTGTAATCACAATTTTTCTCATATCTTTTAAATGCAAGTGATGTCGTATGAGTCAGAGCATCCTTGCCATCTGTATGCCAGCCCAACCTAACACAGGTGAAAATCTTGGTAACTGCATGCTAATGCCAAGAAGATATTACTCCACTTAGCACCAATAAGAGGGCCTTTGTTTTCGAGTGGCCATTGAACAGCTAATTTCAGAACCTGGTCCCCAGAGTCTGCTGCCTGGGACCACTGCTGGTACAAACAGTCTTAGGGGAATTCTGCAGAAGCAGTCCCTGAGATGAGGGTTCGTATGCAAACAATTTCAAAAAATGCTTCCAAGGAAGGCTAGTAAAAGAGTGGGGAAGCCAGGACAAGAAAGGGAGGAAGAAATATAAATATCCGAATTTTGCCATCGCTTGAGGTAAAGAGATAGTAAATACTGCCTAAATATATAGGATTTACCATATTTTATACATTTTAGCTGTGACTAATACCCCTAGAAGATTAAAAATACAGTACAGACATGCAGGGGGAAACGTTTTAAAAAAGAGCAAAGAAAACATAGAAATACAATGAAAGATTGGAAAAGGCGTAAAAATAAGAATAACAGAAAGATAACATAAAACTGAAAAGTATATTTCATATCAATAAATATAAATGGTATATGCTTTCCTATTAAAAGATAAAGGCTCTCACATTGTACAAAATGTAAAATCCAACCATATGACATATAAACACACACTTAAAACACATTGACAAAAAAACATTGAAAATGAAACAATTTAGGGATACCTGGGTGGCTCAGTCAGTTAAGCAACTGACTCTTGATTTCAGCTGAGGTCATGATCTCAGGGTTCTGGAATTGAGCTCTGCTTTGGTCTCCACTCTCAGCAGGGATTCTGCTGGAGGATCCTCTCTCTCTCTCTGCCCCTCCCCTGGCTCGTGGGCTCTTTCTCTGTCTCTCTCTAAAATAAATAAATGAATCTTTAAAAAGAAAAATTTAAAAACTTACAAAGGTTTACCATAAAAATAAAAAGTTCACTGTAAAGGACATAAATTGGTTTTTGATCACATGAAAAGATCCTACCCTCACAATAAGAATAATCCAAAATAAAACAACTCTAGAGGGGGCTGTTCACCTATCAAATTATTAGAAATCGAAAGTCAGATAACACATTGGTTGTTGGAGATGAGAGCAAACAGTCACTCCTATACATGGCTGGTGCGACTGTAAATTATTTATGGAGTTGTAACTTAATAGTACCTATTGAAATTACAAATATATTTGCTCAATGATACAGCAATCCCAGTTGGACAAATTTATCCTAAAGCAATCCTCACACATACGTACAAGGATATTCAATGCAGTACTGCCTGTAAGTGCAAATATTTGAAAGTAAGCCAGTATGTCCATTAACCAAATCTATGACACCATTAAAAATAAAAATGTAGCTTTCTGTGTATGTTTATGAAATGAGCTCCAAGAGTAAGCGGGGAGGAGAGTGTCCCTCTCAAGGGTCTCTGCTAGCCTACATGTTGCTTTTGTGCAAATTAGAAAAAGATGCCACCTTCTTCTGCATGGGCATAGCCTTTGCATGGGCCCATGGTCTGTAAGTGGAGCAGAAGAGAATTTTAGCCATACTTGCCCCTCAACCACATACCTTTATGAAGGACAGAGCCATATGTGGCCATCCTGGCTCCAAAGCAAAAACCTGCATTACTTTTTCATATGGCATTTAAGAAAAAGGAACATCACAAATTTATTCCTATTCTTTTAGTACATAGACATACTATCAAACAATTACCTGAGAAGGAATAATGGCTTGAAGATATCTTAATGTAACCCACAAGGAAAATAATAACTGCAGGATCATTAAAGTTTAATCAACTAGTGGAAGGAGTAGCATTTTATTTACCAGACGATCTTAATTTGTTTTCTGAATTGAATTAATTGATTAGTTAATTTAGTGCTTAACACCACTTGTTACCTTTGAACAGCAACACTAAAACTTTAAATTAGTAAAGTTTATAAACAATGAATTTGAAGACGGACCACGATGTCACAGATTTGCATCAAATGAATGTTATAATGTATAATATTTCTATTATGCCAATACATTCATATATGTAAAACATTAAAAAAGGTCAAGTCAATTATCTACAAGTTTGGTCCATATCATGCTGAGATATGGCTTATATTAAAGCTCTTAAAACACATACCAAAATTTCAGTAACATAACAATATCCCAATGCAGTTGTTCCTGGCTGGCTGGTGGCTTTCCCCTTGAGAGATCTAGATGCATGGACTCTTTTCATCTTGTGCTCAGCAGTGACCTTGGGCCTTGGAATCCTCCACATTTACCTGACAGAGAAGGAAAGAAAGAGTGGAGAGAATCTTGCCTCTTAAAAACCTCAGACAGGCAGGGACAAATATCAGTTCCCCTCTTATTACATAGGTGAGATCTAGTCTTATGGCCATGCCTAAATACAAAGGCCTCTAGAAATGTCTGTAGCCCCACAGCTGTCAATCATAAATAAGCCTACACCACGAAAGGGGGAGCATGAATTTTTGAACGGCTAAATATCTCTGCCACAGAGTTGGACCTTGTAAGGCAGTATCTGACTGAATCACTTACCCTGAATTTAAGCGCTTTCCGTTACGTGAACCAAAGAGAGGCCTATACATGGAATGAAAGATCTGAACTGAATAAAATACCTGATGATTCTTCAAAAAAACTGTTTCCATGTGTCATCTCCTTCTCATTGATTTTTCATCCCACTTCTACCTGAAATTTATTCTCAAAATTTCACCCGATAATATTGGTCAAAAATATATTGAGCGCTTCCACAAACTCAACTGGCATTTTTTGGTCTTTATGTTGATGGACCTTCACTGCAGTGACCCTGGCGACTTCTTCCCTTTTATAGTATTCTCACCTTTGTCTGTACTTGCCTCTTCTTCTCCTACTTCTTCTGGACATTTCACCTCAGACCTCATCCTGGCTTTCCTCTTCTGATGTTCCCTAAACGTTCATGTTCCGGAAAGGTTAATCCTGACTCAACACTTCTTTTTCCAAACCTTCCTTGAATGGTCTTATTCTTCCTGTGATTAGAACCACCACCTGAATGCAATTAGTGCTCACATTTGTATCTCTAGACATTACCTGTAACCTGAGCTTCAGACTGTGCTGGACATCACACAAAGACTTTTACTTCATTAAGTCCAAATACACCTTTTTCTAAATTTGCTTTTCCCCCATTATTTCTGTCTCAACAATGAGACAGTATCCACCCAGTTACATAAACTAATAACCTAGAGTTCATGCTTGACCATATTTATTTCGAACCCATTAAATTAATCATAAGTACGGTTGGCTTATTTTACCTCCTACATATATTTCAGATCTATTCCTTCCCATTCATTTCCTATTATTATTTTCTTAAATTGGAAACTTCAAAATTTCTCCTCTGAATTACTGAAATCATCTCATTTTGGGTCCTCTACTATAGCCCCCCATCTCTTTAGATTTTACACCTTGGCTAATAATGATTCCATCCCAGACCTAGTGGCTCAAAACATTGGGTCATGATGTCTAATTTGAGATTGTAGAGGAGATCCTAGGTAATTTTATTACCAGCCAATTTTGGAAATTACTGCCCTAGAATAAGTCCTATGGGCAAGCCCCAAGTAGCAGGTCATACAGAAACCAATCCCTTTGTATATTTTCAGGTCTTTCTATATTGTCAGTTTTCTAAGCCCTGAAAACAACAAATGAGTGACACTGAGGCTCTGACATGATAAGTCTAGTTACTTCAACAGCTTCAAGTGCAATTCTATTATCATCACTACAGAGTGATTATGAATTGGAGAAACCCTTGGGTCACACTGTGTATTTTATATACCCCTGTGTGCTGAGTATTAGGTCACAGAAATTTTTTGTCAGGTCATGTCAGGCAAACGTTAGGGGATGAATCAATGTATTGGCAAACTAACAAGTTTAACAAGTATAACCTCAGTTGCTGAGCTGTGAATGCCATCACTTAATAGAGAGCAGAATGGGAACTAAATGAGTGTGTATCAGGGTTTCTTGGATTCTTAGATTGGCTGCCTTACAACAAAGTGCGTTTGTTGGAAGGATACTGGAGAACTCATTAAATTGGCTGGAGGTGGAAAAAAAAGACTGGTCAATGAGCATAAACCAGGGAAGCCGAGAGGTCTAGAAAGCATGAAACTGAGTGATCATCTCATTAGCAGGAACAGGCTGGTCAGGACACTTGCCACCACCACTGCTCAACGGAAGACCTCCAGGAGCTCGTGCTGGCCTCGTCTACTTTGTTTCACATTCAAAGATCTCAGGTAGGATATCTAACTGGTCAGACTTAGGTCATGGTCAGTCCCCTCAACGGTGCCAGTGCTAGGGAGAGGGTGGACTAGGACTGGTCACAATAAAGAAGAGCTCCCTTTCCACAAGGATCTCAGGGTGCTGTTAAGAAGAGAGAATAAAAGCTAACAAATATCCCCTGCCAGGCACATAAGGAGAAATGAAGGGGAGAAAGAAAAAGGATGAGGAAACAAAAGATTGAGGAAGGGAGGAAAATAGTAGGTCCCAGCTCACACAAACAGCCAAGTCAGAATTTTATTTTGCTTTGCTTTGTTTTTATTACTTTTTAAATTAATTGAAAGAAAATCTCTTATGGACCTGATAACAATACATCTGGTCCTAATAATCCTAAAAAATCTCTATTTATAGACATTGAATATGTTGTTGAAATTAAACATAACGCATGAACCAAAATTTCAAGATCAGTTTAGGGTTTGCTTTTTCAATAAAGTATACCACAAAGGGAATAAAGAAATTCTTTCCTCAAATTAATGGTGAATTCTTTTGTCATGAGAATAGGAGTTTATATTCATTTCAGTGAAAGCACATAAATTGTTCTCGACAAGAAAAACAAAACTAGCCCAAGGCAGTATTTTCATTATAGAAAAAGGCACATGTCCATGAATATCTAGTTTAATATTAACAAAAGTCATTCAATTAGCTATGCATGTGTCATTGTTATGAATATTTATTCTTGTCTCAGCTAAGTAACACTGATATCTTTTATTCACTGGTTCAGAGATTCAGATGTTATAAACATTACCCTTCTTGCCCTGGCGTGACATACGGGGATTTGAGTCCAAAAAAGACCTGACATTTCCCAGCACTGGAAATGCTAATTTCTTTGGAACTTTCAACTTTATGTTAAGAAAATTGCCTTTGTTGTGGGCTGATTTTATTTCTTCTCTAAAATCATTAAAGGGGGAAAAATACTGACACACTAATGTTGCTTCTGTAATAATAATTTTTAAAGAAATAAAAAATGGTTTCCTTTTCCTTGTCTCCTGCCATAGCTCTAGGTGGCCAAAGCGGAATGTGAGCAGGGATATTTTAGAGCAGGGCTAGCAAACCCATGATACACAAACTATCACACCACTATTCCCTAGTCTGGGATAGGCTTTGTTAATCAGTTAGGATGCTCTTTCCTGCTAAGCCCAGATACAGTGGTTTCTGCATCCTAAACTCAACTCTTAAGCATGTGTTTTGGATCCATAGGACTTGTCTTATAAAATGAAATCTACTTGCCATACATAATTTAGGTCAGTTCAACTTATTGAGGAAAAAAAACAAGTCTTTTTGTGCTGCCCTATTCAGGAGATGTATAGCAGCATGTGACTTGATGGTCTCAGTTTCCACCACTTGGAAACTCTCACACTGTCCAACCATTAGTGACTTAGAATCTCATATTTTTCCTTCTCCCCTCAACCTTGACTTTTTCGCCTACCACCATGGAGAACGCATTATCTCAACTCCTGCCTCCTTTCCTTTCTGGGTTTTTATCTTCCCTTCTGATGGCCAGTTATTTCTTATTTAAGCAGCTTCTGTACTAGAAGTGGGACACACACACACACACACAGACGCACACACACGTGTGCACACATAATCTCACACACGCGCACACACACGCACACACACTCTCACACGCGTGCGCACACACACACACAAGTTATTTACATGCACTCCAGAAAATTCTGGCTCAGAGAAGAAAGTAAAATGTTTTCTAAAATATACTTATTACCTGCAGATTTCTATGGTCTAAGAATGATCTATTCTCTACCATCTCTACCATTCTCTACCACCTACCATTAAATTATTAAGTTTTACAAATGTATGAAGTTTCATTTCACAAACACACTAGAAATAATCTATCAAAGATATTTTTATGTTCCAGCAGATGTACCATCCTCCTTGATTTGCCAATAAGAAGTGCCTGGGTGGCTCAGTTGGTTAAGCATCTGCCTTCGGCTCAGGTCATGATCCCAGGGTCCTGGGTTTGGGCCCTGCATGGGGCTCCCTGCTCAGTGGGGATTCTGCTTCTCCTTCTGCCTGCTGCTCTGCCTACTTGTGCTCTCTCTCTCTGTCAGATAAATAAATAAAATATATATAAAAAAAGAAATGCTATCAACAAAAGCGGTCTCTAAGACATTTGAAATCTACTCTAGTTCGGGTCAAACACTGCCTTCCTTCTTTACCTCATCAATTCCTATCCATCTATATTTCTATTTCAGATATCATTCGAGGGTCACTTCCTCAAAGAAGCTTTCCTTCCTTGACCTCCTAGTTTAAAATCTTTTTGTTATTAGTGACTAGTGCATAAACTGACATTCTTTTATTTACCCGAGTTTATGTGCACACATTTATTGTTGCAATTTTTTTCTGTTAATATCCATTTCTACTATGAGACCATAAACTCCATGAGATTAGGAGCTGTATCTTCCTTTGCTTCACGTTATCTGCCCGGTGCCCGGCACAGGGTGTGACCGACATGTGGCTCAATAAATAACGGTTGAATGAATTACTAGGTATTCAACTTTCAAGCTATGAATGATTAATGATAGTTTGATATGGCATATGTACTAAGTGAATTTGCAGACTGGAGGAGAAAATAGCTTAACCCAAAGGAATCTCCAGTGGAAAATTTCCACCATCTGCGACAGAACAGAGAGAACACTTCTCCTGGGTAGGAGGCAAAATTCCTTCCAATCACTCTTCAGTGGATGCACGTAAGGGGCTTCTTAGTTCTCTCAGTAGATTATCTAGGATAGCTGCTTGCTTTCCCAGAGTGCTTCAAATGCCAGCTCCATTTCTGTGATTGTGAATGCTCATCTTCTTCCCAATGTCCCCTCAAGGGCCTCAGCACGTTGGTGGGTTTACGGCAAGCCGCTGGGTTTGAGTTAGGATGTAACAGAAGCCGTGGGAGAGTAATGTTCTCCTGGCCCAGGGCTCAGAGTGACCTGGATAGAACAGGAGCCTTAGTACTGTCAGGCTCCTTCGCAACCTGTCTTTTTGTTTGTTTGTTTTTACATTTGGGTCAACATTATAAAAGTGACTGAAATTGCTGTCCTCTGTTGGTATGGAATTAAGGAGAGACTTTGGTCCTTATAACCATTAAAGTCTTAATTAAGCCAAAAGTGGGAACTCATTACCTCCCGTGTAGCTTGAGATCTAGCTTTCAAATTACATCACTGCCATCAGCCTGGCCCTGCAGTTTCCACTTCTTGCCACAAGGCACTTGGCCCTCCAGAGAGGTCAGCAGACAGCCCTGTCTCTTCACAAAGGTAGTAGCCATATCCTCCCTGAACACTGCTTCCCTTCTGATTGTCTGAGATACAGTATTTGAGCTTCTGGAAAATGCTGGAACTTAAAATATCTTGAAGCACTGTGAAAGGCAAGTTGTCAATTCCTTGAAAAAAAGGATGGTCTTACCCATTTCTTATGACCTGATGCTCAGAGCCCAGCAGCTGTTGGTACTAAGTAAAAATTGTTCTCGGTTCACTGGTTGTTTTGTGTATGAATTGAATTGACATCATTAGTCCGGGGATAAATAGTACTTGAGATTAGTGGTTCCTTGAGATGCTGGTCCGAGGACTATATCAGAGTCACCGAGAGAGTGTTCAACAAGAGCAGATCACAAAGCTGTACCACCCAAACATGAAGGCTCAGTGTGTTAGGGGCAGGGCTCTGAAAGCTGTATTTTGTAAAGTTTCTCTACGTGAGTCACCACGTTTCATCAAATCTAAAAATACCATCAATGATGGTGGGAGCATTATTTTGTCTATCTCCAAGAAAGAAAAAAAAATCAATTAAACTGCACCATACTACTCATGATGTCACTGATTGTAAGCTGCATCCCAACTTTTGAGCTGTGACCATGTACAAATGTGAAAACACCATCTTAGAGCATTTGGAGTGAACCTGAGGAAACAGTGACATTGGGGTTAATCAGGAAGGAACAACACGGAGGCGAGAGGAGAAGGATGGCAAACAGGTAAGTGCATACTATTAATCTGAGAAAAACGTGCAGGTGCTTCCTATCTATCAATAAATAAGGTTGCAGATTGCTAGTGTGACTCTATTTTTTTTCCAAACTCAGAACACCAACTCAAAGCTTTTGGTTTGATTTAGAAATTTATTTTGTTACGGGTGCCTGGGTGGCTCAGTTGGTTAAGCCACTGCCTTCAGCTCAGGTCATGATCCCGGAGTCCTGGGATCGAGTCCCACATCAGGCTCCCAGCTCAGCGGGGAGTCTGCTTCTCCCTCTGACCCTCTCCCCTCTCATGCTGTTTCTCTCTCTCTCTCGCTCCCTAATAAATAAATAAATAAAATCTTTAAAAAAAAAAGAAATTTATTTTGTTACAAGCATAATGAAAATAAAATAGCTAACCATATGTTGTTATTCATTTAGATGTCTTTTTTTGCATAAAAAATGTATAAAAATGTGACAGTCTTATAATTACAGCCTATATAAACAGGAAGTGATATTGATATAAATGGTTAAGTGGATCTAATCAGATGGTTCTGACAACCCACGTTAAGTTGGATATAACTGCTCCTTTATCAGCTCTGTCCGGTAGAAATATAATGGGAGCCATAAGTGAGACTTTAATTTTCTAGCAGTCTTATTTAAAGAAATTAAGGGAAACAGGTGAAATTGATTTCAATAACATATTTTATTTAATCAACATATGTAAAATATTGTCATTTCAACATTTAGTCGATACAATAATAATGAGTGCAATATTTCATGTTATTCATAGTATCTTCAAACTTGGGTGTGCATTTTACACTTGAATCATGTATCAATTTTGACTACTCACATTTACGGTGCTCAGTGTCCACATGTGGCCACCACATTGGCACAGTGTAATTTTACATTCTCTCTGGCAGTTTATGTATCCCTAGGTGAGAAGAGTATTCATCCCTTCATAATAACTTAATGGCAGTGCCATGGGAAAACTTGTTGGCATGGATATTGAATTCCCTTAGAGGAAAGACTTCTATACCATTTCTTATTATCATAGTATAAAACAAAATAAATGTGATAATGTGCTAGTGAAAATGAAGCTTATGTAAATACCTTTAGCTAATTCAAAAACAACTTATCTAACATAACTTTATGTATCCATATACATACGTACTTGTAGACACAATGGAGAAATTTGTGTATGTGTGTCAGTCTCAATTCCAGATTCAAATTTTTTTTAGAGAAGGAGGGAGGAGGGAAGGGGCAGGGGGAGAGGGAGAGAGAGAGAATCCCGAGCAGGATCCATGTGCAGCGTGGAGCCCAACACAGGGCTTGATCTCACAACCCTGAGATCATGACCTGAGCCAAAATCAAGAGTTGGACGGTTAACTGACTTAGCCACCCAGGTGCCCCCAGATTCAGCTTTTGCTCATAGAAGACTGAACTGGTAGCTGAAATTTAAGGGGATACAAAGGAGTATAAGACACAGTCTCTACTCTCTGGGAATTTACACTACATTTAGGGAGAAATTTATGAGGCTCAATCAACTCTGTTCAAGTTACTTTTGCACACTGGAATTCTGTGTGATGTTAAAATATAACATGAGAAAAGCAGGATATTAACTGGGTTTTATATATCCTTTTGGCAGGTAGGAATTTTCATTGCTGTAAGTTCATGTAATGGGATACCCTGAATCTTACTGAGTATCAGTTCTGAGGCCATAGAGTTTTGATTCCTCAGAGGATTTCAAAGCAACTCATGGCACCACTAAAACAACTCTTGCTGGTTATATTAGTTTTTATATTGATTCTTTTTTAAAAATTAAAAAAATTTAATTCCAGTATAATTAACATACACTGTTTTATTAGTTTCTGGTGTACAATTTAGTGATTCAGCAATTCTATACATTGCTCAGTGCTCATCGTAAGTGTACTCTTTTTTTTTTTAAGAGGTGGGGGAGGGCAGAGAGAAGGAGAGAGAGAATCTTAAGCAAGCTGCTCTGCGCAGCATGGGGCCTGATGTGGGGCTCGATCTCACAACCCTGAACCCTGAGATCATGATGAGGGCTGAAACCAAGAGTCAGATGCCTAACCGACTGAGCCACCCAGGTGCCCCCATAAATATATTCTTAATCCCCTTCACCTGTTTCACCCATCCCCCACCTTCCTCCCCTCTAGTAACCAGCAGTTTGTTCTCTATATTTAAGAGTCTGTTTTTTGCTTGTCTCTTTTTTCTCTATTCCTTTGCTTTGTTTCTTTTTTTTTTTTTAAAGATTTTATTTATTTATTTGACAGAGAGAGAGACAGCGAGAGCAGGAACACAAACAGGGGGAGTGGGAGAGGGAGAAGCAGGCTTCCCGCAGAGCAGGGAGCCCGATGTGGGGCTCGATCCCAGAATCCTGGGATCATGACCTGAGCCGAAGGCAGACGCTTAACGACTGAGCCACCCAGGCGCCCCCTTTGCTTTGTTTCTTAAATTCCACATATTAGTGAAATCATATGATATATGTCTCTCTCTGACTGATTTATTTCACTTAGCATTATACCCTCTAGATACATCCATGCTGTTGCAAATGGCAAGATTTCATTCTTTTTATGGCTGAGTAATATTCCATGGCGTGTATGTGTGTGTGTTTGTGCATTTATGTGTGTGTGTGTGTTACATCTTCTTTATCCATCCATCTATTGATGGACACTTGGGTTGCTTCCATAATTTGGCTATTGTAAATAATGCTGCAATAAACTTAGGGGTGCACATATCTTTCTGAATTAGTATTTTCATACTCTTCGGGTAAATACCGAGGAGTGGAATAATTGGATCATATGGTAATTCTATTTTTATTTTTTTTGAGGAATCTCCATGCTGTTTTCCACCGTGGCTGTGCTATCTTGATTCTTAAAGCATATATGTTTGCCCTCAGCATGACAGACCGCCAAAATATGGACTGATGGATTGTCAAAGAAAAACACAATAAGATTTACTACTGTGAACCACAGAAACCGCTAAAGTCAAGCTAGAGTCTACATAAACATGTCTTAAATTTAATTTTTCCTTTAGAAGAATTTCCAAGGCAAAGGAGCAGGCTGCAGGCCCCAGGAAACCGTGTTCTCAGACCCCGCCAGTGGGCTGCCCTGGGGCTGTTGTTCAAGTTCTCTCTTCCTTTGACCTCCCCTCCTGGTTACTGCTAGATTTGTAGGTTCACAGTCTGCACGTTTTGCAAAATGCTCTGAATAGGAAAAGGAAAAGAAAATCCCCTGTTTATTTACTTGTTTCGGTTTAATACCAGGTTAAGAAATCCTGCTTGCGAGCGAAACTCTGTTTTCTGAGCTGATAAGTCAAACAAATGGGAGTACGAGAAGCCAAACGGAGAAATGCCATGATAAAATATCAAAGATTAAAAGCCCATTTTATTTTAGTTCTTTTGAATCCACTTGTGCTCATTAGTCTTTTATTTTATATCCCTCTCCAAAATTGCCTGATGGCTGATGGTTCTGAGGAGAAAACAGAAAAGGTTCTTGGCATCTTATCAGAAGCCAAATTATTGAGGAGATTTATACCCTACCATAATGTTGGCTTAGAGATATGTATGTCTCCCATCAATCTCATATAACCTTCCCTCTGACTTAAACTACAGGTAATCAATTCCATGGCAATAGGAAGAGACTTACCTATTTCTTGGAAAGGAATAGAACAAACAAATGTTTGGACAACCGCAGCTGTATTAATATACATGAGAAAGCAACAGCTAGTGTTATTCTACAGAAATGAATGAATGAATAAATAAATAGACTCTAAGCACTTTATTCTTCTCACATAATTTCTTCTCAGTGACATTATTGAACAGGCTGTTGAAAACAAACATCGTTAAATGAGAAAAGAAGAGCAGCAGGCTTTCTTATTCCCAGCTGCAACGTTTTCCAATGACGAATGCTCCCTAAATGGGATTGAGCTTTTTGAAAAGAAGTCAGAGAGAAATTTGCTGTGGCCCCCTGACCCCTGGTAAGCACATGTATCTTCACCTGTCACATAACACACTGGCACTTGCTTACTTTTCAGCAAAGACTATTGATTTTGCTTATTGGCTGCAGGCGAGTCCATAAAGAACAAATTACAAAGTCAGAGGTCCACAGTTAGCAATTGCTTGCATGATAACAGGGGCCTCACTCCACCCCCACTGTTTGCCATTAACAACCTCACAACCCCAGCCAAAGGAGAAAGCTGGATAAGAAACCCAGGATGTGTTTTCAACTGCCATCAAGTCGATGATAAATACGAAGGTTTCTGTAAAGTAGGAAACTACAGGAAATGGGCACCAACTGTAGAGGGTGGTGAAGGCAGGTGTGTGCGGGCCCACACACACATGCACACATGCTTGTGTGCACACACACACACACATTTTAGGGACCGAATGCAAAGCAGAAGCCTTAAAGTAAGGGAGGGGTTCCTTTCTGGATCTAGAAAAGGGACCATGGAATAGGCATTGGGCGCAGCTGTGAAATTGTCCCTTCTTGAGGCTTAAAATAAAAACATGTAGATTGATACAGATATGTTTCTGCTTGAAGGCAGTTTCTCAAGATAACTGCCAGGCCAAAGAATCTATGATTTTTCTTATAGAGATTTAAGAATGGCAGAACATGTTTCCCCTATAATTGAACAAAGCCTGCAGGTTGAACTTTTAAATAAATAAACCAAAATAAGATGGGAAGCAATGTGATTCAAATCAACTTGAAGCCACTAACGTGGCTGTTCTCCCATCAGCTCATTTCTAGCCACACCTTAAATAGCTCCATCAACTGGATCGAGCATGCAGGGAGCTGAAATTGTTGGGTAAACTTCTCAAAACTGCTTTCTCATGTGACAGTTTTCATCAGGGTTATAATCCAAGATTTGATGGTCACTATCACATAACCCAAAAAAACTGGGGGAAATTAGTGGATGCTACTTACAATAAGTAGGTAATCTGACATTTTTTTGGCCTAAAATGATAGTCAATTCCAAAGCCCAAGCACCAAGACACTGAGAATGAAAATAAAGAAACACAGGATTTAAAAAAATACATGTCCTAAAATTCATACATCATTCCCATAAATGAATCTCCTGGCAATTCTAATTCTCCAGAGGGCAGACACTAGAGAGACAAGCCATGTACTGGAGGTATAAAATTATTGATGGATGTAGAGGGGCGCTTGGGTGGCTCAGTCGTTAAGTGTCTGCCTTCGGCTTGGGTCATGATCTCAGGGTCCTGGGATCAAGCCCCGCATCAGGCTCCCTGCTCGGTGGGGAGCCTGCTTCTCCCTCTCCCACTCCCCCTGCTTTGTGTTCCCTCTCTCGCTGTGTGTCTCTCTCTGTCAAATAAATAAATAAAATCTTAAAAAAAAATTATTGATGGATATAGAGATGGAAAGTAGCTTCACTTAGTGTTTTCATAGAGCTTGATCAGGAAAATAGATATTTGAGAAATATATCTGAAAGTTATCACTAGGTCATGATGACCACACAGATAACCAAGAATAAAAACTATGGCGGAGCCCGGAGGTTGAGGTGTGGACTTCATTTCCATCTTGTCACATAAAAATGAAGATTCGGTTTGACTTTGCCGCATATTTGCTGACAGTCGTCTTCTATATTTGAAGGGATGCCATGCTAAGGAGACTGATCCACGAGCCTTAAATAGCTACATGGAAAGGAAAACTTCTAAATATACCCTCCCACAAGGCAGGGGCTCTTATGAATATGATTGTGCATTAACATCACTTTGACAGAACTGCTGAGCTAGATCACCGTTTTAAATGAAAACTAAAATCCTGGTCACTTTATTTCCAATGACACCATTGAGATTCCCAGGTAAACTCACCCCAGAGAGAGTTAGCAAGAAATGTTTGGCTATGCAAATTACCTGCTAAAATGGATTCGGATGCAAAAGCTTGTGGGAAGATTATGTGAGTTTGGAATGAAAATGACAAGTCCAGCTTGGGACTCAGGGTAGGAAGCATGGTGGAGGGTTATTGGCTGCCCTCTTAGGCCCTATAAAACCTACAGAATGTTGAGCAAGGAAAAGTCTCAGACTGCAAAGCCAAACTTCTTGCCCTCCCAGGATGTTCCCCTTAACCTCTCTCCTATCCCCCTTGGTACCCCACAGCCCTCAAGCACATAGCCTTTTTGCACTGTCAGGTGGATGGATTAAGTTTGTCATCATCTTCAGCTAGGAGTAGCTGTGAACCGGTTTGGGGATTGAGAGAGGAGCTGGGACATTTATGATCTTCCACAATGATTGCTGTTGCTAATTCTGCTGTGAAATATGTAGAGCATCTGGAGAGGGAATTCGATAAAGTGTGGCCAAAATAGCACTCACTTTATGCCCTCGCTTCTGGCACCGTTTAAGACAGCACTGAGACAGATCATATGACCCCAGCCCTTGCAAGACCTCATCACTTTTCATGGGAGAACTGAAAAGTGCTGATCCCAGAGCGTTTATGCTGATGGAACACAGATAAAAATCTGCAGGTGTAACTTTTTAAAAATTTAGTACATGAAGCATAAAAAATATATCAGTACCGCTATACATCATCCAGACTCTACTTCAACACCATGTTGTAGATATAAAAACACTCATCAGGCTCTTTCAAGGTGCAAGAATTCCTATAAAAATAAAAGGTTAAGAATGATCCTCTTGTAATTTTTAAGGGATATTGGGTGTGGTATTTGCTTAGAATAACCCTAAGAGAACACATCTTTTCAATATAAAGACACCAAATATTTTTTTTTTAGATTTATTTATTTATTTGAGAGAGCGAGAATGAGAGAGAGTACATGAGAAGGGGGAGGGTCAGAGGGAGAAGCAGGCTCCTCGCTGAGCAGGGAGCCCGATGCGGGACTTGATCCCCGGACTCCAGGATCATGACCTGAGCCGAAGGCAGTTGCTTAACCAACTGAGCCACCCAGGCGCCCAAGATACCAAATATTATTGACATGTATTGTCATCATCTAACTTTTCACTGGGTGAGAACTTGTTATCTAGGATGCTTGAAAGAACTATTGAGGGAAGGAAAAAGAAAAGAATGAAGAAGATGGATAATTCAGTAAGAACTGGAGGTGAAAAATAGCTAAGCCATGGGTAAGTGAAGAAAGAGGAAAATACGAAGTCCTAGCTAGAGGATGCCCTTCTTGAAGGGCTGGGGGACATTGAATTTCCTCACCTATAAAGTAAGTTAAACTAGATCTTGAAGCCAATTCAAAACTCTTCCCTAAGAACTCAATCAAGAGAATGAAGGCTGGGCATACAAAGATCATTTGTATGCTTGGAAAGTACACAAATCCATTTTCTCCTTAGAACAGCTTACAGTGAATCACAGATATAGAATGAAATTGTGTTGGAAAATAATGGACATATTTACCTGATTCCTGTGTCCCAAACAAATTCAAAGCACTTTATCAAATGTATGCCATTCTATACTGGATGAAAACATGATGGTAATGTCTTCTCTAGAAGAAGAGATAGAAACGATATTGATTCAGAGTGGGGGAGAGGATACAGGTAAAAACCCACCTGGATGTTTGGCATTACCTGCTACCAAGTTTAGATTCTCAAATGGAAATCTTCAGCTCCTTCCACCTCCTCAAACTTAAAATGTCCCAAATTCATACCGTCTTCAACCCCACCCCGCCACGCCAACATCATTCTCTGCCCTCAGTTCCATTGCTCCATGAATGAGACAACCACTATTTGAAATAGAAACATGGGAGTCAGTCCAGGAACCTCCTGTTCTTTCTTTATCCTACATCCTCAGTCAAGGGATCCCACAAATTTTATGCCTAAAAAATCTGTCTTGAAATTTCCCCCCCCACCCCGCTTCCATTGTTTTAACGTAAGTCCTCTTTATGCCTCTCTGGATTATTGGACCTCCTAACTTCCCAGCACCATAACTCAACACCCACCTCTCAACAAAATATCCTCACTCCTGCCAGAGAAATCTTACTAAAAGAAAACCTGCTATATTACTCAGCATTAAATCTTTCAGGGGTCCCTATTATCCTTTGGAATCAAATCTGAATTCCTTAGGACGGCATGAAGGACACTTTATCATCTGACCTCTGCCTCCCTACTTAGTCTCATCTTCTTCTAAAGCCCTACATTCACCCATATTCTGGTCCACTGCTTTGAGCTAAAGGAAATCACAGACTATTCCTCTGCCTCCCTCCACCAGCTTCCCTCAGCCCATTCACTGAACTTCAACAATGAGCACAGAAAGAACATCGAACTAATAGACCAAAGAGTCTTAGCCTCAATTTTAAAATAACACCCAGGCAGACCATGTTTTTAGATTCCCCTAAATCGTGTCTTTCTCATAAACGTGACTCTTACAAACCAAATGTCCTTTGAGTTTTCAGATCATTATCTCTATTATGGGCTCTGAAAAACTCATTCTGAAGCTCAAAGCTCAGTTTCCTTGTGAAAGGCTGACTCTGCCTTATGTTTCAGGCGATGAATGATATTAATTTGGCAAAGGGAAAGTTGTGTGTAGGTCAACTAAGGAACTCTAGGAGCTACCAGAAATTAAAAAGACATCAGGTGGTATTTAAGGATTAGGTTTTCTACTATAGAATCTTATCAGGAAAACAGTCAGCTCTGGTCTAGGATATCTGACTCCCTAGGAAACCACTGGACCATTTCAAAACAATGAAAAACTATCCCTAAAATTCCCAGTGACTTCGTGTCTGTGAAGGAACTCCTCTGGTAAACACCAACTTATACTACCCAAAGATATAATATTTATGATAGACTTAGAATTTTATGCAAGAGAATATCCAGCCTAACACAAAATTAATAGCATACCTCCATTTGTCTGTTGACACTTAAAGGATTAAAAAAGTGTATCTCTCCATGTGGCACTGGGTGGAGACTGTTTGGGTGGTCCCTGAAGGGAAACACTGCTGAGTACACAGAGGAGAGAATTTTGCTTCTCTCCTCAAGAGCAGTGATGAGAATATCTTTGTTTCTGTGACTCCTGGAGAAGCTTTATTATGTCCAGAGGAGCCAGAAAGGGAGAAGTAGGGTGGTGGCATTGAAGCAGTCAAAACCAAATAAGACAAAGTAATGAAATGTTTCTGGGTGCCTTTACTAATCTCTTGTAAGATGCCTAGTTCAATCCTGAAGAAAAGTGAGAAAAACAGAATTTTACAAGTAGAAAAATTAGCACCTAAGGGAACCATGCAATTTATATTTAAAAAAAAAATAGTCACTTCAAGAAAAAACTCTCTTCAAACTCAGTTTCAGTTGATTTCAAATTCAGTTATTTCTTCACTCATTACCATATATGTAGACTCAACTAAGAATTTATTCATGCTTTTCTGCTATTGATCCCTGACTCAAACTGTGAATAATAGTTTTATCTCTATTATTATCAAATGACATGAAATTCCTAAAGTGGTTGTTTAAAAAAAAATCATTAAAAAAGAAGCAAACATCCTATAAACATGGTTTTTTTTCCCCAACTCTCAAGACAGATGTAAAACAACTTTTTTTATTCTGAAGCTTGAAAATTTCCTAATGGATTATTAGTTTTACTGGAATTTTCAGAAGCAAATCCTATGTGGTAAATTAATGGTTCAGAAAGTGTATGTAAGAGAAAAAATGCTTACATTACATAGCTCTCTGCCAGGATCAGTGATGTTGCTTTAACACAAAAGGACATCCCATTTCCTTACTTGGGTTGCTTCCTTGGTTGAATCACAGAAGCAAGCAAAGGATAGCCTCTTCTTTAGGTAATTCCTTTGTTATGGTTTGGCGCATCCCTGGGTCCTAAACTTAAGAAGTCCAATCAGAAGCCAGGCCTGCTCATTCCTGGATTATAATTCAGTCCTCTTTATGCCTCTCTGGAGGCATAAATTCCTGCATACTGAGGAATTTATTACTCCAACAGTTCTGAGTACCACAATCTGCCCTTACTCCACCCCTTTCTAATCTGAGTTCTCAGAAAAGAATTGTAGGAACTTAAATTCATTAGAAAAATTCTTAATTCCAGAGTATACAAAGAATCTTCTCAAGAAACATCATTGCTCTGTATCCTTAGTTTAATATCTATCAAAGGAAAAAAAAAACCTAGTATCATTGAAGGTTTACAAATATCTTATTTAGACTCCTAGATATGAGATCATTGGGGAACTTTGATTTCTAGAAAGTTTCCAAGTACTCCTCCCATAGTATATTATCATTACTATTAATAATAGCTTACACTGATTAAGTACTTATTATGTGCAAAGCTGTATCTTATTTAATCCTCATAGCAATTTTATAAAGTTGATACTCTTACTATCCCTTATTTTTACAGATAAAAGTAGGCTTCCAGAGTGCTGCTAGTACATTATTACCAAGACTGTAAGTACCCATTAGCAAGTCACCACGTCTCCAGTGGTGACACTGAAGAGGTCCTCCGGAGCTTTGAGGTCATCCACAGAGACAGTGAACATTGATATCCACTGGATGAGGACTGTCTTTAAGAGGGATCACATTTTCTGAAACATTAGCTCTACATGGGATTGGGAACCATGAGGGGAGGTGCAGTGACTATCAAAACACTGAAAAATACCAGTTAGCCATCATTATAGATAACTTCAGTTTGTCTACAGAGGAACTTGTCTTCCTTTTTTTCTCCTTGAAGATTTATTTATTTTAGAGAAAGAAAGAGAGTGTGTGTGCAAGTGGGGGGAGGGGCAGAGGGAGAAAATCCCCAGCAGACTCCCTGACGTGGGGCTCAATCTTTCAATCCATGAGATCATGACCTGAGCCAAGTCATGAGTAGGACGCCCAACCGGCTGAGCCACCCAGGTGCCCCACTTGTCTTCCTTTTCAGCATGCCCATAACATCCTCCATACTGACAAAGAGTCACAACCAGTTATGGAACAATTTCTCTTTGACCACTCATTGATACCCTTACTGTGTGCCCAGCCTGTATGCCCAACCGACAAGTCTTCTGACTACAGAAATCTTTCATCCAATAAGCTTGTTTCACAAACTGGATATTAACCAGCTTATGTTGGTATTTAATGGAATGACCAGGGACCCAACATTTCCTTGATCTGGTTTTACCTCTCTTGAAAGTTTGAATCATAAGATTATAGGCAAGTCAGGGCTGGAAGGAACCTTTGGGATGATTTCCAGTTCCCACATATTATAGAGAAATGAAATTCCAGACAGATCACATGGCTCATTTGTGGACATACATGATTAGTAGTTCTGACTCATAGTTTAGATCCTGTGGCACTTTTTCACACCATTTCATGATTGGTACTCTTAAAAAAAGAAATAAAATTTTGGTTGAATTGAGTAAATCCAATGCATGGAGAGAGGCATTCTGCGTATATATCTCTGAAAGGCAGGGGAACAAGACACCATGGAAAAGTAGCTCCCACTTATTCATGGACTCCACAGACATTGTACAAGGCATCCCACATCTGTTTTCTCTTTCAAAACACACAGTCACTCTGCGAGGTTTTACATACAAGGATACAGAAGCTGGGAGAACATAGCTAACTTGGCTGAAGTCAGAAGTAGTAAACAGCCTGCCTGGATTTTGAACCCAAATTTTCCTGAGTCCAAGCTGGGTTCTTCTCAATATAAAACATTCTTTGGCTTTTGGGAAAAAGGAAGTGACTTTTTGTTTTAAAGTTGAGTGATGTGTTGAAAAGTGTATTAGAAACTGAAAACTTGGTGCTCTTTTCCATTCCTGAAAGAGACTGCAATGTGAAAAGGATACTGGATGAGGGCTGTTTGCTCGCTTATGGTGTGAGCATTCTGTACTTTCTATTGTAGCTCTTTGATATTTTAGGCCTATTGATCAGGTGATTTTTCTGATGAGGTACTTTTTTATTTTATGCATTGTTTCCGTGTCTGGCTGTAACTCATTTCAGCAAAATGACATGCCTCTTCCCTGCCAAAGAGTACGTAATGTAACATGACTCATCAGAGAAGTAACATGACACATCAAAAATATATGCTCATGACTAGTGATTTAGGTAGCTAATAAAGGCAAGAACACTGTATTATTCATGTCTAGATAATACTCATGGATAATTCAGTATGCCCAAACCCCTAAGGATGAGTCTTCTAAGGCAAATACACTCTTTCTGTGGACTTTGCTAAATCAAACCAGATGTGCTGCAAGATACATTTTTATCAAAAGCTTTACTTTATAAATAGGCTCACCAGCCAGACTCATTTTCATCCTGTACACTGTCTTGGGTATTATAAGAAATGATCTATCTCAGAGGACTGAAGTTTCCCATCAGATTTCTCACTCTGAACCAGCAAGTTTTTGAAGGCCTCCCCCTCACTGCTTTCCTCAAAGCAAGGGTGGGAAGACATTGTTAAAGAGTAGCAGGAACCACTGGTCCAACTCTTGCTTCATTGGGGCTGGAGAATAAAGTGTATTTCAATAGAACAACAAGTCGGTTCCCACAAAGATGCACATTCATGGAGGCCCCTGACTTGTATGTCCTTTTATAGTTCCCTACAATTTCAATAGCTTCCAATGTCCTAAATTACTCACAGAACCTGTGTACTTCCTTCCTTTCATTTGTACTTTTCCACTCATTCCTCAGAAACACAGAAAAGCTGATGGAAACATCTATATGAAATAGGAGGTCATCAATCTAGAGGTTAAGAACAGAGTTTTGGATTAAGGCTGACCTTGGTTCAAATACTCGCTTTGCTATTGACTAGGTGTGAAATCCTGGACAAGTTGCTCAACCTCTTCAAGCCTTGGGCACCTCATGTGTAAAATTCTACATTTTAGGGTTGCTATGAGGCCTAAATAAGATAAGACCTACAAAGAGGCTTTCAGATAATCATTGCTCAGCAAAGGTAAGCTATTTGTGGTAATAGAAAGCCCAAAGATCTCATATATAGGAGCATAAATAAGGTATTTATCAATTTTCAACCATTTTCAGGATCCTTGGGGAACACAAAACTAAAGAGGAACAGTCTTCCCATCCAGAAGGTTCTGTGATACACGAGAATTAACAATGTTCACTACAATTACTTTCTCCTGCCTGGTTTTTTGATTTGTCATTTTTGGTGATTTAAAAAAAATTTTTTTTATTTTTTATTCTAATATGATTAACATACAGTGTTACATTAGTTTCAGGTGTACGATATAATGATTCATCAATTCTATAGCTTACTCAGTGCACATCACGATAAATGTACTCTTAACTCCCTTTATCTGTTTCACCCATCCCCCCCGACCTCCCACCTATGGGGAACCACCATCATTTTTTATGATTTTAAGGCAAAATATACAATGTCTTAAATTTACATTGCCAATAGGAGCCATATTTATGGCACAAATTACGTAAAACTGTTTTTGTGAATTTAGATGTCTGTCTTTGCAAACAGACTGTTAGCCCCCAAGGCAAGAAACCCAATTTTACTTTCTATTTGCAGCATGTTTCATGCAATCTGGCACCAAGTAAGTACCACGTAAGTGTTGAGAAAAAAATGAATGGAGAAATTATTTCCCCCTTTTCTAGAAAAGTTAAAAAGTGACAGTACTGCTTACATGAAGAATAATATAGTTTGTCTTTACCAGATCATTGTACTGTGTTTGAACGCCCGCATTTGTGAAAGCTTATGTGGTATTTAGAGTCATAATGGGCCTTTTTGGTTTTTTTAAAAATTTTTTTTAGAGTGAGGCCGAGCGGAGTGGGAGGGAGAGATAGAATCTCAAGCAGGCTCCATGCCCAGCGTGGAACCCTAGGCGGGGCTCGATCTCACAATCCTGAGATCATGACCTGAGCTGAAATCAAGACTAGGACACTTAACTGACTGAGCCACCCAGGTACCCACCCCATAAAGGGCCTTTTTAAAAGCAATATTGATAGACTCTTTTCCTTGTATTCATAGTTCTTTGTTTCTTATCGTTATTATATAATTTATTTTCTTCATAGTTATTCTGTAGTGTGTGTGTGTGCACATGTCTGTGCGTGTGCACGCACACACACGTCACCAGAAGCAGGAGGATTTGACTTTGCCAGCTGCCTGGTCTCTTAGGTTCATTGTCCAGTTGCATTAGACAAGGTCTTTAACTGAGACCTGAAGGTATGTACACACTTCTGGCTGGACTTTCATATAGTGCAGCTCACAGAATACAAACCCAATGGGAAGTGAAGCACAATCAGAGAAATCTATATTCTAAGTCATGCTAGTTTCTCTTTGGAATTTAAAAACTGGATTTCTAAAAATTTTGTCATTTACTAACATTTGTAATCTCCAAATGGCTGATCCATGATGTTCCTTGTCATCTGCTCTCTGCCCAGTACATAATTAGAAATTCTTCAATCAGGGAATATGACAAGTAGCTGTAGTTTGCATGGCATGGAAAAGAAAAACCCTAAACAGATAAAAATATTTTTATGATGCTAACAAAGCAAACTGATTTGAAAGTAACTATTTACTTGATTGACACCAAGGGGAATGCGCATTTGTTTCTGGCCCAGCATGATGTAGGGCACAGAAGAAGCCCTCAATGAATGTTTGTTGAACTGAATTGCTGAACTGAGTAGACATAGCCAAGGGGAGTCAGTTTTAGCATTGGCAATACGGGCGCTACTTAGTCATTTGACCCTGCAGCATAGGGTCAATTGTAAAGAAATCTTATTCAGATCCTGATTTTTAAAAATCAACTAGTTGAATCAATATCTTGTATAAAACATCCTTTAGAATCCATTTATGATAACTAACAAACCAAAGGAAGTTTTTTTGCTACACTGCACTGTGTTCGAGCAATCCAGGGAAAGCAGTAGAGAACAAAACAAAGCTGTGAAGGTGATATCAACTTTGGTATGGAAATAGATTCACAATAACAACGTGAAGAGCATCAACACTGGCATTCAGAATAAATTCACAATTTTTAGCCAGGAGAAAAAAATATTTCTATCATTGCCAAGTAGTTCTTTGCTGCCATGAAACGGGACAAACTATCCTGAGCAGTGAACTAAATGTTCTTGCGGTCTGATTATGTATAGATCTTTTCCTACATTCATTACTATAAAATCTAATTTTTTTGCTCTGCTCTTCTCTAAACCCTGTCTTAAGAGAAAAATAAATTCTGCAAACTATCTCAAATTATGATAACAGGGGCACCTGGGTGGCTCAGATGGTTAAGCGTCTGCCTTCGGCTCAGGTCATGATCCCAGGGTCCTGGGATCGAGTCCCACATCAGGCTCCCTGATCCTTGGGAGCCTGCTTCTCCCTCTGCCTCTCTCTCTCTCTCTCTGTCTCTCCTGAATAAATAGATAAAATCTTTGAAAAAAAATTATGATAACAGAAATGATAAATGCAGCCTCTCTCTAAACATTCTCTCTGGCAATCACTAGAACTAGAAATGCAACAAGAAGGGCTCTTGCTGCAGAGTGAATTTGGAAGACAGACTTAAAATCTGTCCTGGAGCCATATAATGCATCAAATATGATACACTAAAGCAACAATGTGGGTAATATTGGAGAAATACATAGAAGACGAGCTAAATTAAGAAGTATGTGTTTACTATCCTGCACAAAGTGTCAACTATGGGAATTGGGCTCTGCTGATGTTACAAAACTATAGCACATTTCTTATATAGCACATTTCTTCAAGGATTTTACAAATGGCCTTTTGGTTTCTGTTGTCATAAGAGAAAGACAACAAACAAAACTAGATAAAGAGAATGGTGAAGAGACTGCTACTGATGAAAAAGAAATCGTATTTTTGCCCCTATGAATTCTGAGCCAGTTGAGGAAAAAGACAAAAGTCAGTAAATAAAAGCAAAATATCACTTTCATTAATGACAAAGGATAACTTGGGCAATATAGCATATGCAGTATTTTGACCCAAATGGACCTGCTAATAAACAAAGAGAATCAGGCAGACTTACCTGCCCCATCTCGGGTGGGGGCTGCGGGACGGGAGCCCCATGCCCTCCCCACCTGCCTCACCTGATGGGAAAATCCTCCAGCCCTGCTGGAGCTGAGGAGAATATCTGCTTCCGTGAGCCTCTTGCTCCCAAGATGGAGGAGGACAGAGTTAAGTTGGGTATCCCCAGTTTATTCTTTCCAGTTATACCAGTAGTTACTCTACCTCCCTAACGTTAGAAAGGTTATGAAGAAGCCAGCAGGTATACCGGTGTATGTCATGGAGTGGGAAGATGTGTCAACTGGTACAAAATTGTTTCTTCCTGCCTATCTACGGTACAAAAGTACCTTGAGGGACACACATAGAAAAGATTTTTGTGGAGAGGAATTCTGAGTGACTCCTGTAAAATAACAGTTGTGCTACATTAATTTTATAGGAAAGGGAAACCTACGTAATGATTTTTAAGTTCATCTGGAAGAATATATTTTTCAAATGATAAGAAGGAAGAAACCTAAAGATAGGAAAAAATGCATTGCAGTGCTAATTAATTAACATAGAGATGCAACTTGTGTAAAGACAAACAGAAATGACACAGAAGACAAAGTCCGGAAACATTCTCAAATATTGGTGGCTTTTCATTTCAATGGGGAAAATATCTGGATTATTCTGGATTATTCAAATATCTGGATTATATCTGGATTATTCAAATGGACCTTGAATTTGTCCATTAACTCCTCTGAGCCCTAATCTCTTCCTATGTAAACTGTGGGTAATAGTTCCTCTTTTCCCCGACTCACAATTAATTTCTTGAACAAAAAAGGAGAGAGAGAGAGAGAGAAGAGTATCTTTACCTCAAACTACAAAGCAAAATAAAACAAAAATAGATTGAATGATTAAATATAAAAAATGAAATAATCTGCTTTGGAGGGCATTTCTAACATAAAAATGAAAGAAGAAACAGTAAGGCAAAAAACTGATAAATTACACTATGCCAAATCTTAAAACATATTAAAGGATCCATGAAAATTAAGGGAAACATTTATAACATATACAACAAAATTTATATTATTAATACAAAAAGAGAATTCTTATAAAGTAATGAGAAAAATAGAAAATACCCCAATAAAAATATTCAAAATGATTTTTGAAAGTAATTTACAAAAGGAGAAGTATAAATGGTCAATAAACATAAAATGTCAACCTGGTTTCAATGAAATTAAGGAAATACCATTTTTCCCATAAGAAATTGACAAGTATATAGAGACCCTTATAAATTTAAAGATAGGACACACAGTTTGTGAGGCATGGGAGTTGGCATGGAGTTGGCATGGAGTTGGCATGGAGAAGTGGCATTCTCAAAGACAGCTGGAGTTTACTCCAGTTTACAGATTACTGATGTAATCTTTCTAGAATGTAATTTTGAAATATGAATGAAAAGCCTTAAAAAAATATTTCATTTCCTCTAACCCAGCAATTACATATCCAGGGATTTTTCCTCAGGAAACATTTAAGGATGTCCAAAATTATTTCAATACAAAGATATTTATCTCAGAGTTATAACAGCAAAAATTAGGAACAACCTAATAAATATTTAATAGTAAGAGACTTGCTAAATAAATCACAGTGAATCTTACAAAGGAATTCTAGATAGCCAATAAAAAAGGTGTTTGAGAAAAACAGGAGAAAATGATTATAATATATTCTTATTCTTGACTTCAAAAGTACATTTAAAATGTGATCTTCATGATGGTCTTAATTTTATTTTAAAAACTTGATTTGCAATCATCTTAAATCAGTGGTTGGCAAACTTTTTCTGCACAAGGCCAGATAGTAAATATTTTGAGGTTTGCATGACAGATACGATTTCTGTTGCATGTTCTTATTTGTTTACTAACAACCCTTCAAAAATGTAAAGATCTTATGTCTAGGATCATACAAATACAGACCATTGGCAGTAGTTTGCCAAATCTTGGTCTTAGATAAATGGACGTCCTAGCCAAAAATTAATAGCGGTTGTCTGTGAGTAATAGAATTTGGGATAATTTTCATTTTCTTTATGCCTTTCCATATTTTCTAAATTGAATAATAAATCAAATCATTTTAAACTCAAAGTTAAATGCAAAAAAATTTTAAAAGTCCTGAAAAAAATCTAAAAAGTTAAACCTAGATATTTCCATTTCTACCATTACCTCTGAGATTGGATAGTGAGAATTAGGCTGACAATGTTATTATTGACTCTTAAAGCAAAAAGGAATTCTATCTGCTCATGCCATGATTTATGCAAGTTTTCACAGCAAAGAAACAAAAGATGTCCTTTTCACATGTCCTCAAATGGCTGTGTGTGCACGTGTGTGTGCATGTGTGTGTGTGCGTGTGCATGTGGGTGTATGTGTGTGTGTTCAAGCTCTTGAAACCTCTTGGTTTCAACCTCTTGGGGATTTTTCAACCTCTTCCCTAGCTACTTCTTCCTGTTGGGCTACAGTCGGCATATGAAATAATAAAATGATTGTAGTAGACTAGTCATTATATTGAAGAAGAGAGCCATCAAGGAGAGAAAAAAAGTACAATTGTATTAAAGAATAAAGTGTTGCTAAAGAGATTCACACAGTCTTAAATCATCCAGTTAGCTGAGTGTAGAAATCCCTGGGATCCAGGTCTCCTTTCTCTCCTAATAGTAAACATCCCTTTTCTTTCTGTGGAATGATACATCATCATAGTAGATCATAATCCTGTGGCGACAGATGATAAGCTCCTTTCTCAAGAACATTCTATTTCCAGGAGGACTGGATCCTCACACTCCACACACATGACTTCATGCCCCGACTCATACTGTGTCTTCCCATCTAAAATGTTCTTCCCTCCAAAAGAAACATTGTCTTTGTTGTCAGTCATCAATTTGAAATCTGGTTTTACCACTGTGATATTGTGATTTATAAGAAATTTCTCTTTGGTTATTCAGATGACCAAAATCTATTTCTCATGTATACGTGGTCTTTTTCCACAGTTCCTGGCTCACAGCTCCCCAAACCCTTGGACCTACCTAAGTGTTGAGAATAATAGAGATGTCTTATGTTTTTTTGTAAAGATTTTATTTATTTATTTGAGAGAGAGAGAATGAGAGAGAACACATGAGAGGGGATAGGGTCAGAGGGCAAAGCAGACTCCCTGCCGAGCAGGGAGCCCGATGCGGGACTCGATCCCGGGACTCCAGGATCATGACCTGAGCCGAAGGCAGTCGCTCAACCAACTGAGCCACCCAGGCGCCCGAGATGTCTTATGTTTTATTAATGAGGGTGACTTTCGGACCCCACCCAAGGGTGGTTGCCAAGAGGACCAACCATGTGATTAGAGAATTGGAATTCTCAGTCCCTCACCCCCACCTCCTCACCCCTCACTCACCTCTGGAGAGGGGAGAGAGCCTGGAGGTTGAATCAACCAATGGCCAATGATAGTCAATCATTTCTATGTAATGAAATCTCCATAAAATCCCAAGAGAACTGGATTCAAAGAGCTTCTGGGCTTTCATCTGAAATTCAATAGAAAATCAAAGAATTGGATATAAGAAAAATTTCACTGTTTATGAGTATTGTACCCCATTTTATTCATATTAAAGCATGCTTAAGAATATATAATTTTTCCCATGTGGCTACAAAGTCTTTTATTATGATTTATTTATTTATTTATTTAATTTATATATTTTTTAAGATTTTATTTATTCATTTGAGACACACAGATACAGAGAGAGAGAGAACATGAGCAGCGGGAGAGGCAGAGGGAGAGGGAGAAGCAGGCTTCCCTCGGAGCAGGGAGCCCGATGCGGGGCTCGATCCCAGGACCCTGGGATCATGACCTGAGCCGAAGGCAGACGCTTAACCATCTGAGCCACCCAGGCACCTCTTTTATTATGCTTTAAATAGGACATAATATTGCCTTAATTTGATGTGCAAGAATATAATAAGCTCTCTTTTTGTTATTGGACTACAATTTTGTTAGTATGAATAAAGGTGTTTTTACCTTTTAGGGTTATTTCCTTTAGGGTTATTTCAGGAATGAGATTAATGGGTTAAATATGACAATATTTCCCCCCAGCTGCCACCATTACCACACGCACACACACACACACACACACACACACATACCCCTTAAATATCTTCAATAAATTCTCACTGGTCTAAGTCATGGTCCTTGGCACAATGTGCAAGACTTTCATATCTTGCCTTGTCTACCTCTAGAGAGAATCCTCTGGTCACTAAACTCACTTTATGTCCCAGTAGAATCAAATAATTCATATCCCAGGACAATCCCTGTTACCCCTGTCTCCTGCTCTTCCACACTGAATTCCTTTCCCAGTCTTACTTCTTCCCTCACTTCACCCCTCCCCAGAATGCCTGTCTGGAAACCTTCCCATTCATCCTTTAAACCTCCTCTGGGAAGTTTCTCTGCTTTGCATGCAAATGGATTCAACACATTCCTTTTCTGTGGCTACTGTTTTGTTTTGGTTTGGTTTTGGTATGATGGATGTCCGAGCCAAGAGCAGAGTTCTACTATTTACAAGTCCTTCTGTGTCATAATTATTTACTTACAAGTCCATTTCCCCTGCGGAACTTGGGCTTCTTGATACCAGGAACCATTCCTTCTTAGCCTCTGCCTACCCTCCACCTGGCACCTAGTGTGGCCCATGCTTAGTAAATGTTTGTAAATCCCTTACATTTGGAAGGCATAAACAATTAATTTTACATTAAAAAGTATTTCCTGAAATCTCCTTAAAAACGGTTTGTATTCATTATTAGTGCCACCAGAACGTAAGTGTGGAAGATCTTCACTATTTGCTTGCTCGCGTTGGGCAGTAGCTTCTTGTGACGGTTATATGTGACCATCAATGGTGGAAAAATATAACCTAAAACATAAAAGTCATTACCTTATATTTCTCAGGTAGTAAGTTGGGGACAGAGAGTTGGGGTTACTTAATGAATTGGGCACCCTGAGTGCCTCTCGTTAGGCTTCTTGATGAATGGGAAGACCCACATTATAAAATGCTCACCCCCAGACACATCTGCAAAGTGAAACATCAGCTGTGTTCATGCTTGTTTTGGGCCAAGTGAGAGTTTTTCCCTCCTTCATTATTCACAGCTGATTACATGACTGTGGATCTCAAAAATCAAACACTTCCTTTTTCACATTCACACACATAAATTGAAGTCAACGTTATGTTTAAGTTCACTTCTTGTTTGGAAACAAGGCACACAAAATAAGGGCACTGGGTGACATTTTTACGCTCAGCCTTTTGGAAAGCTAAATAATTGTCTTTCTTCTCCAGAGTATATCTATTTTCGAAAGATATTCCCTGCTTCACCAATAGGAATAATCACAGGGGACTTTTCCCCCCTAAGGTGTTATTTTGATTTCAGGCATTAAGCTCTAATTGAGCAGCTGAAAGAGATTCTGCTATAAATGTTAATGATGGAGCAGCTTTTCTAATGAACGCCAGCTGATGGGGGCCGGGAAGAAGGAGAAGGGAAAGCAAGCTATACGAGGGGATGGGTTGTGCCATGGGGTGAATAGTGACCCCTCAAATTCATGTCCACCTGGAACTGCAGAATATGACCTGATTTGGAAATAGGGTCTTTTTGGATGTAGTTAATTAACGATCCGGGGTTTCATGTGGGTCTTACATCCAATAATTGATGCCTTCTAAAAAGAGGAGACCCAAGAACACAGCCACGTTACGGCAGAGGCAGAGATTAGAATCATGCAGCCCCAAGCCAAGGAATGCCTGGAGTCTCCAGAACTTGGGAGAGGCAAGGAAGGGCTCTTCCCTAGAGCCGTCATAAGGAAACCGTTCCTGCTGCCACCTAGATTTCAGACTTCAGGCTCCAGAACTGTGAGTGAATAAATTTCTATTGTTGTATGCCACCAAGTTTCTGGTAATTTATTATGGCACCCACAAGAAACTAATACAGGTTGTGTATGTTTGTGTGTTCAGCAGTTGTTTACTGCATACCTATTGTTTGCCATGCACCGTGCTAGGCATGGGGTACAGAGTGCTAAGTGAGAGAGGCATTAAATAAATGTTGTACTTATACTACCGTGAGAGCATAAAACAGAAAGTGTAGTTTGAGTTTGGGGAGACTTTTGCCCCAAATAAAGCAAACAATGGGTAGGATTGCTTCAGTAAATAGGGAAGATGATGGAGACCATTACACTAGAGGAAAGCTAAAAACTCTAAGGGAAGTGCCAACACTCTGAGATAATGTAGGAGCTTGGCAGGAGAGTGTGTCTGGATCATAGTGACTGGGAGATCAGTGGCACAAGATGAGGCAGGAAATGCAGCCAGGGATGACATCATATGGGCCCTTTAGGTTATGTTAAATGTTAGAGACAGTATTCTAAGGGCAATCACAAGTCTCCTGAAGAATTTTTGGAAGAGTGTAGTGTAATTAGAGTTATTTTTAAGAGATCATCCTGGTTTCTTCATAGAGAAGGAATTGGCAAAAGACAAGATTGGATGCAGGTCACCAGGTAGGAAGCCACTGCAGTGGTCCAGGAAGGAATCGATGATGCCCTGGACTCAGTTCATGGTAGCGGATATTGAGAGATGTGGACAGATTTAAGATATATTTGGGGGGGAAAGGTCATAGGACTTGATGTATAGAAGAAGGAATGAAATGGACAGATGTCAAGAATATGCTATGTGCTAGGTGGAAAAACTAGAAAAGGAGTATGTTTTGTGGAGGCAATGAATTTACTTTTGCATTTGTTCTCAGCAGTATCTTTGAGACATCAAAGTAGAGATGTAGGGGCACCTGGGTGGCTCAGTTGTTGGGCCTCTGCCTTTGGCTTGGGTCATGGTCCCGGGGTCCTGGCATCAAGCCCCTGTTGGGCTCCCTGCTCAGCGGGAAGCCTGCTTCTCCCTCTCCCACTCCCCCTGCTTGTGTTCCCTCTCTCTCTCTCTGTCAAATAAATAAATAAAATCTTAAAAAAAACCCCAACAAAGTAGAGATGTAACATTGGTCATTGAGTCTACAGGTATAAAGTTGAGATGTTCTCCATGAAAGATGATGGACTCTAAAAAACAAACTGAGGGTTCTAGAGGGGAGGGGGGGTGGGAGGATGGGTTAGCCTGGTGATGGGTATTAAAGAGGGCACGTTCTGCATGGAGCACTGGGTGTTATGCACAAACAATGAATTATGGAACAGTACATCAAAAATTAATGATGTAATGTATGGTGATTAACATAACAATAAAAAAATTTTTTTAAAAAGTTGAGATGTTCTCTCTGGCCCAAAGATACAAATTCTAAGTCATCAGAATTAGATTGTATATGAAACAATGGGAATAAAAGTTATGATCTAGGGAGAGAATGGAGAGAGAGAAGAAATAAGGAGATAGGCTTAAAAGAAACTAGTAGGAAAGACCACAGGAAAAGTGGGTGAGGATCATATATGGAAGCCTAGGGAAAGAGGTGGTTTGAGGAGAAAAGGCCAATTAGGTCAAAAGTTGATGGGTGTCTTAGTAAGATGAGAATGAAAAATACCTCTCAGGATGCCTGGGCAGCTCAGTTGGTTAAGTGTCCTACTCTTGATTTTGGCTCAGGTCATGATCTCAGGGATATGAGATCGAGTCCCACACTGGGCTCATACTGAGCATGGGGCCTGCTTCAGTGTCTCTCTCGCCCTCTCCCTCTGCCCCTCCCTCCCAGCTCACACTCTCTCTCTTAAAAAAGAAGAAGAAGAAGAAGAAAAGAAGAAGAAGAAGAAGAAGAAGAAGAAAAGAAGAAGAAGAAGAAGAAGAAAAGAAGAAGAAGAAAAGAAGAAGAAGAAGAAGAAAAGAAGAAGAAGAAAAGAAGAAGAAGAAGAAGAAGAGAAGAAGAAGAAGAAGAAGAGAAGAAGAAGAAGAAGAAGAAGAGAAGAAGAAGAAGAAGAGAAGAAGAAGAAGAAGAGGAGAAGAAGAAGAAGAGAAGAAGAAGAAGAAGAAGAAGAAGAAGAAGAAGAAGAAGAAGAAGAAAAGAAGAAGAAGAAAAAAAGAAGAAAAAGAAGAAGAAGAAGAGAAAGAAGAAAAGAAAAATATGGAGTGCACTGGTGGCCTTAACCAAAACCAGAGAAGTGGACCATGGTGGGTGGAGGGTGGGGGGAGTCCTAAAGACCTCAGGAAGGAGGAATGCCAGCTGAGTAGATGATATCAAGTCAGGAGGCTGCCCTCATCCTCACTCTGATGTCTTGGTGTTTCAAAAGGTTCCTGAAGTATTCCCATATTGCCTGGGATCGGGTCTCCATGCCCTAGTGGAATGGAAGCTTGAAATCGAGATGAAGTTCATTTGTAAAAGAAAGCTGCCTGTCTTCACAATGTCTGGGCGCTGAGATTCATCTTGCTACAATGAAATTACAAACATTTTAGCAGTATTGTGGATTTCCGCTCTCCAGTGAATATTTGAATACATATTTTCAAACTACTTGAGGTAGCTCACAGTGCAGGGAATAACCAGGAAGGTGTTTCTCCCAAACAGTTTTGGTATTTAAGATGATACGTTCTTAATAGAATCTCTCTTTTTTGTTTTTACAGGTATGCTTAATCACATCGTTTACAAATATTCGCCAAAATCACTCTAACAAAATTATTTTTAAAGACCTGTCGCATTATGCAACATTATATGTTAAAGAAATACAGCTGTGGATTTATATCCTATTATTTATTGATAGTAGTTAGGGTTACTCTCCTTTCCCTAAGCCTCACGTTTCCAAGTGGAGGGACTTTAATATGGTGGGAAATCCATTTGAGTCCCTCTGGCGTCCCTCTGCCACCTCCCTCACACGTCCAAGGTGTCAGATCGGTGAGTTTGGGAGGAGAAAGGGCTCCATAGCCTAACTTGTTCTACTACCCGTTTTCTTTCATCTCTGCTCCTTGCGCCACTGTTTTTACCTCGAGAGGCTCTGTCCCTAGGAAGCAGGCCTGCAGTCTTTTGCTGTCCCAAGGGCTGGGTGAGGCTGCCAGGAAGCCCACTGTGACTGCACCACGGAACCCCATTCTCCAGAGCTTCTGCCTCACTCCGTGTCTACCTCTCCACTGGCCTTGAATCTATGGGTGATGAGGGATGCTATTGGGGATCCCCTCAATTTCCAACAAGCATGTCCTCACTATTTAATGTTTCTGGGGAGAAACAGCACACAAAATAGTTACTGATCATTCACTTCACTATCCTGGACCTATACAGACAGATCGACAAATAAAAAGATGGGCTCTTCATATATTTTGTTTATATAAGTTTATATATTTTGACAATTTTGTGGACACCTAATCAAAGGTTAGCACCTCATGAAATGAAACAGATATAGGTGCATTATGTGTTTTGATCAAATGCAGACAAGCCCTAGGATGTATTATGTAATTCAGTAAGCAAGCGGTTTTTCTTTTTAGGCACCTAGTTGCCTGACTCTATAAAATGCATGTGTAAGTAATTAAATTATGTCATGTACGTAAAAGCGTTTTATATATTTCAAAATATTATGCACATATAAATGGTAAGCTATTATTTTGGTTATAATTATTCCAAACTTAACACCCTTTCTCTATTCCCATCTGAGCATTTAATACATCAGGCATGGACTGGTTATATAAGATACAAGAACAGCCACCTCCTTTTCCAATTCTAGAATAATTATTATCAAGTAAATTTTGTCAAGTAGAAGTTAACATATTATTCTTGCATTCCAACTAGCAATCTTTAACCGACAGGAAAATCAATGCCATTTCCTCAACAGCAAATTATATTCCACTTCTGTACATTATAGCACTTTTCTTGGAGTTGATAAATAAGGGAAAAATACTGATGGTCATTTAACTTAGTAGGATTTACTTAAATGAACTGCCAGAAAGAACTTGACTCTTAAAATAATTGATTTTTCTCTACATCAGATGAAAAATGTACAATAGAGTAAATGAAAGTCTTTTAAATAAAAGTAATTTTCTGTTCATTAAAGGAAACATAAAATACACTATAAGATTGAATTATCCAAATCTTTGAAAAAAAAATTGCTTGCAGGTTATTAACCTATTTTAAAGCACAAAGCTTTAAAGAGCCTTCAGAGCATTTCCCAGCCCCATCTGCCCCAAGATGAAGAAATTTTAAAACAAGTCATTATTATTACTCAGTGTTTTTGCTACCTACGGATGCAGTGAAATAGCTGAAGGTGTGTAAGTGATTTGAAAATGACAACTCTCATCACAGGCAATGGCATCAGGGAGACCCAGGGAAAAAAATCCATACTGACCTCACTACTGTTTAACTCCTATCGACAGTTGTCACTCAAACTGTGATATCACATAAAAGCTTTCCGATCTGTGGCTTACGTTTCCATAGTAGGGCAAAATCCTATTACCTTCTGACCCACCTCTCAGACACCTATTCTCTCCTCTTCAGGTTTGCAAACCACTGACAGCTTCTCCGGCAAAATGTTTTCTGCTCAGGTTGGTTCTTGTTATCATTCCATCTTCAAACCTTCTTCTGAGAAATCATCAATTGTATAGAATGATATGCAGGTTGATTATGTTTTTCCCAAAGTTAAATTACGTAGCACCCAGCTCCATTTCATTGCCATCCCCTACCTTCACTGGTTTAACTTAATTTTTCCATAGCTGAAACTTTACTGGTATCCAAATTGTTGGGTTTTGAATTTAATTTTAATATATTTCGAACATTTAGCTTGTCTAAGTATTCTTAAAATCTAGGAATAGAAGAGATTAGTTGTGGGTTCCACAAACATGGCTTATCATTTAGAAAATGTGTGGAATTTATAGACAGTGGTCTACAGTTCTCTGTTCTGAAGAAATTGGTTAAAAAGGTAAAAAATTCAGCTTATTTTTGCTCATTTATATGATGTGAGATGATATGCATTTCCTTAATATCTCACCAAACTTTAGGTCTGTATTTGTAGACACAGTCTAGGATGGGAGGAATAGCAATAGTGTCTTCTAAGAGTTCATCTGAGGTCAGTCCAGTGAGAGAGGTAGAGAGAGTGATAACCTGAGCCAAAGACAGACAAGCGCTTAACCGACTGAGCCACCCAGGAGCCCCTAGAGAGAGTGATATTTATAGGTGTTTTATAACAGAGGAAACTAATAAGGTCATAGTTTTGTCATTGTGCAATCTGCCAAAGGACAGTGGTTCCTCACCCCGTTTGGTCACATGATTTGGCACATGAAGAAGGGGCCATTATGACATTTTCAAGTCATGTAATTCTCCAAAATCATTAATTCATTCAAAAATATTTATTTAAAATCTATTAGGTGCTTGAATCATTCCTTTTACCTACTTGTCCTTTTCTGTTCCTTTCATCAACTTTACTCCTACTCATCCTTGACTATTTAGGGCAGATATTAGTGCCCCCACCTTTCTTTAACCCTGCTTTCCTGGTGGAATGAATCCTATTATCCCTGAATTTCTTCTTTTAAATAACATTTTTATTTAGATATAATTCATGTATCACAAAATTCATTCTTTTAAAGAGTACAATTCAATAGTATTTCAGATATTCACTGGGTCATACATTGATCCCCACTATCTAATTCCAGGGCATTTTTATCACCCCAAAACAAATCCCATACCATTATCACTCACTTCTCACTCCCTCCTCGCCCCCAGCTCTTGGCAACCACAAATTTACATTCTGTCTCTGTGGATTGGCCTATTTTGTATATTTCATATAATAGAGTCACAATATGTGGCATTTTGTGCCTGGTTTCTTTCACTTAATATTTTTAAGAGTCACCCATGTTATAGCATGGCATTCCTTTTTATTGCCAAATAATATTCCATTGTATGGATATACCATATTTTGTTTATTTATTCATCAGTCGATGGTAATTCAGTGCGGTTCCCACTTTTTGGCTATTATGAATAACGCTGCCATGCACACTGAAATACCAATTTTGTGGGAACATCTGTTTTCAGTTCTCTTGGGTAGACACCTGGGAGTGGAGTTGCTGGGTCATATGGTAACTCTATGTTTAACATTTCAAGGAACAGACAACCTGTTGTCCAAAGTAGCTGCACCACTTTACCATCCCACCAGCGACACATGAATTTCTCTACATCCTTGGCAACACTTGTAATTGTTCATCTTTATTATTATAGTCATCTTAGTAGGTATAAAGGACTACCTCATTGTAGTTTTGATTTGACTGCACTGACTAGCAATTAGTCATGTTCCTCAGCATGACTAATGACACTGAGCAGTTTCTTACCTATATAGGGAGATTCTTAATTGTGGGATCCAAATATTATTTATTTTACTATTTTTAGTAACAAATATAAACTGGCAGATAGTAGGAACACAATAATGTTTACAAAAGGAATGAATACATACTTAATTTTTAACAGTACTGTGCTTTGAATTACTCATAAGAAAGATCCTAAGTACATAATGTCTATTATAAATATTCTTCTCCAAAATATCTCATTGATATCATTGATATGTTCTATTGCAAACACACTGATATCATTCTATTGATTGATCGATAGATATAGATAAAAACACACATGCATACACACACACACACACACAAATAAGGATTCTTTAAACCCATTTTTAATAACCAGTTTAAAATTTGTGTTTTTTAAATGATGGCTTACTTATATTTTTCTTCTTAAAAATCAATTTTAGACAAACAGTATGTCAGGGCTCTTCATGGGAACAAAGTTTAACTAAGATTGGGTTGTAGCTATGTGTCAGCCAAGTTGATTACAGGGCCAGAAAACTAAGGCTTGGTGTTTGTAGAAGGCAGAGGCAGATATGGATCTTGCATGAGAGCCTGTCCCCTGAAATTAGAGATGGAAGAGAGATATGGATTTATTTTTCAGGATATGTTCCTTCCTAGATGTCAGGTGCCATTTGTCACACCACAGATTTTTGCTGTCTATCAGGATCTAGGTAAAAAGGTATTTCAGAGCTTAAGGAGTTTCTTTCCATATGGCATTTTATCCAAAGGAGCAGTCTCAATTCCTCTGAGAAGTTTAGAAAGTTTGAGAAAAGCCAAACTGTGGATGCGCCGCAGTGTCCACTGGGTTAGTTCTGTATCTCAGCTGTTGTCTAACTTAAGAATTTACATTAATTTAATTACTTTTCAGAATGATTTCAATAAATCTTGTGTCTATGATCTAAGCCTAACCCCAATAGCTGTAAAATTTTTTTTTTCAAAGGTGGCAAATCCACTACCAGTGAGTAACTCAAAAACTAGGAGAATGCATTCATTAAAAGTTGCCCATGAGAATATAGTTTGACAAAATATTTCAAAAACCTAAAAAAATGGACATACCTAGTGATGCAGGAAGCTTATTTTTAGGGTTGTAACTTTAGGAAATAATTAGACAATTGTGCAATGATTTATGAACATAGATGTTCATGATAGCATTGTTTAAGATAGAGAAAAACTGTAAACAATAATCTAACAATAGGGGGTTGACTTACTAAATTATAGTACATACACGTATCCATCTTGTAGAAGACTATTTAGTGATGTAGAAATTTTCAAGACATATGAAGTTAAAAAACAGAGTATAAAACATGCATGTTGCAATCAATCCTTTTTAAAACTATATATGTATAGGTATATATATTTACATAAAGGAAAATATTGAACTCTGAGCAGTGACATAATAGCAGCTTATATATTCTATTTTTTTAAAGATTTTATTTATTTATTTGACAGAGAGAGAGAGAAATAAAGAGCCACAGGCAGGCGGAGCAGCAGAAGGAGAGGGAGAAGCAGACTCCCTGCTGACCAAAGAGCCCCATGTGGGAATTGATCCCCAGACCCTGGGATCATGACCTGAGCTGAAAACAGATGCTTCACCTCCTGAGCCACCCAGGCATCCCGCAGCTTATATATTCTTATTTGTGCTTTTTTGGGTCCACTTTTATAATTAAGAATTTATTATTAGGGGCACCTTGGTGGCTCAGTTGGTTGAGCATCTGTATTTGGCTCAGGTCATAATTCCAGGGTCCTGGGATCAAGTCCCACATCAGGCTCCCTGCTCGGTGGGGAGCCTGTTTCTCCCTCTCCCACTCCCCCTGCTTGTGTTCCCTCTCTCTCTCTGTCAAATAAATAAGTAAAAAATCTTAAAAAAAAAAGAATTTATTATTAAGTGGCACATTACTTAAAAAAAGAAAAAAGCAGAATTCCTGGTGAGATACTATATACATAAGATGCCCAGATCTTAGGAGATAATATTATAAATAGGACTGATTTCATGGAAGTTTGATACGCATGATATGAGAGATGTACAAACACACACACACACACACATGCAAACAAAAATATACAGTAAATTACTTTTTGAGACCACTTTCAGCTTTGGCTTTCTGTCTTAATTATTAAACTGAAGAGGCTAATAAGAAATTTTGGAGGGCATTTCTATTCCACAGTCTCATATTTCCCTGACTCTCTCAGTCCCGGACCCGCTCTTGCCCCTGAGAGGTATCATAAGGCTAGCTCTGTCCCTCTGGGCTTCTCTCTCCCTTTGTAAAGGGCCCTGTTCACAGGACTCATTCTCAGCTCCTCTCTTTAGTGATCTCCCTGGGGCAGTCTCTTGGACGCTATTTCTCTCCAGTGGTGTCTGTGTAGACAAGATGGTCTAAAAACCATTGTGTTGCAGAGCCAGAGTTATATTCATATCCTCAAATCCAGCTTCACTCGGTAATAAATATGATCTTTAAAATCTATGTCTACATACACAAGTAACTGTTTTCTGATACGCTGCCAATGAACAATTTGAATTTGAAATAAAACACTACCTTTTGCATTAGCACCAAAAACAAAAAGAAATACTTAGGTATAAATCTAATAAAATATGTACAAAATCTATATGAAGGAAACTGTGAAATTCTGATCAAAAGAAATCAAAGGAGATCTAAATAAATCCCTATAATTTAAATAATCCATGTATGTGGACAAGAAGACTCGACATTGTCAAAATGTCAGTTCTTCCCAACTTGATCTATAGATTCACTGCAATCCCAATCAAAATCGTAGCAAGTTATTTTGTGGATATTGATAAACTGATTTTGAAGTTTATATGGAAAGGCAAAGGACCCAGAATAGCCAACGCAGTGTTGAAGGAGAAGAACAAAGTCAGAGAACTGACAGTACCTGACTTCAAGACTTACTATAAAGCTACAGTAATCAAGACAATGTGGTATTGGAGAAAGAACAGACAAATAGATCAATGGAATAGAACAGAGAGCCCAGAAATAGACTACATAAATATAGTCAACTGATTTTTGACAAATGAGCAAAGGGAATACAATGGAACAATGATAATCTTTTCAACAAATGGTGCTGGAACATGTGAATATTCACCTGCAAAAATGAATCTAGATCCAGACCTTACATCTTTCACAAAAATTAACACAAAATGGATTAAATGTAAAATGCAAAAGCATAAAACTCCTAGAAGATAACATAGGAGAAAATTAAGATGACTTTGAGCTTGGCAATGACATTTTAAATACAATATCAAAAGCATGATTCATGAAAGAAAAAAATAAGATAAATTGGACTTCATTAAAATTAGAAATGTCTAATTAGAAATTAGAAATATTTAAATTAAAATTAGAAACTTATACTCTGTAAAAGACACCGTGAAGAAAATCAGAAGACAAGGGGTGCCTGGGTGGCTCAGTAGTTAAGCATCTGCCCTCAGCTAAGGTCATGATCCCAGGGCCCTGGGATCGAGCCCCACGTTGGGCTCCCTGCTCCACGGGAAGCCTGCTTCTCCCTCTCCCACTCCCCCTGCTTGTGTTCCCTCTCTCGCTGTCTCTCTCTGTCAAATAAATAAATAAATAAATAAATAAATAAATAAATAATAAATAAACCTCATTCCAATGTTCAAAAGGAGGCAAAAATGCAATATCCAATTCAACCAGATCAAAGCTGAATACTAAGTAAATAAAAAGAAAGACATTATAGGGATACTCTTGAACCACAGTCTGAATATTTGGAGGTGAAACATCCTTTCCGTTTAAGATCATCTGCAGACACATAAGATGCTTCTGGAAAAACAATAATAATGACATCCCTATAAAGAGCAACAAAACACTTACCTTGGGCCACCAGGGACACTCTGATCTTTTATTAAATTCAACAAACTTTACATGTAGTTTCCCCGAGGGGGGAGAAATTGCTGTAACACTGTGATATAATGTGGTTTTGTGTAGAGCTCAGGGATGTGGCCAGGGTGAACTTTCCCATCCATCAGAAATGACTGGCAGATGCCCCACTGAAAGTTACTCAAACATAGTTGTAACTCAATGAATACAATTGTTATTTTTGTATTACACTAATTAATATTTTTGAAGAGATTCAATGTTTGTTCTTTAGGTCACACAGTAAGGAAAGGATGAAGTCAGTATTGGAATGAGGTCTGTCTGATATCCAAACATAGATGCTTTGAACTGGATAAACTATAGAGCAAATTCAAATTCATATTTCTTCTTGTATGGTTGGAGCCAAAAACACTAGTTAGGTGAATGATTAATTTGGAATATAGGAATCAGCCCTGAAAAATATTTTTAAAAAAATAAACCAGGGGTATGTCTTCGGAGTTGATGTTTCCTAAAGTAAGCCAACCAAGCATTTCCAAGTGAGATCTGCAGACTGTAGTTTTGAATAAATAAGAATTATTTTAATTAGCACACTAACAGTTGCTATGTAGAGAGGTCCTGTGAAAATATTAAAAAATAATCTGTTCCCATTGATAAGTAAATCAATTCCAGGATATTGAGTTTATAATACTTGCTTGCTGAGGAAACTTTGCTTATAAGACAGGGCAAAGTTAAATGTCTGGTCTTTCTAAGTTTTTAATTTAATTAAAGTCTATATTTTAAGGCACTTCAAAAGAAACATAAATACAGGACATGAGTTGAATAATTCCAAAAGTTCCTGTGAAAAACTTCTGATCCCGGGTGGATAAAATATAAATAACCTCATTGTCTACTGCCCACTCCTTCTGCCCAAGCATTGGAACTTTAGCTGGGCACAAAATGCTTTAATTTGGAGATGAAGAAGGGTTTTTTTTTTTTTTTTCCTAAGTAGAAAGCGCACCATTGAGAATATGAATCACTAAGGGCGACATTAAATCTTGCAAAGAGATAATATATGTCTCCGTGGTGGCTCAAGAGAGACTAACAATAAATGTTAAATATTAATAAGATTGTGGAAATCCTCATGGATACTGTGATAAAGTAGCACCAGAAAAGGGGAAAAGAGAGAGGAAAAATAAGCAGGGATCTATGTTTTGTACTTGGGGGAAAAGTAAATAAAGAGAAATGAAATGTTTTTTCCACCAGGGAAGGTTTGGAAGTGTATAAAATTAGAAAATAGGTAATATTCTTCAGGGGTAAATAGGCAGCCGACCTTCCTCTTGCGCTCTGAGACACAGAGGAAAATTAGCAATATTTTGGGGAAGAATCCACTTACAGAACCTTGACATGAATCCATTTGCTTCTGAGTTCATGGTTTTCTTAGCTTTTGCACTTGCTTTGGTCTCTAGAGATGACAGAAACAATAATGCTGACATAAGACGGTAGTGTCAACCCATCACTCAGAGAGCAATGGCCAGGCGAAGCAGAGCTTTACCTCATGGCTCCTCTTCAAAGCCTAAGGCCTTCCAAGTCTCTGAGTATATCTGCAGACCAATTATGAGGGAGAGACTTTCTGTCGATAACACTGGCTCACCCTGCACTTAATTCTGAAAGGAGCCCTACTTTTAGACTCCCTTTCTTCTATACTGACTACACAGAGCCTGATGGATGGGGCCACTTGGACCAGTGGCCTCTGATGGAGGAGCAAATGTGTTCTCTCACACAGAAAAAGGGGATGGAGAGCAATAAAATAAAAACAAGAAAAGGCAGGAAATCACTAGGCTTACAGTTTTGGAGGGCTCAGCCCCATGTCTAGGTTGAATTGCTATGTTAAAATCATCATCGTCATCATCATCTGGATATTCTGGAAATGTGAGCAGAATAACAAAGGAAAAAAATATCAAAGGGAAACAGCCAGACTTAGTTGAAGGCTGAGTGTGTGGCGGCCCATGGGGGATATTTTGAGAGTCTCAGAGAAGCACATTCCCTCTCCATCCGGATGCAGAGGGAGCCGGGAGGGAGAGGGCGGTGATACCAAGGATCCCAGAAGTGTGTCTGTGTGTGCTCAAGAGGACGGAAGGATGAGAGCCACAAAGCAGTAGAGGAGGACAGGGAAGTGGAGTTGGTGTGTGAGCAGACGATGGTTGTGGGGCCTACACCTCCCTGAACTTACAATATTACCTGAGCCTAACTCTGAATGATGAAAATGGAAAGATTCTAACTGAGTGCTCATTTGGGCTTGTTCCATCTTGGACAAGGAAGAAAGAGAGATAAATTAATAATTATTTACAATCTATGGAATATTATTTTGAGAATAAGTAATATTCTGGGGTTTTTTTTCTCTTTCTTTTTTTTCTTACAAATTTAATTGAAGAGAGGAGGCTCAATTAAGCCAAAGGAAGACATATTTGACACAAGCTTGATCCAATTCTGCCAGAGATTCACTGTGATATCTGTCTCCTTGAGGAATTTTTTTTAAAAGGTAGTCTGATTTTCGTTTTGATTTATTTGATATCAGAGATTGAACCAAATGACTCCCAAGACTGTTCCAAAATCCACATTTTATAATTTTAAGAAAGAAGATGTTTTTTTAAAAGAATTCCAGGGGTTGAAAAAGAGTTTCGGGGCACCTGGGTGGCTCAGTCAGTTAAGCTCTGTCTTTGGCTCAGGTCAAGATCTCAGGGTCCTGGGATTGAGCCCTGCGTCGGGCTCCCTGTTCAGTGGTGAGTCTGCTTCTCCCTCTCCCTCTGTGATCTCTCTGGCTCTCACTCTTTCTCTAATGAAAAAAAAAGGTTTTTTTTCTTATGTGAAGGCCCAGCCCTCAGCAGGAAACTGGGGAGGATGGTTGGATTCCGGGTCTTCCTCAAGTTCAGGAACATAACACAGACTGATGAAAGGAAAACAGAAAAGAAGTGCTCACTGCTCCTTGTGCGCAGCAAGCAGTGGACCTGGAGAGCTCCAAGCTCAGATGTCTCTGAATGTCATCCAATTTCTTCTTCCTCCAAAAACTTGAATTTACTTGATTGCACATTTTATCTGGGATTAAGGAGCAAAGGCGATTATAATGGCAACGTGAATGCAAGGTGTGCCCTTCCGTTTTGCAGAAAGAGAACCTGAGCTTCCTATACATACACAATTTCTTTATGAAGCCAGATCTGGGGACAAGATGACAAGATCTTTACCTCCTCGTTGTCTGTAAGGTGTAGTATTTTCATAACTAGTAATCCCCCTTTATGTGGGGGAGTCAACAGGGGTCATAACTGATCATGGTTCATAGGAAGCAGGAAGAGTGATCTCAGGGTTGGAACAGAGCTCAGTATGTGAAAATGTGCTTGGCTGCAAGTAATGAAACCCTGAAACCTGAGCTGATAGTAGCATATTTTTCTGATATAAAAAGTAAGTGAGGGGCACCTGGGTGTCTCAGTTGGTTAAACGTCCAACTCTTGATTTTGGCTCAGGTCATGATCGCAGGGTTGTGAGATTGAATCCCACGTCGGGCTTTGCTCTCAGCCTGGAGTCTGCTTGAGATTCTCTCTTCCTTTCCCTCTGCCCCTCCCCCCACCATGCACTCATGCTCTCTCTCTCTCTCTCTCTTGCTCAAATAAATAAATAAATCTTTAAAAAAAAGTAAATGAAAGACAAATACTGTATGGTTATCACTAATATGTGGAATCTAAAAAAAAGATGAACTTGTAAAAACAGAGAGCAGAATAGTGGTTACCAGGGGCTGGGAGGTTGGTGAGGGAATTGGGAGATATGGTTCAAAAGCACTAACTTGCAACTAGTAGTCTTGGAGATCTAATGCATATAGACAAGGATACTGTATTATAAACTTAAAAGTTGCTTTGAGATGAAACCTTAATTTTTCCCACTACAAAAAAGAAATGACAATCACAGACGTGATAGAAGTGTTAGCTATGGTGGTAATTATATTGCATTATATAAATGTATCAAGTCAACAAGTTGTATATCTTAAACTTACACAATGTTGCATGCCAATTATATCTCAATAAAAATAAATTAAAAAAAAAGAAAGTCAAGGGGGCGCCTGGGTGGTTCAGTCGTTAAGCGTCTGACTTCGGCTCAGGTCACGATCCCAGTGTCCTGGGATCTAGCCCTGCATCGGGCACCCTGCTCCGCGGGAAGCCTGCTGCTCCCTCTCCCACTCCCCCTGCTTGTGTTCCCTCTCTCGCTGTCTCTCTGTCAAATAAATAAATAAAATCTTTAAAAAAATAAATAAAAATTAAAAAAGAAAGTCAAGAAGTAAGTGGTTTCTGGTGTTGGTTCAGCAGCTCAATCATGTCAGGGCTCAATCTCCTCTAATTCCCTTGGCTTTTCCCTCATTGTTCCAAGCTGGCTTCTTTGGACCCAGCCATATGTCAGGAACCAATGTAAGAGAAATAGGGGAAGGTATCTATGCCAGTCATGTTTGTCTCCTTTTATGGAGGAAACAAAAACTCTCTTAGAAATCTTCCCCAGCAGACTTCTGGCTGTATCACATGACCACCTCTAGCTGCAAGGGAGGCTGAGAAATCCAAGATCTTTTTTTTTTTGGTTTGGGTTCCTTCTGAGCTCTTGCAAGGTTGGCCCTATAGGAGACATTTATATGTCTGTTGTCATTAAAGTAAGACAATTTTAGTGAGTTTTTTCTCCTTGCTCTTCCAAAAACACAAAGAGGACCATGCGACTCTGTTGCTTGGAGACTTTTCAGTGGCATCTCTTTGTCAAATCTCCTTCCATCTCAGGCAAGTGTCTCCATGTTATACTACCTGACCACCTACACCTGCCTCATCTGCAATTCCTGTGTCGTGTGCTCTGATACTGCAGTTCCCAACTTTAGTTACCCCAGAATCACTCAGAAAGCTTGCAAGAACTCAGCTTTCTGGGCCCTGCAAATAGTTCCTGATTCAGGAGGCAAGACCCAAGAATGTGCACTTCTAACTGATCCATTCAAATTGGCTGCCTTTTATTTTTCTTTTTCCTTTTTTTAAAAAAGATTTTATTTATTTATTTGACAGAGAGAGAGAGACAGCGAGAGAGGGAACACAAGCAGGGGGAGTGGGAGAGGGAGAAGCAGGCTTCCCACTGAGCAGGGAGCCCGAAGCGGGGCTCGACCCCAGGACCCTGGGATCATGACCTGAGCCGAAGGCAGACGCTTAACGACTGAGCCACCCAGGTGCCCCATGCCTTTTATTTTTCTTAAGAAATCATGACTTTAAAATTAATCCATAATTCACACTTTTCACTAATACAGAATTTTCCCCCCAGATAGACCACGAGCTGCTTGAAGTCTAGAATCTTGCAGATTCATCTTTGTCCACCTAGGGCCTGGCCCATTGTCCAGGACATAGTTTCTCAATAATGTCTGATGTTCAAATGAAATTCAAATGACAGAGGCTTGGCTGTTTGTAACTCCTTTGTATATGTTCTGTCCTTCATCTACAAGCCAACAGGGCTGACGGAATGATCGGCAACAACTTTGCTCAGTTGCGGTGGTGAGCTGCTCAAGTTTGACCCTTGAGGCTTCCTCTGGGACCCACACATTCACTGGTGAGAAAACTGTTTAAAGTCAGATATGTTCAGTAGAGGCCCAAGTACCCCAGTATGGGGATCCATCTACAGCCTTGGTCCATGGGACACGTAAGATGTCAATGTAACACCCTGTTCTCTTCTCTAAGCTCTTTCCTTAAGCATGCATGGAATGCCCATTGATTTCACTTCAGATATAATGAATACAGTTTTTCTTTCATTTTGGCTGACCAGTGCAAAAGGAACAGTAATCACAAAACTGAGACTAACACAGCCTTAGAGAATGTCCCTGCTATGGAGATGTGCACATAACAGCCTGGCCTGAGAGCCTGCTTAAGCGTAGGAAGCATATTGGAAAGTGAGGTGTGAGCTCACTTTCTGATCACTGTTTTATCATATTTCGCCCACTGTTTTATGCATTTTTTCTCAGATAATGAAAATTTCCGTTTGACTCTGAGTGAGCACTAACCTATCCGAAGGTCCTTGACTAACTTGAGTGAAGCTGAAATAGCATCCGGTGCAATTCTTGGCTCAGGATAAACAACATTCGGTAAACAACAACTACTTTTATTATTACCGTCATTAGTGCGATGATGAGGAGGAGGAGGTGTGACTGTTATGACTCCGATCTCTCTAGACCTAAGAGAAATGGTCGAACAGGATGTGTTTCTAGCCACCTTCCTTCCCAGCATCACTCTCTTCTCCTCTTGTCCAGGTGGGGCTGTTTCTCTTTTATGCCCTTGCTTCCGTCATGATTGTGATAGCAGCTGCATGCAGTCGCAGAATTACTCGCTCATTACCTTCTGCTGACACTGTCCTGGTTCCCCCAAGAACCCTGAAATGCCCCTTGCGTATGTCTTATCCCTGTAGCTTTGCTTCCTATATTCCATGCTCATGGGCCACCGCTAGTGAGCAAAAGCTGGGCCGCTATACTCTATACATCTCTAGACCTAAGCCTCGTGATAGTTATACCAGGAACTTCATGGATGTCACTGAAATGAAGTTTTGGCCTTTGTTTCTTTCTTTCTTTCTTTTTTTTAAGATTTTATTTATTTATTTGAAGAGAGAGACACAGCGAGAGAGGGAACACAAGCAGGGGGAGTGGGAGAGGGAGAAGCAGGCTTCCCGCGGAGCAGGGAGCCCGATGCGGGGCTCGATCCCAGCACCCCGAGATCATGACCTGAGCCCAAGGCAGACGCTTAACAACTGAGCCATCTAGGCATCCCTTGGCCTTCATTTCTAACTGACGCCAGTGTCTGAGTAAAAATGAAGTCCAACAAAGAACTCAATCGTATAATACTAATTTCTGAAAACAACAACAGAAAGTTAGTGAGTTCACTCCCCACACACAGCAGGCGTGTTAAAAATACACTGTAAGAACAACCCTCACCCATTAGTCCAGCTTTGCAAAGGGACCCGATCTACCCTCATTGCCAACCAGCCAGGATGCCCCGAGATCAGAAACCCTGAGATCAGAGGAAGTGAGTGGAAAAGCGTGAGAAGAGAGTTTCCTAAGATACTGTTAACAGCCAAGATGAGAGGCTGACACTTCTTAGAGACTGGGGGTGCGGGAGAGAAGCCAGCCCCCCAGGAGGACAGCGGCACTATACAGACTATGATTTCAACTTAGATATGCAACTTAGTTGCCAAGATAACTGCGTCTGAGGTATCTTGGAAAGAAACGACATCCTGGCTTGATGGCTAGATGTGAGGGAGTTAGGGGATTTAAAAGCAGTCCATCCAGCCTCTCTGCCCCAGATCTTGGTAAAAGTTTGTCTTGAACTGTGCCACTCAGACAGGAGTTAAAAAGAGGCCCACGCTAGAACAGAAGAGTTCCAGTTTGGAAGCTAGAGGCCGCCTGAGGTCTTACTCAGCGCTTCTGCCCCTTGCCCACACCTCACTTTGTACCCACTTTTGATTGCTTTTTATGCTTTTTGTTATTTGTAAATTGCTTGGACGACAAAATCCGGACTCGCACATTATTAAATCCCTCCCCAGGGCTAGCACAGAGCTTCGAACATAGCACCATTCCCACTTCCAGCCATACGGGGGTGGGCAAGGGCACGACCTTTGAGTCAGGCTAACCTGGGTTTGAGTCCTGGCCCCACCGTGTGACATTGCTGGGTCGCTTTTGCCCCTTGTGCTCATCTCTGTGCTGATCCCTGAGCTACTTGTCTCCAAGCCTCAGTTTCCTCATCTCTAAAATGGGGGCCATAATAACACCTACCACATGGAATAGCGGTACCTACTTCAAAGAATCTACCTCATAATAAGACTAAGTCCTTTCTCGTCCTGAGGATCAAATGGATATCATTGTTCTACAGCTCTTAGCACGGTATTGGGCACATGTTAGGTGCTCGTTAAATGAGCGCTATTAATAATAATATCAATAACACTGTCATTTTCAATTTCCCATTCCATTTGGGATTTCTTCTGAGTGACAATTTTCATTGCTGTACTGAAAAAAAACAATGACACCAACTAAAATAAATATGTCAGAGCATTGTCTTCCTGTGTCTTTCCTGCCACGTGAAAGTGGAATTGTGTTCTGATCATTTGATTAATTTATTAAAATATTAAGATAATCCATTTAACATATGTAAAAGGATCTCTGATTATACGAAGTATTATTATGGAGTTGCTGGTGAAATGATAGTAATATTAATAATAATAATAATATTAGCTCAATTTCTCATCATCTGCCATGTGCCTTTCCCCGGGCTGGGTGCTCTACATTCATCACCTCACCTAATCCTCAGAACAGAACGGGCAAAGATTTTAGCTCCATTTTACTGATGAAGGAACTGAAGCTCAAAGGTTAGCAACTTGTTCTGGTCACATAGAAAGAAGCAGGGACATGATTTTAAGTGGGCTTCGACTTCAAAGTCTGTGCCCTCTCCAGGACTCCTGACATCTAGAATATTCACAGCTGGCATCTGGACCAGGTGACTTGCCCACAGGTTTCATGGCGGTTATGCACATACCAACCTCATTTTAATGATTCTTCAGCTTGTTTCCCAGAATTCCACTGCTGCATTTTAACCCTGCACAGATAGTCCACTGTAAATTATTCATCTTGAAAGTTGGATAACGCACACAATGCATCCAATGGCCACAGCAAACAGCAACAACATTTGGAGAGTAGGTGGTCCATGCCTCATTTATCTCAATCCTTCTCCACACACACACCGCCTTGTTCCTTTGGCCCTGGCGCACTCTGTCCCTTCACCCATTGTGCACGAGTGGCGTGTGGCCAAGGTCTTATGGGACAAGGGCTCTTGCAAACATTCCCCTTGATTTCAATTATACTTAAAGCTCGTCTGGTGTCTGCTGGGTTTGGAAGACCAGCATGCGAAAACATGGTGCCCTTGGCACTGGTCTGGAGAAACACATACAGTGGACGTTCACAGCTGCCCTCCATTCTTCTCCAATCACACTGTGGAGCTCCTGTTATGTGTGGGCTGAGGGGGAAACAGAGAAATATGAGGCCTTTCCTCAAGGAACCTGCAGTTGCCTGGGGGAGACTGGCAGGCAGAAGGAGTCTTATTCCAGTATGGAAAGTGCTATAGTAGAAGCATGTGCACTGGGTGACATTGAAGAAAGTTCCTATGAAAGGCCGGGAAGTGTGAAGGCAAAGTAAGTCCCAAATGTTGTTTTGGTTAAATGTATGATGTCTCGGCTAAGTGCAAGAAGTTTAGTGTTAATAGACCAGTGGATCTCGAACTGTGGTCCCTGGAACGAGAGCTTGACACCTACCATGTACCAGGAACTATCTGAGCCCTGGGGACACAGAAGGAACAAAATAGAACGGATATGAAGGAACTTCCAGAAGCAGACTCCTCGGCTGCTAATATGTTATGTAACCTGAGGTAACCTTCACCCTCTTAGACTCAAGGTCTTGATCTGTAAAAGAGGAAAGTTAAAAAAGATATTCACTGGGGCGCCTGGGTGGCTCAGTCGTTAAGCGTCTGCCTTCGGCTCAAGTCATGATCCCAGGGTCCTGGGATCGAGCCTCCACATCGGGCTCCCTGCTCGGCGGGAAGCCTGCTTCTCCCTCTCCCACTCCCCCTGCTTATGTTCCTGCTCTCGCTATCTCTCTCTCTGTCAAATAAATAAAATCTTTGGGAAAAAAAAAAAGATATTCACTGAAGTTCTTCGTTCTGCTTCAACCCCTCGAGTTTCCTTGTAATAAGGATTTCTGAAAGGTTTGATGTTTTTCACCAAATATTATCCTGGCAAGTACACCCATGAGCTGTATACCTTCCTCGGTTCTGAAGTTCAAAGAGGACAAAACATGCACCATCCTTGCTCTCGTGCAACCCACCAGCTATGTGGCAGGCAATTGTAAACAAACAAATAAAATGCATAACTGCCTATTACCCATGGTAAGTATTCTAAAGAAAAATTTTTGGACAAACATTTCCTTTTCCTAAGTAGTTTGAATGTCTCTGTGGCTCTGTTGATCATTAATGTGTGTGGTTATCAACACTGCGTCTCTTCCATGGAGCACGTTCTAGATGACATTGGTCTGGGAGTCAGCCACACTCAGGCACTGGTGCCCAGGGAACGGGAGGCGTTGCTGAGTCAGTCATTGAGCACTGTTGTCATGCTGCTCCTTAGACCCGCTTCAGAGCCATCTGAGAGCTCAACACGACTTCCTGATAAGGAAGGAGCAGCACAGAAAAATAAAGCGCTCATGCCAGGCTGGAGAAAAGCAAGAGGCACGGCTCTGCGGCAGGGTCACATCTGATTTGGACTGTGACACCAAGACATAACTGCGAACTGCCAGTGTTTGCTGCTCAGGCTGCAAGCAGACAGCGGAGAGAAGACTCCCTGGAGCAGAAGACGGCCATCCCCAAAGTACTTCATCCTGGCCAATGGGCTTTGGCAAGAAATGGCTCACCAGGGAGAGATGGGTTTCACTGTGAGCAATTGCTTAAATCCAGGCTTAAGGAAGCTAAGTGCTCCGTCTTTGGTCATGTGGCACTTTGATGAGACCACCACGGTGTGAAAGAGAGGAGGGGGGATGATTTCGGCTCCCCTATCTTTATGGTTGTGAATTCCCAAAGTTGTAAGTTACTCATTGGGATCAGAAAGGAGATTAATGACAGCCAGGCTTTAAAGTGTCAATTTTCCTCAAAAGTTTTCTAGGAAGATGGTCACATTTTTCTCATCAGGATCCTAAAACTATCCACATGGTTTATCTGTTTCTGGTTTTTATGTTTTGGTTTTTTTTAAACACATTGAAAAGACATAACCTGCTAAGGTGATCCATTCAAGGTCACCTACCAAGTGAGTAGTAGGGCCAGGAAAAGAACTGGTCGTCTAACTCTTTACTCTTTGTTATGAACCAGGCTATTTCTTGGTTTATTTTTGCATTCTCAGGAACTACAAATTAGCCTACAGGAAACTTCTATCTTGGGGAAAAATATAATTGGTCAACTCATAAACTGGAGAACTCACAGCAGAAAAATAAAGTTCCCATGAAGAGCAGGAAGGAAAGCTCCTGAATTTAATCCCCAGTGCACATTCTCGTCGTAGGCAAGCATTTGCCCTTGCATGCCTGGCTCGGGGCCAAGCACCACAAGTACTAGATCTCTCGCTGGGTTGTCTTTAGGACAAAGAACTTGGAACTTAGACAGGGCAGGGGTATCTTGTGCTTGGAGTCAGGGGACAGTCCAGGCAAGATGATGCATTGCAGGTGGCTCCCTGTCATCAGAGACCCCCCCAAATCCTCCCAAACCTGGGTTAGCCATGCTTTTCCAGAAGTTATTAATGTAAGAGCTCTGTGACCAAAGGCCTTTGACACACAGTTCTCCTGGGCAGTGAGAGTGACATCAAGTGGATGTAGGAGTGAATGAAACAGCCAACTTAACTCGGTGCCATGCTGAGGATTTTCATTCTGTGAAGCGCGCCTCAGGTGTGGAGTCACGTGCTGGGCTTGGGGGCTCCAATCTGTGCCACACAGTTGTTTTCTCACCCGCACATTCCTCCTTCCCCAGGAATTAGAGTTCTCCCTCCACAGGCTGTGTCATTCTCTAAGTTTAGTCATTCTGGCACCTGAGGGGGGTTTGGGGAATAGGGTGTGTTAAGGGGCTTCATATACTGTGAAGCTGGGGGGCCTGGGTGGCTCAGCTGGTACATGCTGACTGTTGATTTTGGCTCAGGTCACAATCTCAGGGTCATGAGATCAAGCCCCACGTTCGGCTCTGCACTGAGCATGGAGTCTGCCCAAGATTCTCTCTTTCCCTGTCCCTCTGTCCCTCCCCACCCTGCTCCTGTGCACTTTCTCTAAATAAATAAATGAATGAATAAATAAATAAATAAATAAATAAATAAATAAATAAAACAATATTGTGTGAAGCTGAGTTTCACAAATATCATGGATCATCTACTATGTGCCACAAACGGCCTTGAGTATTGAGGATTTAAACATAGTCCTTATGCTCCGGAAGTTCACTCTTCAGTTTAGGGAGAAAGACAATAAACACAGGTGGGCACAGAGAAGAGGTATCTACGCCATCCCACCAGGAGAGGATGATACCCAAGTTGAGTCTTGAGGGGTAAGTTACCCCCGCAAAGGGGATAGGAGGTGCGGGTCTGGGTAACGGCCTGAGCAAAGTGTGGAGACAGACAACAGCATCATGGGTGCAGACACAGAGTTCAAGGCTATGAGACAGTGTGCCAAGATCCAGTTGAGGGCTAGGGGACAGTGGACCAAGATCTAGATGGGTTGTACATGGATCCCAGATTCCTCCTCTGCAAGAGGAGAGGGTAGACTCCACCCTTGGCTTTCTCCGAGCACATTTCCTATGAAGAGGATGAATTTGAAGAGTAATTTACTGGAGAGGTTCATCCGGATCTATATCCCACCAATGCCATTTGTTTGTTTTAGAGAGTCATATCATCATTTATGTTAAAGATGCCAATGTTGAAATATACTCGAAATTTAAATCTTTGAAACTATCTGAATCCATGATGAAAGATTTTTTTAAATTGTGGTAAAATATACCTAACATAAAATGTATACCTTAAACATTTTTAAGTGTGCAATTAATGCCATTAAGTAAATTCACATTGCTGTGTATCCATCACCACTATCCACCTCCAGAACCTTTCATCATCCCACACTGAATTTCTGAACCCATAAAACCCATGAAATGAAAGAATTCTCCCACCCCTTTACCCCTGGTAGCCTGCTCTTTTTTCTTTTTCTTTTTCTCTTTCTCTTTCTTTCTTTCTTTCCTTCCTTCCTTCTTTCTTTCTTTCTTTCTTTCTTTCATTCATTCATTCATTCATTCATTCATTCATTGAGAGAGAGCTAGCTAGAGAGCATGCACACTCCCTCATGCAAGCACGTGCTAGTGTGGGGAGGGAGGGGGAAGGAGCAGAGGGAGAGAGGGAGAGAGAATCTTAAGCAGCCTCCACACCCTGCTGGATGCAGGGCTGACCTCAGGACTCTGAGATCATGACCTGAGCAGAAACCAAGAGTCTGACGCTTAAAGTACTGAGCCACCCAGGCGCCCCCCTGCCCTCTGTTTTTAATCATTGAACCGTTTTGCTTTTCATGTCAGCGGTTCCAGGCTGCTTTGCCACAGCACGCAAGAGATGGAACTATCCAAGAGACTAGACAGCTCCTGATGGAAGGGCTTCTGACACAGGGACAGCTATCAGCTTCTCAGTGCTTGCCACAAGGCTCATTCACTGTGCGTTTTGAAGCTGGATGAAGTTTCTTCTCTGAGCACAGAACCCACCAAGGAAGCTTGAGCTCCCCCTAGAGTTTGGTGTCTCCATTGCAGCAAGCTGGGCAAAAATGCCAGGCAAAAAGTTTGAACTGTGGGCTGGTGTGGGAAGGAAGGGAGGGACAAGATCTGAGAGCCACTAAGGAGTATCTGACTACTACCCGTCCGCACTTCTGAAATAGCACTTAACTCCCTTCCGCTCTCCTACTCACACACTGGACTGAGTTTCATAATCTTGCCAACACTTACATCCCTTCGGCTTCCTAGACTATCCTGAGTAATTGATGATGCTGATGCTTCCGTTAGCAGTGCTGTTCTTCAAGTCAGTTGGAAAGGAGTGTTTTCGGCAAGGGGCCACTGTGTTCTCGGGGGTGGCAGAAATTGAGGGAAACATAAAACACAGGCCCTGACCACCGCTGGCCCCAACAGCTTGCTCGGAACTTCTCACATGATGGAAGCTTTCCTATTTCTGCATTAATCCCTGTTTGCTGGTCAGGTTCCAACTCAGGTAATTACAGTCTCCCATACCCAAATCCCTGCTGGCAGATTGAGTCTTTTCCTGTGTCTTCTTGCAATTTTTAGGTTTTGTGGTGTTTTGCTCTTGACACAGCATTTTTTCTGAAGAGATTTTGCCTTTCAGCGGGAGGGCAGAGATGGATGGGCCCATGGGCACCGTGTATTATCCACAGAAAAGTTGTAGGATGAAGTAAAAATGTAGCAACGCTGACCAGAGCAGAAACCTAGAGAAGCAGAGACTTCAGGAGATCTTCCTCCCTCAGGTCGGTGCATAATTAACCTTCTAATGTCATGTACTAACTTTTTGTTGTAAAGCTTCCATAACCTTCTAGAGTTCGGGGGCCAGTTTTAGCACTCTTTCAGTGTATGATTCTAACTTACCCTCAAACTAAACCCCTGTGGCTTGGGTGTTGCTAATCTATCCTCTGTTTTTCATGTTTGGCAAATGGTTCATCATTCTGTTCCCCAGGGTTATGATCTACATTTTACTTTGGGATCAAGGGGTTTTAGGCGTTTTTATTTGGATTCAGAAAACACCAAAGTGTCAGCAGCTTGTCAATGATTTTATTTTAAATATCAGCTGGCCCTCCAGATGTGATCAATCATGTGACACACTTCAACTAATAAAGCATGTATTAAATAGTTATGACACCTTCCAACTATACGACCTTGAGGAAGTTAGCTAACAATTTCATGCTCTGGTTTTTTTTCATTTGTAAAACGAGGAAGAGAAGAATAACTACTTCATAAGATTGTTGTGATGATGAAATAAGAGTACCTAGGAGGGCCCCTGGGTGGCTCAGTCAGTTAAGTGTCTGCCTTTGGCTCAGGTTGTGATCTCAGGGTCCTGGGATCGAGCCCCGCACCTGGCTCCTCACTCAGCAGGGAGTCTGCATGCCCCCGTGCTCCTCCCCCTGCTCATGCTCTGTTTCTCTCTCAAATAAATAAATAAAATCTTGAAAAAGTTTTTTTAAAAAATTAAAGAAGAATACATGGGAAGCCATCACCATCATCATTACCGTCATATTCACCACTATCATCATCATCATCACTATCATTGTTATTAACCAAGCAAATATATTGTGGAGTTAATCTAGAAGATAATGGAACACTCAAAAAAGTCTTTTAAATAGGCTAAGGACACCAAGATGACTAAACAGTGGTTCCTGTCCTTGCTATGCTTGTGGTCCAGTGAAGAAGTCATATATTCTCTTTCATTGCTCTAATCCTAACACCTAGATCCATTTGTAGAGGGCCTGGCATTTGCAGAGGGTGGCCAATAAATACTTGTTAATGGAATGAATGTAGACAGGACTTAAACATGAACACATGGGAGGGAAATACCAATGGGGGGAATTGAGGACAGTTTCATAGAGAACTTTGTATTTGTTCTGGTTCTTGAAAAATCGATATGAAGAATGAATATTGTGAAGAAGTGAAAGGGATTCAGATCATTTATTGGAACAGTGTTCCCAATCCTTTTTGCCTTATAGCACATGGAGAAAATGATAATATTATACAGGACACTGACCAAAGGCTCTACACTAGAACATTACCCCTAAAGAACAGAGACTTTGTCCATCTTGTTCAACCCTGTATTCCCAACACTTAGGATAGTACTTGGCACATATTAGTTGAAGGCGAGCAGAGTGGAAAGCATGAGCAAACACTTGAAGTTGGTCTGGAAAAGCCATGATAAGGGCCATTGGAGCACTGGATTCATAAGGAAATGTAGAAAGAGTCGTGAGAGACAGGCTGGGGGCAGATCTAGGAAGATTTTGAATGCTCTACCAGATTTGCTTTTACTCAGTAGGGCATGGGATCCATTACAGGTTTTGGAGAAGGGAGCTCTTAAAATGGAAGATGATTCTGGGTGGGGGCTGGATAAAGGACAGAGTGAGAAAACACTGAGAGAAGAAAACCCAAAAGGTGGCTATTTGTGTTGTGTGGATGGCAGACAATGAGGGACTGAAGTAGGCGGAGGGAATATGAAGAAACGAGATGAATTTGATACTTGAGTTCAGAATATTCAGTAGGATGTCACTGGACTGAATAGAAAAAAGCAAGGCAAGAGTCATATTACCATGAATTTGCTGTTTCACCTTAGACAGTATACTTAACCTCCCCGTGCCTGTTTCCTCATCTACAAAACGACAGACCTGAACTATTCCTTTAGTCCCATTAATTTTTTGTATTTTAGAATTCTCTAATCTTACCCAAATCCTCACTTCTACCTCTCCTATACCTGAATTTGTTGTGGCATTTCAGCTTCTTACTTTGGGCTCCTTTAGTCCTTTGAAAAATTTCTGGTCAACATTCCAGAATGTTGACGTATGGCATATAAATCTTTAGGGTGCAGGGTAGAATATTCTCTCCTACTGCATTGGAAGAATATTCTACTGATAATTTCCTCCCTCCATAGAGCTCTTATTCACTTAGTCTTCTATGGAGACCGAAGACAGAACACTTTTTCTTATGCATAAGAATTGTGTCTTACTTCCTTTTATCCGTCCAAACCTGGCGCATAATAATTGCTGAAAACTATGAAGAATGAATGAATGAATGAGTTGAATGAACAAACGAGTGAATGAGGCGATGATGGGAAGACATCCTTTGGATTATGTCTCACTGGCCACTGGGAAGTTATAGTCCGATGCATTGTAACAAGGGGCTGGTAACATCATCTTTGGTTTTTCTTTCCTCAAGAACCCTTAAGAATCTAAATGATTTCTGAACCTCTGTCCTCCTCAAACTCTGGCTATTACTTGCTGCTCAGCCTTTCTTACCCACAAGTGGTTACCTGCCTGAGCTCATTTGAAGGCTGGGGAACCAAGGGTACCATCCTTTTAGGACTAGAACACCAACAGTTAGGCACGCAGAGATTCCATCAGCGGTATCAACCCAGATTTTCTAGGATAGAGACCGAGAATGAGTTAACAAGCACCAACACATTTGCTAAGCTTAAAAGAATACTCTATTATTGTGTGGCAATTGGTAAAGAACTTATTAATTAAGGATATAAGATAGAGAGAAATCTCCCAGGAGGCAAAAAGCCATTACAAAGACATTGTGGAACCAATCTAGCAGTTAATGGAATACTCAGAGGTTCTTAAAAAAAAAAAAAAAGAGGGGGTCACTTTTCCAAAGAATAGGTATTACCAAATGAGTGATATTGCAGAATGGGGGCCAGAGCAGGGGGGAGGGGGAGGGTGACAAGGTGGAGGGGGGAGACTTAGCAAAAGACAGGTAAAATCTAATAACAAAACCAAACCTCACAAGCATTTGTTTTACTACAATCCAATCTTTCTATCATAACGTGCCTAGACCCTAAACACATAACCACACCACCACAAAGCATAAAAGTAAATTGAGATGAAAATCGAAATCAAACTAGTATTGCAAATGAGAATTAATAGTACATTTGCTTTTGTTCTGAGACAGGGGCATCAGAGGCAAAATAAATAACTCATTTCAAATGCCTGTGAGTTGTTTGTTTAAGAATAACTACCAAATTAACAAGAAATGCCAGACTCTTCTTTATTTCCCCTCTTAAATTGTAAGTATTCCCTCTACAGATGATCCCATCGCGTGAGAACAGTGTTGTTTTAGAGAAGGATTTGGTGAGATGAGCCAAGCACTGAGGATTAGCCAGGAATTGGCTCGTCTGGAGTGATAACGGGGATCATACATACCTGTTATATTAAGATGTTTATCTCCGGAAGGTCCTGATAGCTCCAACCCTGTGAGCAGGCACTCATGAGGACTGGCTGAAGCCATCCTCCCAACCATACAGTATCACAAAGCACATGGTCTCAGGACCCTAAGAACTCAGTGTGTTGGACCCACTGAAACTTTCATCTTTGAGGCAAAACCAGACCTGAGAAGTCCCTTCATCAGAGGAACAGTATATATGTTAAGAGCATGAGAATGAGAAAAATCAGAGACATTAGCTTGGTTACACTGGAATTTAAATGTAACCTAGGCACATCCTCATACATAAATGTACATTACATTAATCAGTTAAGCTTGTGAATGATTTATTCCACACTTCTGGGAAGGAGGAGGAAGACACATTTAAATTAACAAACATAAGATATTTAAGTATAGGGGCGCCTGGGTGGCTCAGTTGGTTAAGCGTCTGCCTTCGGCTCAGGTCACGGTCCCAGAGTCCTGGGATCGAGTTCCGCATCGGGCTCCTTGCTCAGCACAGAGCTTGCTTCTTCCTCTGCCCCTCACCCCACTCGTGCTCTCTCTCTCTCTCTCAAATAAATAAATAAAATCTTTAAAGAAAAAGATGTTTAAGTATAGAGAACATGGGATATGGAATGCAAAGATTTGATTTTGAGTATATACCAGCAACTTCTCCGCTCTGTTATCATGACATATGGCTCACACTTTCTGAGCCTCCTCTTTCTTATCTGTAGAACAGGGTAAGATCAGACTTGCTTTACCAGCGTCACAGAGAAGATATAAAAATCATATAAGATAAAGTGTGTCAGAGCACTATACTATCTACAAAGGTGTTGTTGAAGATGATGATGATAATGATATTGAAGAATTTATTAGCTCAAGGCAATTACCTTAGTCTGTCGTGCAAGAAATTAACTAAGCTTTGTGACAAATGATGGTGGAAATTAAGACAGTTTTCTGAGAAAGAAGTTCCATGAGCATGTAAATACTTCTAATAGCAATGATTCCATACTGCCATTGAATACTCTGCTAAACAGAATGTATTTATTTGCCCTTGATTTTTAGACAAAACCTAAATCAGAATGATACAAGCTGGAGCGCCTGGGTGGCTCAGTCGGTTAAGTGGCCGACTCTTGAATTCAACTCAGGTCATGATCTCAGGGTCATGAGATCGAGCCCGGCGCCTGGTTCGATGCTGAACACGAAGTCTGCTTGAGCGTCTTTTCCTCTGCCCTTCCCCCCACTCAGGCGCACACCCTCTCTCTCACTCAAATAAATATATCTTTTTTAAAAAAAGAATGATACAAGCTTATGACACAAGCAAAGATATAATACCAACAAATGGCTGTCCTCTTCCATGTCAAACCTTCCCACTGTGAAGCGCACATCCCAACACTTCATCTTATTCTTTTTGTTATGCCCGATTCATCTGCACCATTATCTCCATCACTCTAGCCTATCCTGGAGTTGCATGTCTTTTTCAACATTTTTGTTCTGTCTGTTTAATTTATGAGTATCATTTTACTTGATAAATAAAATCTAAAAAAGAGAGAGAGAGAGAAGAGGCCAAATGGGAGTTGAATAACTTGGCTTTCCTTTCATAACCTACCTGCTAAATATTACACCAAACATTCCAAAATATGTGTCGCCTACATCTTCTTCCTCTTCTCTTCAAATATAGTTAGATTTTTCTTCGATTGTCTTTTTCCAATGTGATGAGCTTTGCCCACTGTTGGCCTCGGTGTTCCCAAGCCTATCTTTGTGCAGTTTTATATGTATGTTCATCAGAGAGTTCTTCAGTCAGTTGCAGTGGTTTCTGCAGACTTCTCTCCCAACACTTTCTTATGTGTGCAATTGGCACTGTTTGTGATGAAGGTAGAATTTAATTTCTTAGCCTCTTGTAATTAACTGTCTTTTAGAATTTCTTGTAGTCTTTGTTCATAGGACCATTTAGCGCCTATGAGCTTGGTTTATGGAGAATCCCCGTCTATGTTTGATGCTCTCCTCCTTGGTATTGCAAAATTCATAGTAGTGCCCTGTACCCCATTCCCATAATTCCCTATTTTCATTATCTATTTATGCCTTTAGGACTTTTTAAACTTTCTATTCCCTCTGCCTGGAATATTCTTTCATATCTGTTCTTTATATGTCAGGCTCCTTCTCACTTTTAGGTCTTAGTTTAAATGTCTTCCATGATTAAAGGACCTCCATGATTATGATAATTAAAGTACCCTTGATATACATCACCCACACACTCTTACTCTAGCTCATAACCCAATTGATTGTCCTCTTGATGTTTAACATGATCGGTTACTATTACGTTGACTGATTTGCTTCCCTGTGTGTTCTCTCTCCCTCACCCCTACCCCAACCATCAACAAGGACTTGGACCTTGTCCATCTTGTTCATTGTTGTTCCCCAGTTCTTGGCATAGGGACTATCACACACAAAAAATAAGTGTTGGAGGAATGAATGGTCTAGTTCTACATTATTCTGTAAGCCCTAAGCAGGGAGGGTCTAAATGCATTAACTGAGTGAAAATTTATTAAAGGCAAAATCAATTCTTAGAATTCAAGAGATTACTTATTCCATAATTTCCATTTTATAGGTAAGTGTTTAAGGAAGTGAACTAATTTGTGCAAGATTTTATGTTTTCATGAGTGGTAAAGCCAGGAGTAGAATCTATGTCTCCTGACTTCTAGAGAAGTAAGTATTAATCGAAGGTCCTCTTCCTACTGGCACTTACCAACTTTGTTATCAAATTTCCCCATAATTGCCCAACCTGAACTCTCTACCCCAGCCAACAAAACCAACAACACATAGCTTGTTAACAACAGCAATAGCAAGTGCTGGCTATTTCTACTGTACTAAGCAGAGTCTCCCCAGTCCACCCCAACTCACAGAGATTCTGCTCAAAAGATCTTCAGCCAGCTCTCATCTCATCAGGTGCTCTGTAAATTATATGGTTCTTTATATCCCTGCCTTTCTGCCTACATAGTAGATCTGGGACTCCTATTACATTTACATGTCTTCACTGTGGTAGATTTTAAAAATATACCCACAATATTTTGCAGCTCCTCACATAAAGACATGGAGTCTATTTCTCTACCATATTCTTTTTGTTTTAATCTAGGCTTAGCCATGTGATTTTGTTTGTTTCTTTTTTTTTTTTTTTTAAGATTTTATTTATTTATTTGACAGAGAGAGAGACAGTGAGACAGGGAAGACAAACAGGGGAGTGGGAGAGGGAGAAGCAGGCTTCCCACCAAGCAGGGAGCCCGATGCGGGGCTCGATCCCAGGACCCTGGGATCATGACCTGAGCCAAAGGCAGATGCTTAACGACTGAGCCACCCAGGCGCTCCAGCCATGTGATTTTCTTTGGCCAATGGAACATTAACAAATATGTTGCAAACAGAGGTTAAAAAATGTTTGTAATATTAGGGGTTTGCTTTCTCTTGCTGCAACTGGAATCCTGAATCCATCATATGAAAAAGCACGAGCTAGCCTTCTGGAGAGGTCACTTAAAGGAAAACTTACCTGCCTTCACTGTCTGGCTGCCTACTGCTAGACATGTGAGTGGGGCCAACCTAGACCAACCAGCCCTTGGTCTATCTGACAGCTGACTGCAGACATATGAGTGAGAACATCAAAAGAATTGCCCATATGAACTCAGCCCAAACTGCCAACCCATGGAACTGTGAGCTAACAATGATTGTTGTTTTAAGTCACTAAGTTCTGGGATAGTTTTTTACACAGCAAAAGCTAACTCATACACATACTATACTTCCTACATTGCTTTCTAGTCATATTTATTTGCTGCTTCTCAGATGTATCTCACTAGTAAATGATCCATTTATCCCCATTTCACAGAAAGGAAAAAGCAATGTCAAGAGACTTTGCTACTAGTGATGCCCTGACATACTTAATTCTTTAGATCCCATATATTAGAGATAAATCCTCCTTAGAGACTTTTTAAGGGAGCAGCCACTAGAAATGTTTGGAAAAGAATTAGGTAATTGAGGATGTGCAGGTAGTTCCTGAAAGCCAGACTCCAAAACAATAAGCATGAGCTTGAGTCGGGTTTATAAAATTAATAAAGCCAGAATCCAATTTTGTCTGCTTACCTCTTAGTTTCTAACTAGCAGCTGTCAAGGGTACAAAACATCTAGGCCGTTCTAAGGCTGCAGTCACTAGAGCCCACACGATAATAGTCATAATAATCATCAATAACATTTATTGATCACCTTCTGTTAGGTACTTTCCACATTCATTATCTCTGATAGGAAGCCACAATAATCTTATTAATTAATAGGTAGAACTTCCCTTTTGCAGAAGAGGGATTTAAGGGCTGGAGAAGTTAAGAAACTAGCCCCAAACCACAGAGCTGGTAAGGCAGAAAACTGAAATTTAAACCAGGGTTAGTCTACATACTTTCTCATCTACAGCTTTTCTCCTTTGGATTGACTGCAGTACAATTCCTGTTTCTTTTCACATATTAAGGATGCAGGTCATGAGCCTCACATCCAAGGGATACCAGCAGGGACCGTTCCTCAGCAAGAAAGCAGAGTTTCTGTCATGTATCAAAATGTAAGTGATTTCCCTTTCAAACAGCTTAAGTCTGTTATCCTTGCTATACGCCTAGAAAAGCCTCCTATTTGTCTATAGCTTTTACTTTTCAACCCAGGTTTTGAGGAGGCAGAGGGAATATGTTAGTTAAGTCATGAACCAGACACATTTCTTCCTACCTTAGAGCCAAACAGAGTAAAAGTTGTACCTTCCCAAACTTCTGATTTCAATTCCCAGAAACTCCCCAAAGGAGAGACCTCAATATTTAAGAACTTGCGAGGTCAGCCTCACAGCAACAAACAGCCTTTATAAGTATGTTTATGTTCCTGGTGATAAAATAATGCACAGCATACTCATCTCTGTTAATGATGTTTTACACATCTTAAAGTAGTGAAAATGGGCGCTGGGCTTTTAATTTAACTTAACTGATCATTTCTTACCTTGTAAGAAAAACTCATTTTATTTTGTTGCATCTAATAGGTGTTTGTTGTCTGTTCCATACCCCGGTGACCTTATCATTTTGCAACTTCAGAGTCTCACTTCCCGGATGCCCCCCCACATCAAGTCCTCATGATTACACTTGTGTTTAGAGATGTCTGTGCCCCCTCCCTGACAGCTGGCCCCAACCTTAGTCCTCATTGTATCCCAAAGCTTCAGACAGCTCTTGACACATATCAGAGCCTACTAAGTGTTCGACACATTGAATTAGACCTTTTTGCATCCCTACTTTGCACATAGAAGCAATTCTCTAAATGTTTGTGAATTACTCGGTTAATGAAGGAATGATGGCAATGATCAAACCAAGGGAAGTTAATCATGATTGTAGGCAGGGGGCAGGAGATCAATGATAATTTCCTCCCTCTATTTTCACTTATCCTAGAAGGAGAGGATTCCTTTCTTTTCTCAGTTCTTTCCCCCATACTCCAAACTAGATATCTAACTCTGGTAAAATGAGCCAGTCTCTCTTTCTTGCAAGGCCAATTTCATAAATATAATTCCACTAACTTATATACCAGGCACCTGAGGAACCATAGCAACCCATCTCAAACCTGGAGAGAACTAAGTGACCAACATCGCTGAAAAAGCACAGCCTAGCATCCTTTCAGTTCCCTTAAAACCAGCAGAGTTCTAAAGAAGGCAAACTGCAGAATTCAGTTCAGGAAGTAAATTACCACAAACACAAGGAAATTGCAGCAAGAATTCTCCCTTGGCCGGTTATACCTACTAAGCTAAAACGCATACATCTGGAAAAGAAGAGAGCAATTTTTAAGCGTCGCTTTCTCTTGAATCAGGACCACCTCTGATCTGGTGCCTCTCGCAGCTGCTTTGACCAAACTCTTGTCAAAATGAAGTTATCTAAATGTCTGTGCTGGGTGAGCAGGCAGCACCAGGCCAGCACAAAAGAGAGGAGAAAAGAGCAAGAGGAAGGGAATATGTCACATCCTGACTCCAGGGAGACAGTGCAAAACATCTAATCACAGCGGTACCAGGGAACTTGAACCTGTCCAAAGAGATCCCCAGCTCTCCACGTTTAATTGCCGTTGATGGCTGCGGGCCAGCCATGCATGACAATGCCCGCATGTCTCACGGCTCCCTGCCTGTGCTCATTCCTGTCAGCTTTCACTCCACGTGATGAACACGGTCCTCGGACCCTGTGAGAGGGGCCCGAGCCAGCGACGGGGGTGGGGCCGGCTGGAGGAGCCCCTCCCGGACACAAAGCGGCTTTTGCTCCAATAACGCCTAGCTAAGCAGAGCTCTTTCGACACAGAAGCGTTAAGACCAGCTTCAACCCCTCACTTCCTTTCCACAAGTATGCAGCATATTTGTTTTCCTTCAGAGGAAAATAAAACTAGGACACACCATGCAGATGGGTAGGACATCTGTGACCTGAGGTATGTCAATGGGCAGCATGCAAATCTCCCTGTTTGGTCGATTATATTTGAGCACACGCTTGAGGCTGGATAGAGAAATTTGAATTACACTTGAATGGCAAAGAACATTATGTTTCTGTGGTGACTCGATACTCTTAAACCTCTTCTTTCTGGGGCGCCTGGGTGGCTCAGTTGGTTAAGCGACTGCCTTCGGCTCAGGTCATGATCCTGGGAGTCCCTGGATCGAGTCCCTGGATCGAGTCCCGCATCGGGCTCCCTGCTCAGCGGGGAGTCTGCTTCTCCCTCTGACCCTCCCCCCTCTCATGTGCTCTCTCTCATTCTCTCTCTCTCAAATAAATAAATAAAATCTTTAAAAAAAAAAAAACAAAAAACCTCTTCTTTCTGTCTGCACAAGAAGCAAAATCACGTTTCTATTCTGTGACAAGAAAACCTCCCCGGAGCTCTTGGGGGAAACAATGGTTTATTAAGTCTAGCGTGGCGTTGATAATTTGGAAGGAATTCATAAATCCTCTTGCAGCCTAATTGCTCATTTTTAGTGTAGGAGCAGTCTAGAACCTCTCCGGAGTTTCAGATCCAAGATAGGAGGCTTCGAGGCACCGATCAGTGCGAAACTTCAAAGCACAAAAGCTCCAGACAGCACAAAATAGTGCGGTTAAGTTTGGGAACCACTCTGCAGAAGGTCTGCCCCTTGTCTACACTCTGTGAAGTGTTAAGAAGAGCTTAACTTCTCTCTGAGCTTTAATTGCCTTATGTCTAAAAATAGGCACCTCTACCTCATGGGGATTCGATAAGGATTAAATGGGCTGATGTCTACTTATGAGCTTCCTCTGCACATAAATAAACAAACTGCAGGCACGTAAGGACAAGGCTGTGTGGTCTATCTGTTTTTGTAAACTTAGTGATAGAGCATAGTGGCAAGTGATATGAGCTCTGAAATTTGTCAGGACGAGATTTGAATCCCGACTCTGTGACTAACCAGCTGTTTAGTCATGTTAATTTTCTCATTTTAAAAATAGAGAGAGATAGTCTTACCTGAGAAACAGCTGAGCTGATGTACTTATGAGATCTGACATACAGGAAAATGTCCAACAAATGGTAAGTAGCTCCTAGCACATAGATGCAGAACAAAAATCCAGAAGTCAGTTTATGCTTTTGAAAATTAAATCATCTGTGATGGGAACACAGTTGTTGCTGATTAGCAGTTTGAGATAAACAGTATCTGTATTTTACTGTTTTCTCAGCAAGAGCCAAAAAGAAAAAAATGGGGGCAATGAATTTCATTTCATTATCATACCAACCTTTTTCTCCACAGTAAAACTAGTTTCCTTTTTTTCTGATTATATAAACGACACCTGCTTATTGTGAAAGTCGAAAGAAAAAGCCAACCAGTCAATAAAGGTAAAGAGAAGAAAGTAAAAATCATGTGAAAGTTCACGCATCATCAATATTTAGTAACCAGGAGAGTAAAGTAAGCAGGAAGTCCCAGGAGAACGTTCCTTGATCACATCCCTCCCTCAAGAACATCATTTGGCATCCGTCTGTGGACAAAAGTGCCTTTTTGGGAACTGTGGGGTCCAGTATCATACCCAAGGAACTCAGGAAGAGTCTCGGTGGCCTGCATGTTGGGTAATGGGCATACAGGCCTCACTCCCAGTTGTAGGTCCTGAAGTGAACTCTGAACCAGCCCCAGTCCCAGGCAGCTGAGGTCCGGTCCAGTGGTCGGCTGACGAGTCCCTGGAGAACAGTCTTAGATAATTGCTTATGAACAGAGAGCCTTTGGAAAAGTCCAGATTTCCAGAGAAGATCTAGCACACCATTAGAGAAAAAAAAAAAAAATCAGTTTGGATGCATTGGAGAGGATAAGAGGAGCAGTTAGACTTTACCCTTTCCATCCTCCAAGGCAGCACAGCTCAGTCCCAAGAGGACCTTCAGCGCCTGAGAGAGTGACAGCACGTGAGTGAGCATCCAGCTTCCCCCAGCTAGGCACGATGCTGCCAGAGAGGCCCATCTCTCTCTCAGCCCATCCAGAATAGTGAGTCTTGAGCTGCACTACTAGGGGTCAGGAAGCTGCTGGCAGAATGGCAGATAGGACTCTTGGAGGGCACGAAGGGGGTATGAATTCTAATTTGGTTGTGGGCTCCAACAAGAAGCTCTTCCACAAGCCGCTGGGGAGGCCCCACCCATGGATTCCCCCACCTGGCCCATGAGCACCCCGAATGTCCCATATGCCACACACACACACGTGCACACACACACTGTGCTGTGGTCAGCTTTGTGGGTGGTCCCAATGGTACTAAGAGCATACTTTGGCAGATGGCCAGTGAGCACTTGCAGAAAGCTGGCCCAAATCTGTGGGCCAGGGAGAAACCAGAAACTTAAGCTTTAGCAATACCCCTGGGAAAGCAAAAGAGATGCCGCCAGCACCCAGACTAATGCATTGCAAGGTCAAGAGAGAGCATACAAACTTAAGAATTCTGCCACAAGAGGGAGAAAAAAATGTGGAGCAGGTGTATCCATAGATCCAAGAAAGCCTAAGAAGCCTCAGCAGAGCTGATGGAAGGCATTTCTCTTCTGAAGTCAATCAATAAAAACTAGAGGAGATTCGCTATTTTGCGTATGAAGACAACAACATGAGACCTTAAGGAATAGGAAAAATCCAGAAAAACATGATACCACCAAAGGCTGACAATAATTTCCAGTAACCAATCCCGAAGATAAGGGGATTTGTGATTTACCAGATAAAGAATTCAAAATAGCTGTTTTAAGGAAGCTCAGCAAGTTACAAGAAAAAGCAGAGAGACAAGTCAATGAAATCAAAGCAATACACAGACAAAAATGCGAAGTTTAACAAAGAGAAATCACAAAAAAGAACAAAAATTCTGGAGCTGAAAAATACAATGAATGAAATGAAAAAAAAAGCAAGACAGAACATCAACAGCAGAATGAAACAATTACAATAAAGAATCCATGAATTAGAAAACAGGACCCTTGAAATTATCTAGTCAGAGGAAAACAAAGAAAAAAAAAAGGAAAGCCTACCTGATCTATGAGATGCCATCACAAGAAACAGTCTGCAAATTATTGGAATCCCAGAAGGAGAAGAGACGGACAAGGAAGCAGAAAGCTTATTTAAAGAAATAATGGCTAAGAACTTATACACCGTAAGCTTATACAATATTACATGTCATTTATATCTCAATAAAGCTGGAAAATAAAATAAATATCAAAATTTGTTACTAAATTAAAAAATATTTAGTAATTATCCTTTTATGTATACGATTCTCTGTGTGTGTGTGTATGTGTGTGTGTTTTACTTTGCAACCCAACACAGTTTCTTCATTAGAAGAATGTAGCCCATTCATCTTTAGTGTTAACAACAATCTTCAATATTATTGTTAATATATTTCTCTTTGATATTTATTTACTTTGTTTTCTTTTTTTTCCTTTATCTTTATTTTTTTCTTGTTTGATCAAATTGCCATTCATTACTCTTTCCACCATTTTTAATTTAGAAGTTCTCTTATTTTCATTTTTTCAATAATTCTGCTAGTGGGTACCTTTCCATCCCTTACAGTCATAATGAAACACATATTTCTGAACTCCTTTGTGGAAATAAGATGCCTATTATTATATCCTCTATTTTTTTCATCTACTGCTCCTGTCCATCCCAATAAGATGAAACTTTTAGATGTTCTTTTTCCTACATAGTCCATAGCACACATACAATATTGGCACCCCCATAAATACAATATTTGGGATACTATTATTACCCACTTCTACATCCACAGCTCCCATTTTGCTTCAATAGTTTAATTTTTTTGTTTCAGATAATTCTTCGGTTTTCCTTTATAGAATGTCATTTTTATTTTAGAAATCATAATTTGGCATTTATATCACAGATTGCTAGTTACTTTATCATTAATCATTTAGATATAACTGTAAGTATTTCAGTGTTAACTGCTCATCACTTGCTTTTTCTTTTATCTTCTACCTTAAAAATCTCTCTTCCTATTCATTTGCTATTTGACTATAGCATTTTGTGAGTACTCTCTTCAAAAAGAGTGTTTGGATGAAAAAGTCTTGGAGCCCTTGCATATCTACAAATTTCTTTCTTTCATGCTGATTGGTAAATATTATCTAAGGTGTGAATAATTTTTTGGGTCACAGTCTTTACACCCAATAGTCCAGACCTCTAATTCTGAAAATCTTCTAGTTTCCAATGCTGCAGCTGAGAAGTCTGATTCTTCCTCTTCTCATTCTCTTCCTCTTCCTTCTTTCTAAATAACTCGTTTTATTCACTCTAAAATATTTAGAAGTTTCTCTTGGAGTTTCAGGAGTTTTAGCATACACTAAATAGGTGCTTTAACATCAAGCCTGCCTAGAATTTCATGAACACTTTTTTGATAGGCAGACTGAAGCCTTTTTTCCTTCTACTCTGTGCTTAATTTTTGCCTCTTGTCCATCTATCTATTCCTTGTCTCCCCTCCTGGAACTCCTCTTATTTGTATATTAGGGTTCCTGAACTATTGAATTTTAAAAATTTGATATTTTTCCCAACTAAGTCTTTTTATGTGATTTTATATACATACCTACATATGTGTGTATATGTGTGTGTGTGTGTGTGTGTATGTATATGTATTTCTTTTGTGGCTATTCAAGTTGTTGTCTGTCTCCCCCCCAAAATTCTAGTTTATGTTCTGGGTATTCTGCTTATTTTTCCTCTCTTTGGTTATCAGACTCCATAAATGAGTTAATATTTCTCTTTGCCTGGTCATGGACAAATTTATCCCGAGGCTCAGCTCTTGCTGCTGGGTAGCTTGCGCATGAACAATTCCATATAGGTTGAAGAAAGAGAAGCCACTGCCCTTTGAGTCAATGATGTACCAGCTGGCAAATGGCCAATTCCTTATTGAGAAATGGTTTCCTATTCTTCCAACTTCAAAAGCTTGTGCTCTCCTCTCTTTTACAGTGCAGGACTCAGCGTACTTGTTCAGAAACCCCTCCGTGTCTCTTGCAAGAACACAAATACAGCCCAGCATTTCCTGTCTCGCTAGTCCATCAAGGCCTATAAGCCCCATGTTACCCGGGAAGAAGAGTCTTGCTCCAGCTTCCAGTACCCTCCAGTCTCTGCCCGTCTATGAGCACCAGCAATACTAGGTCAGAAGTGATATTTGATTGAAGAGGGCTGGGGACGGTGGACATACTGAGGATACTCTCTACTTGCAGAATTAGCCACATAAAATCTTTCTTAATCAAATAAGATTCTCTTGCTATTCATCCTGTAGCCATTGATAGTAAAAATTGCTATAAGTAATGTTTTATATAGTGTTTTAAAAGGTAAAAGCTTTGGGACTGCCTGGGTGGCTCAGTCAGTTAAAGCGTCCGACTCTTAGTTTTGGCTCAGGTCATGATCTCAGGGTCGTGGGATTGAGCCCCAAGCCAGGCTCCAAGCTCAGCAGGGAGTCTGCTTGACTATTCTTTCTCTTCCTCTCCCTTTGCCCCTCCCCCTACTCATGCCCTCTCTCTATCTCTGTCTAAAATAAATAAATAAAATCTTTTTTAAAAAAAGGTTAGAAGCCTTGATCTGAACCTGTGTCTACTTGGGAACTCATTTTCCTCTACTTTTTTTACCACTTACTTTTGTGTATCTTTCATTATCTATAATTTTCAACTCATATTGTCTAATTTTGAGTATATATTAACTTTATAAATTATTGAATTTATTTAATATTATAATTTTTCTTATTTGTTCTTTCAGAGGCTTGATCTCTATAAGTCTTTGAAGATATTTCTTCAGAATATTCACTAATCTAGCTTTTTTGTTCATTGTAAAAATACAGATTTAGGTGATTGTCATTTATTAAGGCATCAAGCATTCACATGATTGCACCTCAAGCTTCCTTTTACCATCTCCATTGGTCATTTCTAGAGAAGGACGTTTAATTATATTTTAAAAA
>NC_138374.1:125723488-125771697 GCF_054177405.1 Leptonychotes weddellii
ATGGACTCTGAAAAACAAACAGGGTTCTAGAGGGGAGGGGGGTGGGAGGATGGGTTAGCCTGGTGATGGGTATTGAGGAGGGCACATTCTGCATGGAGCACTGGGTGTTATGCACAAACAATGAATCATGGAACACTTCATCTAAAACTAATGATGTAATGTATGGGGATTAACATAAGAATAAAAAAAAATAAATTAATTAATTAAAAAAAAAAAAGAGTCTGATGAACTATGGATGAAGATTTACCCTCCTTGGGCTTTTGCTGGTACAGATCCACTTACTTGAACTATTTCTGAGAGTTGATTTAAAGCACTGCCCTCCAGTCTGGAGAGAGGAAAATCAGTTTGTGTGCTCATTTGGTTTGGGGACAAAAATCTGACAGCTCTGTCAAAGGTGTGAATATTTTGCAAGCAAGTAACAATCCTGACAAGTTGGACTTCATCATCCTCTGCAGCCCTGGGTGAGAGTAAAGCCTGTGGTGAGAATGGAGATGAGTCAGAATTAGACCTGGAACTTTCTGGAAGACAGGGGAGTCTGGGCATAACTACAACATTTATATAAATACACACACATGCACACACACACAGAGCTCTCTGAGGCTGTGTATCATTCAGAAAGCTGTATTTTTGGTTCTTTTCATTTAGAAATTATCAAAGAAATTCCAAAGTCAGATGCTTTTTCATCATAACCAGAGTGATGCATTTAATCTTACATGAAATTAACAAGCATGCATTTTCTAAGGAAATATGCTGTGTGTACTCTAGGTCAAAACATTGGAAAATACCAAGAAATGTCATACATTTTGTGTTCAGAAGCTGATACTGTTGGGCAACTTTTCAAGAGAAGAACTGGTTAAGCCACAAATGGTGAGAATAGAATATAAATATTACAGGGGTCCAGAATTGGGAAGATTGGCAAATTCTGGAGTTAACACAGAAAGACTCCATGACGACGGTGTAGCTTGAGTTTAATCTTAATAAGCGATGGGATTTGGATTTGAAGAAAGAAGAAAGAACAGTTACAAAAGCACAGAAGCAGAAATAAACATGGTGGGTATAGTGGATGGCGAGGAAATCTCCCTCGTTCTGAGCTGACAGAAAAGTACCCCTAAAGAGTTGTGATTTCTTCTAGCTAGAATCAAATAATCTTGAGGTTAAAACAATGTAGAAGCCCTATATGGTCATTTTTGGAAGAGAACAGATACTGGGAATCCTGGTGATTCAAATGAGTGGGCAAATGGAGAAACTAAAGCTGGGGTTGGCTTAGAGCAGATGGCTTGGGGGCATGGTGGGGGTGCGGATGAGGAAAGTTGTGAGGCCTGGGGTACAGGGAAGTGGCAGACATCTTGAAAAGCCACTTTCGGGGCAGCTGGGTGGCTCAGTTGGTTAAGCATCTGCCTTTGGCTCAGATCATGATCCCAGGGTCCTGGAATGGAGCCCCACGTCAGGGAGCCTGCTTCTCCCTCTCTGTCTGCTTGCCTCTCACCCTGCTTGTGCATGTCCTCTCTCTCTCTCTGTCAAATAAATAAATAAAAATATTAAGAAAAAAAAGAAAGGCCACTTTCATATTAGATGTTATCATTTATATTATGTCTTAGCTAATTTTGACATTCTGTGACATTGGATATGAGTTGAAACTTTCTGTTGCACCAATGTGGAGGAAAAGGGAAGAACGTACTACAGAGAAGGAGTACACATTTGGCTGAAGCAGCATGGGTTTAGAGATGAGTGCTAAGAAACCAGATTCCAGTCCCCGTGTCCCTGCTACCTGCTACCTGAAGGGTACTTGCATCCATTCATTCAATACTTAACAGGTATTTGAGCACCTGCAATGTCCCAAATGCTGGGGGAAATGCAACCAGACACTGCTCCTGCCATCATAGAGCTTACGGGTCCTTACAGAGCCTGGTGGCCTCTGCAGTCACTGAACACAGCCTACTCTTAAAGGGTAAATCTTTTCTCAATTAGCAACTGCTTGGACATTTCCAATAATGAGGGGCTTACTGCCCCCCCTCACCGACCAAGGGCAGACTGACTTCAATTTCTGCTTCAGAATAGTAGAAATTGTTAGAAAATTAGTTCTTATGTCAAAGTGAAATTTGCCTCCTTAGAGTTGTTCTCAAACCAAGGTGAACATCATTCCCCATAAAATATTTTCAAAACCACAGATTACCAAGCGCCACCTAAGAGCCACTGAATCAGAATCAATAGGAATGAGGCTCAGGAGTCTTGATCATAAAAACTCTACAGATGAGGGGCGCCTGGGTGGCTCAGTCAGTTAAGCATCTGCCTTCAGCTCAGGTCATGATCTCAGGGTCCTGGGATCGAGCCCCAAGTTTGGCTCCCTGCTCAGCTTCTCCCTCTGCCCCTCCCCCTGCTCTCTCTCTCAAATAAATAAATAAAATCTTAAAAAAAAAAAAAGAAAAACTCTACAGATGATTCTGAGGGGCAGCCAGGGAAGGGCTGCTATCATGTATCTCCTTAGTATTGTTTCTTGTTCTGTTCCCTACAATTACATTAAACCGTGAGATGCAGGCTAAGCCAGCCTTTACTCATAGTCCTTCAAAAAATGTCTTCTCTAATTTCCTCAAACCCCTGCTGCTTCTGTTGTTACCTTGTCCACAGGCTGAAGACCTCCACTTGCTTCATCTGTTTTTTTATATAATGTGATTATCCGCACTCTTCACTACCACCATTATCTTTCATTGAATGGATTCTCTTTTGTCAATATTTTGTGGTGCTAATATGCATCTAAAATCCAGATGTGGTCTGGCCAAAAGACCACTTACTCCCCTTGGTCCAGACACTGTGCTTCCATTTATGAAGCTTGTTTCTTGGTGGCACCTAGTTGCTTCCCAATGCTATTAGCCCATGTAGAACTTGGGCCAATGAATCTGCCCCACCAAATATTTTTTGAGTAAGCAGTTATCAAGCCAAGACCCACCCATGGCTGCATTTATGCCCTTGATCTTTGAATCTCAATATAAGATTTGATTTACCTTTATACCTATACATTTTAATTTCAGTTAGGATTACTAACTTTCATCTGTCATCAACATATTTGCTTCACATCAATGTTTGGGTCAAATATGAAAATAGTCCAGAAGTAAACTGGAATTATGGATAGTTTGTCAGTTTCTCTTTCCTGAGCTCCCTTTTTAGCAATAAAACCTAGACTCACTTAAATAACAAAATGGAAAAACAAAGGTCCAGATTAGAATTCTAAGTTGATTAATTCTTTATTACTACTGCTGGTTTACAAGCTGTGAAGATATGCAGTACAGAGATCTGGTATATATTTTGAAGGGGAATTGCTGTGATTAAACAGTATGAACCATGCAATGTGGTTCACATCTCATAGGAAAACTGGTTGCTTTGGGTTAATAAATAAGTCCTTTCCACTCAGAAACAACTGTTACAAATATGTAAATTTTAGATAATAAAACAGTGTTCCTTGAAAAACGAACAAACGAACAAACATAGATGAGTTCAGTATCCCTAATGCAGAGAGAGAGAGAAATGGAGAGGAGGCCGAAGTATTGAAGCAGAGCTGGTCCTTGAACATTTTAAGAAGCAGGTAAATTTCCCCCTGCAGGCCTTACATTATACAAGTGAATGCCAAATCTCTATTTCTCATCAGGCTGTTCACACATATGCACTCAAATGTTGAAGATGTGAGAGAGCAAATCTAATGAGAGTTTCATGGGCAGGCGGTTACATGAATGATAAAAAACTTCTTAAAGTATCTCGACCCAAATTAGAGTGGTACACACTTTATAATAAGGGCAATGATAATCAGGATGATTTAGAGCCACTTTAATCAAAGGCTATATTAGAACGTGGATCCCAGAGGTGAGAAGGCAGTTATTAGTTCACTGAACCACCCCAATCCCTAGGCATTCATAGCTCAACTCACACTGAAGGATTTTAGTGTCTTTGTAAAAAGAAAATCCCCTTCTGAAATTATTTGGCTTGTGAGGAGTAGGGATGGTCTAGTAAAAAATAAGGGAGATAAGGAAAAGAATTTGATGTTTAAATGGAAAAAATGGGTGGGAAGTTGAATGGGAAATAAATACATTTACTTCAAAGTTGGGATGGGACAAGGAGAATCTAGGTGCTTGCAAATGATTCATAATGTTTTTGGTCACATTTAAGTTTGATTAAAGCACCTAGAAATATACATTAGTCAAGCAGTAAATATATTTTTTTAAAAATTATTTAGGAGGCTTATAAAGCATTCAAAAATCACTTATTTGTATGCTGATGAATTCCAGATTTATATCTCCATGCTTGACTTCTTTCATGAGCCCCAGACTTGATTATTAAGCTCTCCACTTGGATGTCCAAAAGGAAAATCAGAGTTACTAGGTCTTAAACACAATTTTTGATTCCTGTTCCCACCCCACAATCGTCCTACTCTCCAATCTTCTTTTTTTTTTTAAGATTTTATTTATTTATTTGAGAGAGAGAATGAGAGACAGAGAGCATGAGAGGGAGGAGGGTCAGAGGGAGAAGCAGACTCCCTGCCGAGCAGGGAGCCCGATGCGGGACTCGATCCTGGAACTCCAGGATCATGACCTGAGCTGAAGGCAGTCGCTTAACCAACTGAGCCACCCAGGCGCCCCTCTCCAATCTTCTTTTATCCCTTTATCTCCACTGTAGTTTGGATAATGTTCAAAAACAAAGAAGGCTAAGCTCACACGTTGTTTTCTCTTTCATGAAGTTTCTTTCCTAAGGGAGAAGAGCATGGTTGTTAAAGCAAGACCTCTGGAGTCCAACAACCTGGCTTTGCATCACGGCTCCACCACCTGGGCAAGTGACTTTTCTCTGTGGCTCAGTTTTCTCATCTGTAAAATCAGAATAACAGCATGATTTCACTAATGGAGTTGCTGAGGGATTAAATGAATTCTGTATAAAGGGCTAGAGCAGCACCTAACACAGAGAGAGCTCTGAAAGTGTTTGCTCTTATCTCCGAGGAAATGGCCCTCAAGCAGAAAATGTACGAGGAAAATTCCTTTGGCCAGTGATTTTGAAAGTAGCTAGAGGGACGGAGACAGACCATTTTCTTTGACACTCTAACTCCACACAAGAACAGAGTTGGTTAATGATTAGACCCTATAAAATTTTCCACGTCATGTGCTTTTCCCCACCAGGCAATAGAAAGTAATTAAGAATTATGGGAAGCGGATTCAAAGAGAGGGAAGGCATGCCTTTCTAGGGACAAGCTCCAAACCCTAACGAGGTTATTGGCACAGGTGTCTCCTGCAAATAAATTAATGGGGAGGCAGATCCAATCATGAATCTGTCATCCAAACTTGGTGTTTAGAGTCATTTGGGGAGATGGGGTTTCCTTTGCCCAACCTTGGTGGTGTCTGGAGCAAAGATTAGGAAGCAGAGTGATTTCATTAGGATAACAAGGCTGTTAAGGAACAATCTGGTTCTTTAGATGGTATTTATAAAGCATTTCAAAGAAACTGTGTTCTGACAGCTGCTGTCAGTCTCTCACGTTGGAAGGGTGGTGATTCATTGATACAGCAGGGGAGCTGTTATTATCCTTATTCGTAAAAGTTTTACGCATACTAAGAATCCATCTTGACTAGGTGCAAACTTCCCAAAGACAAATGCACCTAATTGAACATAAGTTGCCCTAGCACAAGGATTTGCTTGAACAGGATATGATGAATTCTCAATTACATGGTGTCATGTGTAGTTTTGTAAACTGCTTCAAGTCCTTTTTCATAAAAGATAGTAGATAAAATGACATTCTCAATTATCTATATGTGGATTGCCTGCCATTTCTTGGCTAGTGTCCTCCAGCTTGAGGAGCTCTTTTCTAGAGGCAATGTGAATCACTGGACTATAAAAATGCACAATTTTTTCAAAAGACGGATGTATACTTATGCAGAAACCAGCTCTCCACAAAATGTGCAATAATGCCAACACTAAATATGAATGATTTTTAATTAATGGTGATCTGTATTTAGCCATGCCATTTTCCCCCCCAGTATAACTGATTGAGATTTGACTATATGTACATCAACTCATGGAGTTCTTTCTTTTCACTCTTGAGAAGTGTAAGATTGTAGAACCTTTAGGACAGCAAGGAGACTAGACAGTTGGGCTGTCGTTAACAGCAGAGGGCAGGTGGAGCCTTTGTGTCATTACTAGGAATAGGCTTATCTACTCATTAGTGTGTTGCTAGAAGAATGGGATTTCCTGAAACATTTCATCAGCTCTGATGCTGGAGTCCTAGGATCATGGACTTTTCCTGGGCTGGAAGGGATCTTAGAAACCATCCAGCCCGGGCTCATTCATTTTACAATTGAGTTAACTGAAGCCCAGAGAGATGAAATGTCATCACATAGTTACTGTTGAGCCAAGACAAGAAAATTAGTAAGTGTTAAGTCTTAAATGTCTGTGCTCAACTGGTTATGCTGTTACCACTAGTTTCTGTAGTCAGGTAGTCAGGGCATTGTCAAAAAGCATGTGGTCAAGGGCAGGAAAGAAAATTGATGAAGAAGACAAGAAGGACTGATGTTGGGGTGTGAGGGCATTAAAAAAAAACAAACACAAAAACTCTTCCCTTTTGGAATGGGAATGCCAGGATCACTAGGAATAGGTAGATTATCAGGGTGGGGCAGAGCTACTACATGACTTTTTCCTCACAAATTAACTAGAATGAGCCAAATTGTATTCACCTCAGCTTAGAACACTAGGTGGCTCAAAGGAGAGGCTTTTTTTTTTTTTTTTTTTTTTAGAGAATGAGAGAGACAGAGAGCACATGAGAGGGGGGAGGGTCAGAGGGAGAAGCAGGCTCCCTGCCCAGCAGGGAGCCCGATGCGGGACTCGATCCCGGGACTCCAGGATCATGACCTGAGCCGAAGGCAGTCGCTTAACCAACTGAGCCACCCAGGCGCCCCAAGGAGAGGCTCTTGAAACTTGACAGAGATAAATTTTGGACAACTACAGCAAGTGCTAATTTATATAGTGAGTAATAAATTTTCATTACACCAAGAGATAGTTTGAAGATTGAATAGCTTCAAAACCTAGCTTCAATAAATTACCGTATATACAGGCCATATAGGTTAGTACTGAAAGCTAAGATGTTTCTGGATAGACTTTTAAGGTTTTCATCAGGGAAATGATCCCTGTCTTAGGCAAACATCTCTTGCCACAGTCAAAGTCTATTGGGTCATAAATCTGGCCATACATTGCCGTTAACTCTGTGCAAAACTTTGTCTCCACAATTTCCAACATGAAAGGTGTTAAATATGGAGAGTTTTCACTCTACTTTTGGTTATCCAGGAAGTGGTACACTGTCTTTGCAACTTCTGATTGCCAGCCTTTTGATCACTTCATCAGACATTATTTTTTATACACCCCTAAAAATTAGTAGCTCAGTTTCTGAGGTAGATATACCTTGTTGTCACCAACAATATATCCTCAACTTCTCTCTCAAATTAATAGAACCTTTATTTTCAGTCAGACATATTGACACCTTCACTTAAAACTACGTTTCCAGCTTCTCATGGGGTTAATGTTGTTCACCTTGGTTTAAGGGGCAGTGCCATGTGAGACTTCTGGGAAGTATCTTTAAAGTGGGGGTAAATTTCTGTTCCTGCAGTCTTCCATCCTGCTGTGAGATGTGTGTCTGTGATGGCTGGTGCCCATAGCCATCTCGGAGAGGAGCACCAGGGCCGCACCCAAGGGATACTGCAATACTGCTTCGGAAAGAAGGCCAGGTCCTGATGACTACAGCTGCCATGTCCCTCCTGGACTGGCCATCTCCAGACTGAATATGACAGAAAAATTAACTATTTCACTCACAATTTGGGGAACATCCTCTACCATAGCTGAACTTAATTCTAACTAACATAATATTTAATTTTGCTTCTTCTTAGTGGAACTCAGAAAAAATTAAAATTGATTTTTTTTTTTTGAGAAAAAAATTGAAACTACTAGTTAAAATTAAAAACTTAGAATTCATTACAGGCCTCAGTTATGCACAAAATTCCAGTCCCCTATTATCTCAGTTAGTCAAGAGTTGACTATGTTTTCTTTTTCCTAACCATGACTGGTTTCAATCCTAAAGAACACCTCATCCTTGAATGCTAATCTTGTGGTTCTAATGGCAGGCAATTTGGGTAAGGAAATTGGCAGAGAATTTGAAATTTAAAATAGAAGTTCCTATTGTTCTCCTGCGAAACAGTAAGGCCCTTGAAAGTACTTTCTTGGAATATGAATGAAGAATCAATGTCATCAGAAACATATATATATATATTTTTAAAGATTTTATTTATTTGACACAGAGAGAGAGAGACAGCTAGAGAGGGAACACAAGCAGGGGGAGTGGGAGAGGGAGAAGCAGGCTCCTTGCCAAGCAAGGAACCCGATACAGGGCTAAATCCCAGGACCCTGGGATCATGACCCGAGCCGAAGGCAGACGCTTAACGACTGAGCCACCCAGGCGCCCTGAGAAACATATTTATCCTATGTAATTAATAGCAAACTTTTAAAAAAATGTGGCCACACATTCTATCCATGTTTGACTTAGGACAGAAAGAGCTTTTTACTTGGAGTCAAAAGATATAAGTTCTAATCTTGGCTCTGTGAATTGTTATCTATATAACCTTGGGAAAATCATTTAATCTTCTTAAGCTTATTCCCTGAATTTAAAAAATGATAATGATAATAATCATTCATATGGTTGATATGAGTATTAAATAATAGAGATGAGAATATTTAGCCCAGTGCTTTTCACATGGTAGTTGTTTTATAAATGTCAGTTAATATAATTTAATTGGTGTTGTGTTCATGCCAGTTTGAAGAAGACATGAGTTAGTACTCAAGTTCCATTTAAAAATGCACAAGGTATCTTTTGTCCCTAACTTTGTGGGAGCAATGGTGACAATCACTGTTGCTCTTGAAAAATCAGCTTAAGAAAAAAAAAATCAATGATCATAAGTTGTCCAAGGATACATTGCAGCTAATCTCTTAACCCTTTGGGGTATAAAACATTCTAACACCAACAACATTCTCATTTTTAGATAAGCTACAGAACAAAATACATTTTTATCAAAGTTTGGTTGAGAGTTTTCTGTAACAAAATATCTTCAAGAAATGTTTGTGCATTTGTTTTACAAAAAGTAAATACAAAGCGGAGACATAAATTGCCCTCTATATCAATTTACTTTCACACCTTTTGGAATCTGGTCTTTCAAATGATTTATGACATTGGGGATAGCAAAATTGCACCACAAAGAACTGGATTTTATGAGTTCAATAAGGATCAGAAGAATTGAATTCAGGATAAGAGTAGTCTCTTATGGGATAGATATGGGACAAGTATGGAATAGGATAGGACATGTGTTTCTGTCTTAACTGCAGTCATATTCAATCCATGGTATTCAATGTAGAAATATACATGGGAGAGAGGGAGAGAAAAACAAAACTAAAATTAAGATTAATTTCCCATCTAAAGCACCTTTCTCCTCTACAGGCACCAACTTTTTTTTTTATATGACCCAGATGATCTGAGCAGTCTCCAACTCTCTCCTGGCCTGGAACAGGAGCATATGTCTCTCACTGTGAGTCTAGGCTTTGGTTAAAGAAGTTTAAAGTTCTCACCAATAAGGAATGTACTATAGGGGCACCTGGGTGGCTCAGTCAGTTAAGTGTTTGCCTTTGGCTCCGGTCATGATCTCAGGGTCTTGGGATTGAGCACCACATCGGGCTCCCTGTGCAGCAGGGAGTCTACTTCTCTCTCTCCTTTTACCCCTCCCCCTGCATGTGCTCTCTCTCAAATAAACAAAATCTTTTAAAAAAAAAGAATGTAATACATTTAAATTTTTGGTCATAAGCATAGGCAAGCTATCAAAGTGATTTTTGGACCTCAAGAAAAGTTCCTTTGCTTAAAGAAAATATTCATGTTTCTGTCTGTTGAATTTTCACAATTGGGTGGGGTATGAGGAGAAAGGAAACTAATTGAGCATGAATTATAAATTTTATATATATATATATATATATATATATATATATATATATATAATATAGGTTAGGAATCTTTATATATATCTTTTTTGATCCTGAAAGAGTTCTATGAAATAAGTGATTTTATTCCAGTGACAGAAAATAAAATAAAATGAAGATCAGAAATATTAAGGATCATGAATAAAATCACAAAGCTAATGAGCAATAATGCCAGTAGTTAAACAAAGCCAGTTATGTCAGACCCTAAAGGTTTTTTTTTTCTTTTTTTTTTAAAGATTTTATTTATTTGACAGAGAGACACTGTGAGAGAGGGAACACAAGCAGGGGGAGCGGGAGAGGGAGAAGCAGGCTTCCCACTGAGCAGGGAGCCCGATGCGGGGCTCGATCCCAGGACCCCAGGATCATGACATGAGCTGAAGGCAGACGCTTAACGACTGAGCCACCCAGGCACCCCAGACCCTAAAGGTTTTCTAAAACCAAAACCAAACAGAACAAAACCAACTTTAATGTTTTGCTCCTGGGAGTAATTCTTAACAGCCTGAATGTGTTTATTTTACCTTGTCCTGAGACAGTAGAACGTGTTTTCTGGCACACTTGAGGGTAAATAAAGTGCCCCTAATCTGGAGAGGCAGTACTATGTAGTGATTAAAGTATGGAAAACAGCAGAATGATCTGATTCAAATCCCTATTCTAAAATATTAACTGTGTGTTCTTACACAGTAACTGTAAATCTTAGTTGCTTTGTCCCTGAAACATATTAGGAATGTGACACCTACTTTATCCATTTACCCTGGGGTAGTAGGCACCATCGTTCAAGATGGCCCTGAATGATCTTTACCTCCCGGTATTCAACTTTTGGGTAATCCCCTCCCCTTGAATGTGGGCTGGATCTAGTGATTCACTTTTAACAAAAGTTATGGGATGCCATTTCTGAGACTAACTTACGAAGACTATGACATCCATCTCAGGCACTGACTCTTTCTTTCGCTAGTGCACTTATTCTTAGGGAAGCCAACTGTCATGTGCTGCCCTATGGAGAGGCCCATGTGGAGAAGAACTGAGGTCTCTACTAACAGCCAGTAAGGATCTGAGGTCTGCCAACAGCCATGTGAGTGAGTTTGGAAGCAGAACTGCCCCCCGTTGTCACCTTGAGCACAGACATGTGACAGGCCCTCTGCTAACATCTTGATTACAAACTTCTAAGAAATCCTGAGCAAAGGTATCCAGTAAACTTCATGAGGATTACTGACCACAGAAACTGGTTAAGAATGCATGTTTGTTTAAATCTGCTAAATGGGGGATAATTTGTTACACAGCAGTAGATAATGAAGATTTTTTTTTTTTTTTTTTGGATCTAACAGCAAGGACAGAGACAACAAAAGCAAAAATAAACAAGTGGAACTACATCAAACTAAAAGCTTCTGCACAGAAAAGAAAATCACCAACAAAATGAAAAGGCAACTTATCAAGTGGGAGAAAATATTTGTGAATCATATATCTGATAAGGAGTTCATACCCAAAATTTATAAGAATTCATAAAACCCAGTAGCAAAAAAGCCAAACAATCTGATTTGAAAATGGGCAGAGGATCTGAACAAACATTTTTTCAAAGAAGACATACAGATGGACAATAGGTAAATAAAATGATGCTCAACATCACTAATGATCAAGAAAATGCAAGTCAAAACCACAATGAGATATTACTTCAGACCCAGAATGTCTATTATAAAAAAAAAGACAAGAGATAAGAAGTGTTGGTGAGGATGTGGAGGAAAGGGGAACCCTCATGCACTGTTGGTATGAACATAAGTTGCTGCAACCATTGTAGAAAACAGTATGGAGGTTCCTTGAAAAGTTAAGCATAGAACTACCATATGACCTTGCAATTCCATGTCTGGGAATTTACCCAAAGAAAACAAAAACACTAATTTGAAAAAATATATTCACCCCCATGTTCATTGCACCACTATTTACAGTAGCCAAGACATGGAAACAACCAAAATGTGGGTGAATGGAAAAGAAAATGTGACACACACACACATACACACACACACACACCCCAGAATATTACTCAGCCATAAACAAGAATGAAATCCTGCCATTTGCAACAACATTGATGGACCCACAGGATGTTATGCTAAGTAAAATGTCAGACAGAAAAAGATAAAAGAAACACTATTTTCTCACTTACATGTGGAATCTTTAGAAAAGGGGCACCTGGGTGGCTCAGTTAGTTAAGTGTCCAACTCTTGATTTCATCAGGTCATGATCTCAGGGTTGTGAGATTGAGCCCCACATTGGGCTCTACGCTGGGTGTGGAGCCTGCTTAAGATTCTCTCTCTCTCTCTTCCTCTGCCCCCCCACCCTGCTTATGCATGCTTTCTCTCTAAAAAAAAAACATGAAAAACCCCCAACATCCCCCTAAGTTCCCCCCTCAAAAAAAACTGAGCTCATGGAGATGGAGAACAGTTTGGTGGTTGCCAAAGGTGAGAGAGTGGGGTGGGCAAATAGGTAAAGGGAGATAAAAGGTACAAATTTCCAGTTATAAAAAATAATGCATGGCATGGTGACTATAGTTAATACTATATTGCATATTTAAAAGTGGTTAAGAGAGTGGATCTTGAAGTTTCTCATTAAAAGAAAAAAAAAGAAAAAAAAATCACCGTGGATGATGATGGATGTTAACCAGACTAGTGTGATGATGATTTTGCAATATATACAAATAGCGACTGGTTATGTTGTACACCTGAAACTAATATAATATTATATGTCAATTATACCTCAATAAAAAAATAGATAATGAATACACTTGAGCATAAAAACAAATAAACGATAAAAAGCATCTGGTATAATATGACTCCCCTAAAGAAAAAAATCATAGGTTTAATCATTTAAAAAGTTATTTATGGAGGGAATAGTGGAGAAAGAAGCAGATATGGGTGCTGAAAGACAACCTTTTCTACATCAAAGTATTTCCTATAGCTTGCTATGACATTAGGAAGCCATATCTTTACTTTTGACAGCTCACTACCCGACGCCCCCATAATTGGGGAAAGAAAATTGACTCAACAATAATTATAATAATAAATGGCAAAATTCACTTGAGCTTTTGCCTATCAGTCATATGTCACATTTGTCACTGGGCTTCTAGACATTGACGTGACCAGTGTCTTAGATCAATGGACAGATGACGAGAATATGAATGATCATAACCACAAATGTCAACTTTATCCCTTTAAATGCACTCAGTGTCCTGTAGATAACCTGAAAGGTCACATCGATAGTTGCCACTTGCTATGTCTCTCGTTCCAAACACTTTCAGACGACATGGCGTTTCTGGAGCAGGGAGGGTAGTGGAACGTAACAGCCGGTTGACATTTGATAATGGATCAGGGCACATCATCGTCCTGTTAAGCAATGGCATTTCTTCTCTGGCTTTGAGAGACAGACGAGGGCAGTCTTCCGGCTTCTCTCCCTCAGACGGGCAGTGGTGCTCCTCCCAGCCAGGTCTTTCAATTACAGGTATGAGCTGACCAAGTACATTTTCCCCGAAGCCAAAGAACTTGTGATACTTAGTGTTAGTGGCTCTGAGCAATGCTATCTCCCCCCAGCTACCAAAGGCAAAAGTCAAAGCTCATTATTTCCCACCATGGAATGGGGAAAAATCTGAATTAGTGAAAAGTCTAAATTTATAATACGCTTTAAAAGAAATGCAGTTTAGTGCTTTTTAATACATATAGTAACTTCAACTAATTGCCAAAATAAAGTTTGCTCCCTCTGGCTTTAATGAACAGATTAGCAGGACTAGCATTAGCAACACCATTTGCATAAAATTAAAAATAGTGTTCAAAGTGGCTTAAACATGCTCACTGCCTATTTACACTATTAATTTGCTAAGTAAACCTTTTTAAGTAGGGCAAAAGTGAATCATCAGTCCAGCTAAAGTTGAATTACCACAAAATCCTAAAGTAAGTGAAGTCTAGGTTAATACATTTTTCCCATACAAAGGTGGTAAAAAAGCATGTTTATGAAGTTAACATTCAGTAAAATGATATTGCAAATATTTTATTAAGCACTGGGACAATAAGAAAAATTAGATAGTTTTGAAGCTGATTTGGAACTGGCTAAAAATGCCTATTTTCCTAGACTGATTTCTAATTTAAAATAAAGCTTCATTATGATTGAATCCTACTCAGTGGATATTATGGGTTAGAACTGTAGAACTGAGTTGGAAAGTTTATGGAAAGATAGAGAATGGAAGAATGCAAATATGAAACTAATTATACATTTTCTTCAGCTAGGATGGAAGTTCTCACCCATATTCTTTTTTTAAAAAAGATTTTATTTATTTATTTGACAGAGAGAGAGACACACAGAGAGGGAACACAAGCAGGGGGAGGGACAGAGGGAGAGGGAGAAGCAGGCTTCCCGCCGAGCAGGGAACCCCATGCGGGGCTCGATCCCAGGACCCTGGGATCATGACCTGAGCCGAAGGCAGACGATTAACGACTGAGCCACCCAGGCACCTCTCTTCACCCATATTCTTAAAAATTATGATTACATGGAATAGTTTATTGCTTAAATGCTGACAGTACTCTCCAAATTATTCCTTAAATTCAAGGCAATTCCAATTAACATATCAAGAGAGTTTGTAAAATACTTTTTAAAAAGATTTTATTTATTTGAGAGAGAGAGAATGAGAGAGCACATGAGAGGGGTTAGGGTCAGAGGGAGAAGCAGACTCCCTGCCGAGCAGGGAGCCCGATGCGGGACTCAATCGAGGGACTCCAGGATCATGACCCGAGCCAAAGGCAGTCACTTACCCAACTGAGCCACCGAGGTGCCCGAGAGTTTGTAAAATATTTGATAAGTTAACTCTAAAACCCATTTGAAAAAATGAAAACGCAAAAGGAAAACAAAGAATATTTTTCTGAAGCAAAATACTTCAGAAGTAAAGGCGGCACCTTCTCCTACCAGATCTCAGAATATATTTTAAAAACTTAGTAATGAAAACACCATGGTATTGGTAGAGTAAAAAATAGATCAGTCAAAGAGCAGAGCAAACTTAGAAACAGACTCATGTATGCATGGGAATTTCTTACATGATTATGGTAGAATTTTAGGTCAATGTTGAAAGAGAGCCTCAACAAATTGTGTTGGAAGATTGATTGCCTATTTAAAAAATAAAAAGATCACTATCTCACATGATTCACAAAAATAAATTACAAGTGGATTAAAGAGCTAAAGGTTAAAAATAAAAATTAGAAGTAAGAAGTAACTATAGGAGGCGAATCTACAGAAGATATTCTTCAACAAAAGAAAATATAAGAGCAGTAATGGAGGAAAAAAAGGATAAACTTGACTAAATCAAAATTTAAAACTTTTGTGTCCCAAAAAACCTAAAGCTGGGCAAACATATTTATAATGTATGTAGAATAAAGAGTAATAATATCCAAAATATGTAAAGAATTTCTATGAAGCAATAGGAAACAAATAACTCAATAAAACTGAGTCCAACCCTAACCCTAACAGATAACATACAGAAAAGGAAATTACAAATAACACAACCACAAGAACATATAAGTTCAACCTCACCAGGAGGCAGGGAAATTAAAATGAAAATAATCATTAAATACCATTTTTTCCACTCATTGAATGTCAAAAAAAATTACACGATGGTAAACGTAGGGGTAAATTTGTTCATTTTCAGTTGGTGGAAGCAATAGAGCTTTTTTGGAGGACAAATTGAAAGTGTATTTTAAAATTAAATTTCAATAAACCTTCAACAATTCCAACTCTATTTTTTTCTAGAGCAATACTCATGCATTTGTACTAGGAACTATGTGGAAAGATGCCTTTTGGAGCACTTATATAATAATAAGATATTGGGATTTACTAAATGTCAGTAAAAGAATGGATGCATAAATTGTGGCTCCTCTAGGAATTTTTATCATATATGCAACATTGTAATTTCAAGAAAATCCATTGAAATGTTACTCGTTATAGAAGAAGACCGGAAACATCATATATGTCCATTCATTGGGAGATAGTAGAATAAAATTTTATATCCATATGAAAATATGAGATATGAAAATATCCCTGTGTGCTAAAATGGAGTTACAAGATTCATTGTTAATGAAAGAAGCAAAGTTCAGAGAGTGTAGTGTTTACTTCCAGTTTTCAAAAATATTATATATAATTTTTATACAATAACCTATATTGTATGTTATATATGACATACATACATACTACACACCCAAATACACATATCTTTAACACAAAAGGAAGTATAGCACAAATATAAAACTAAAAAAAACCACATATCCATTTTTGTTTATATATGTGCTTATGTGTAAGCAAATATATTTTTTATAATATACTCATAGAATGCCTTTGAAAGTCTACACAGGGAACTGATAGGAAAGACCATAAAGCAATCAGGAGTTTGCAGTCAGAGGAAGACTTAATTTCCATCAGATACTTCTGTATTATCTGAATTTTCTAACAGATTCATATACTAGTTTTCAAATAAAACTAGTCACAAATAAAAACTGTAATACTTTCTACACTATAATAAACTATACACAGTTAAAAAAAATGAGAGAAATCTGTGTAGTGACAGAAATATGTACACAATACATTGTTAACAGTAAAAGCATGTTGAGTAACAATGCACCAGTTCAATACTATTGATGTTAAAAGAAATAAACAGGCTTATGTGTGTGTTTGTACAAATGTATATATTTATGTAGAAAGAAGTTTATTTTATTTTTTTTTTAATATTTTATTTATTTATTCGAGGGAGAGAGAGAGAGCACATGATGGGAGGAGCAGATGGAGAGGGACAAGCAGACACCATGCTGAGTGCAGAGCCCCATGCAAGGCTCGATCTCACAGGAGATCATGACCTGAGCCTAAAGAGCTGGAGCTTAACTGACTGAACCACCCAGGTGTCCTGTAAAAAGAAGTTTCAAAGTGCATGTATATTAAGTAATAATGCACACATACAAACATTGGAAAATGCATTGGATGATCTAGAATGATATCGTCACCTACTAATGGTGGTAGCCTCTGCAAATGGGTTTGTGTTGCTGGGATGAAGGCAAGAGAGATGAATTCTGTTATCTTTGGATTTTTTTACAGTGAGAATATGTTCAAGATTACTCTGGTAATTACATTTTAAAATCTAAAAAAAACAGTTAAAATACTAGTATTAATTACTTGTCTAGTATTAAGATGTATACCTAAAGCTCCCCTGGGCAAAACTAAATTTCTTAATAACCATGGAGTTTTAAACCAGCCTATTAGCAACTCTATAACTTGTTGCCTTTATGCACTAAGTATTTAACTGTCTTAAAAACAGTATTTAACTGATTTAAATACCCAACTTTGCAAAGAGCCCAGAAATTCAAAACCTTCTGAGTTATTTACTCTCTAAAAAGCTAGGCCTATTAATTTCTTCCTTAGGAAAGAGACTAACACTATACCATATGTAGCTTCCTAGATGAAATATAACAGCATCCCAGGGTATAAAACTAGAATGCTTTCCATATTGCCTTAAGATTGGCTCATTTAGGATTCTTTGAAAGGAATGTAGAATTTAGTCTTAAGTATCATTTTACTGAGAGATGAAGCTGAAGCAGAAAACTTGATGTGATTAATGAGAGAGCAATTCAGATGCCTCTCTCTCTCTCCCCCCCTTCTTCCTCTCCCTCTCCCTGTCCCATCTCCCACTGAAGCCATAGGAACTCAGATCTCTGTCAGGATCCACCTCCTGCAGAATGTCATATAACCAACTCTTACTGTATGTTGCTTTGAGTCTGGGCTCCTTCACTTAGCATAATTTATTTGAAATTCTTGTACAGCAATTCTTTCCTTTTTATACCAGAGTAATATTCTATTGTATAGATATACCGCGGCTTGTTTATCCACCTACCAGATGATGAACAATTGTGTTGATTTTTGGCTTGCTATGAATAGAGCCACTACAAACATTTAAATACATGTTTTCATGTAGACTTATGTCTCTATTTCTTTTGGTAAAATACCTAGTAGTGGACTTATTGAGTTATATAGTAAGCATCTGTTTAATTTTATATTAAACTGCCAAACTATTTTCCAAAGCAGCTGTACCATTTGCATTCCCACCAGCAAGGGATGAGAATTCCAGTAGTTATACTGGATCACCAGCACTTGGTATTGTCAGGTCTTCTAAAGATTATAATCATCTTGATTGGGTAGTGACATCTTACTGGGTTTTAATCTCCATTTCCCTAGTGACTAATGAGGTTAAGCACCTCTTCATGTGTTTCCAATTTTATTCTTAAATATTCTCAGAGGAGTCTCAAGTATATGTTTCTCAATCATAGGAGTGAGTGAATAGAGGGGCTTAAGTGTGGTCTCAGATGTCAACCCATGATGCTAACTAAACAGTGTGTAAGTCTTACGCATCTTTATACCCCTAGCATCTAGCACTGGGGCTAACCAGTCAATAAGCCCACTACTTCAGTGGCCAAATTAACTTGTGTTCCCTACTTCCCTATAAATATGCTGATTGTTGCCTACCCACATGATCATCTTGAAGGTGTGGGCTACTCTCTGACATGCCCGAGCATCTGTGACCCTCCCCCCAACTGAGTAGAATGTTTATAGAGAGTTAGTTGTGTCTGTTCCCAAAGCTGTATTATACAAGTTGTACTTGATTTTGTAAATAAATATTAATTAAATGTTATGAAGGCTGATTAAATATTAGTGAGAAAAAGAGTTCTTCCTAAGAAAAATGAATTCACTCTTTGGAAAACTTAATAAAGGCAAATGACTAAAAAATGTAGTAGAATAAAAAGGAGGAAAAATAACACTGAGTTTTCTACACTCAGATTGCATCACAAGGGTCTTTAAGTTTTTGTAGCAATTTTAGTGAAACCCAAGTATTGGATGTGATTTATGCAGGAAAGACAATGCCAAACAGTGAACTAATACCCAAAGAAAGGTTTTAAAATGATAATATAAAGTTAACTTATTAGTATCCAATTATAAATGTTAAACATGTTTGCAATAGATATTTGAAAACTAAAGTAATAAGAATAAATGTACATCAATAGTCTTATCATCCAAACAGTAAACATTATCATCCAAACATTATCCAAACATTAAACCACAGCATTTTGAAGCATTTATTAGTTACAAATATTTATATCATACTTACATATTATGCAGTAATTGTTTACTTAACATTAATATATGTTGTTCATATTGTTAAAAGTTCACAAAGTTATAATTTTAATGTCTTCCTAATATTTTATGATGTCATTTTCTTAACCTAGTGTTGACAATTAGGAAATTTCTGTTTTTTGACATTAGAAATCATTGTAAATAATGATTTTTAGAAATATTTTGGAGTATATCTTTAAGATAGATTCTCTGAAGTGGAATTAAGAGATCAATGGCAAAGAACTTAACTAAGATAAGAGTTATTTCTGATTATAAAAATAATGCAGATCTTTACAGAAAACTTGGAAAAACAGAAAAATATGAAGACAACACAGGGATAATATTGTAAATGATATATTTTCTAATAATTTTTCATCATTTTAAAACAAAATTATATTTTGTATATAAATGTAGTCTTGTAGCCTGCTTTTAATCCAGCTTCAAATTGTAAGCAGTTTTTCATATTATTAAATTTATTTGACAGTATCTTTTTACTATATGCATTTTAATATTTTTATGAATGTATCATTGTTCATTTAAGCACTCTCTATTGATGGACATTTAAGAGGGTATTTCTATTTTTAAAATCGTAAATAACAACAAAACGAACATCTTTATCAGTTTCACATGACTTTTTTAGGTTAGCTTCCTAGAGGTAAAATAACGAGTGAAAGGCTATTAGTATTTTTACATATGTTGCCACATTATATTCCAGAAAGAAGGAATTAATATACTCTCACCAACAGCCAGTGCATGACTGCACATCTGTAAAATGCAAATGGTAACCAGACTAATTATGTAGAAAACTAATCACACCTGAAACTACTTATGCAAATGACCTAATTCCGTGGTGATGCACCCCAGGTGTATGGATTTACAACTGGAGCCTCTTAGGAAATTTTTCTTTAGTATTTAAAAAGTCAGTTTATGTTGCCATTGTGTACAGGGTGCTTCGGAGAACAATGCAAACAATACAAGGTTCCTGCACAGAGGTATTTATCATTCCAGTCCATCTATCATTACAGACTATCTTGGCTAAACCTTCTGGCTGAGGTTTGAAGACCCCAGTGGGTCATTGTCATATACCTGTAGGATTCTCTGACTGCTTCAATATTGATTTATCCATTTCAGAATCCCTTTCCATTGATTTATTAGGCCTATACATCTTCTTGGTGGCCAGCTTCTGTCTATAAAAGGTGGCTGAAAGAACTGTCATGTATTTTATAGCTCACTGACATTCATTTACTGACTCTCTTATTTATCCAATGTTAGTATTAATATTAATGGCTGTTAGAAGACTGGCCTTGGTCTTGGTATATTTTTGGCCCTGCTAATTACAATATATAAATAATAATAGAATATAATTATCAAACTTGCACAGAAGTGAGAACATTGTAAGCAATACAGGTTCTGTGTCACTTAAAAATAAAGGAAGAACAGGAATAGAAATAGATTCATACAAGAGAGAAATGGAATACATTTCTCAAAACCACTTGCCATACAAAACATTCCAAATTGTCTTCCTAAGATAATGGGAAATTTGGGGTAAGGAATGGGGGCCAGAGGAGGATGTTATGACAGAGTGTCCACAGATTGTATCTCATTTTTATTGCATCCAGTTACAGGCTTGGTGCCATCACACATTGCACTGGGCATGAGGGAGCAGTACCACTCTTAGATTTAGGTAAAAGGCTCCTGCTCTGTCCATACCCCACGCTGGGTGAAGGGTCTGTAGGACCACTATGAGTTCATGCTCCTCCCTCTAGACCATGCTCCAGGTACTGAGGACCCTAGAATTGTCCACCCAAATGGTCTCGAGTCAACTTTCAGGACCTGCACAGACTTCTTCCTAGGGTCCAGCCTCCTGAGAGTAAATTGCACCACTGATGTACTCCTTCCCCTGCTCCCAAGAGATGCTGTTTGTGGAGGAGTTGTGCATGGAGCTTGGATGTAGGGCCGTGCTTGCATGTGATCCTGAGGTCACTCACAGTGAAAATCTGGGCCGTAATGGGAGAGAAGGGGGACAGGCCACAGCCTAAGGTTAGGGTCTAGGGCCAGCTCTTTCTGTATTTCCAAGATCTGGCTGGAATTTTAAGAAGCCTGAGAATGCCATATGTTGAAATTTTCCTTCCAGGTTTTTATTAAGAGATACTTGTGAAAGAGAATAGAATATGTTCTTTTTAATACTCTTAGGTGGATCTATAACCTTTTTATTAATTGATTTTTAAATTTTTAGACATGCCATGTGAGCTTCCATTTGTATTCTTGCTTCTGGCCCAACAAATCTAACAGAGGGTGACTATAACGAGTCACATAATGAGTCAAAGCAGTGGTTCTCAGACTTTACTGTGCTTTAAGGTCACCAGGGATACCTATTAAAAATATAATTCCAGACCCCAAATCTCCAGACATTCAGGTCCAACTGGCCCGAGTTGAAGCTCAGGACAGTGCATTTTTACTAATTTCCCAAATGGCTTTAGTACAGATGGTCCAATGACCACTCTCAGAGAGTCAAGTCTCCCCTGTGGAGTTAATGATTTCACTGACAAAACACACCCAAGAGAAAATGCCAAAGAACAATTTTAAAGCATTATGAGAAAAGTAAAAAAAAATCAACTTTTATGCAAAACCAGAATTAAAATATCTAAAGTAGTGTTGTCCCCTACAAAGTAGTCCCCTTGGAGGTTAGGCACTTATCCTAAGCAGACAGCTATTGCTCAAAACATTTTGACACTGATTTTTTTAAATTGCCTTTGGAGGTGGATTATGAGCCACATCAGAAAGCCAATCTCATTATTTCACATCACAGTTTGCATTTGACAAAAAACAGCATTACCCAGAAGGATGATGCATATTACTTAGCAGATTTAGTTCCTATGTTTTCCAAGTCAAATATGTAATAAAAGAAGATCTATTATATAAGCACACCTGTTTATTTCAGCCTCCTTCTAAAACTATACTAAAGCAACAATGAAGAAAGAAAAAGAGCATAAATCTCTAAAGACAAAGAAAGTGAGAGAGAAGTTTCGGGAGGAAACAGGGATCAGTGCTTTGGAAACTGGAAAATGGATGGAAAAGTGGCCACTGACTTAGCAGACCCCAACAAGCTGAAACTTGAGCCCATCACTATGGTACCTAAGAGACAGGCTGATTTTACCTGAGAATCTTGTCTCAGGAATTAGAGGCAAAAAGTAATTCAGAGTCAGGAGTGCCAGGTGGGAGTGATAAAAAGGATTTGTTGAAAATTTCCTTAAGGAACAATTAGAACCCTAGATCCCTTTCCCCATCCAGGTAGCAACCCTTCTTCAACTCCCGAAAAGGACATGAGGGTCATTCTCTGGAATACCTACCCAAGAGACTGCATTCTGGAACACCAGTCTGCAAGGCAAGGATGGGAGTCCTTACTAAAATTAGGCCAGTAAGTTAAAATGTGCTAAACACTTACACCCCAGCTCCCTTCTTCTTGATAACCAAAATGCAGACTTAGACCCACCAGGCAGGAGATTGAGGAATACGAACAATCCAAAAGAAAAGACAAAAATAAAAGAAAAAAAGATTCTGTAATTGAGGATCCCCAGGTGAAAGGGCCTAGTCTCCACTAGGTCACCCTATGGGGCTTACAGTGAGCTTCCTAGTGATTTATTCTGAAATATAAACAGACAGCTAAGGGATCACCAGACATGTGAGGAAAGTCTGTACCAGGAAAGGCAGAGACTAATAACAAGGAAAGTGGAGAGAAAAGAGGTAATTCAGGAAACTAATAAAAACTGTAAAACGGGGTGTCTGGGTGGCTCAGTGGGTTAAGCCTCTGCCTTTGGCTCAGATTATGATCCCAGAGTCCTGGGATCTGCTTTCAGCTCAGGTCATGATCCCAGAGTCCTAGGATCGAGCCCAGGCATTGGGCTCTTGGCTCAGTGGGGAGTCTGTTTCTTCCTCTCCCTCGGTCCCTCCCGCTCCCTCCTTGTGTGCACTCCCCCCCAAATAAATAAATAAAATCTTTAAAAAAAACCCTGTAAAACAGATGAAAACACTTTTTAAATCCTGTAATTAATATCCTCAGAAAGAGAAGATATTGAAACCACACATACACGCACACACACACGAGTAGGATGCTATAAAAAGAAAAGAAAAATAACTCCTGCAAATATGAGAGAAACTTAAAAATCTGACAGAATAGATACAAGATAAAGTAAAGCAGATCTTCCAGGTAGCTTACTTAGGTAGTATGTCCTAAGACAGGAGTATACTTGTTGTATAAGGTCTCTCTGAGCCATGCAAGTGGAGATGACGAGGAAGTTGTTCAATATGTTGATCTGAAGTTTATAGGTGGCATACAAAGATAGGTGGCATGTAGATAATCACCAAGAGAGTTAGTGAAGATAGAAAAGAGGGCTAAGGACTGATTTCTGGGATATACCAATTTAACAGGTCTGGGAAATGGAGAACTAGTAAATGAGTTTGCAAAGAAGTGACCAGTGAGGTCAGAGGAAGAAAGAATATCCTGGAAGCCAAGTAAAGAAAGGATAGTGACCAACTATGTCAAATGCAGCTGATTGGTCCAGTCAGATGAGTTTAGGATCTCAGCATTGAACTTAACAATTTGAGCTCTGATGGTCCTGCTGATTCATAGCACAATGAATTTTTTAAATGATCCATACCAAGGCATGCAATCATATACTTCAGTACTCTTGGGTAAAGAGATCTTAAAACCTTCCAGAAAGACAAACAAACAAGCTAAAACAAAATATAGGTGAAGTGCAGAGGATTGGGAGTCAGGATGTCGTAAGTCTTCTCAATAGCAACACTGGAAACTTGAAAACAGAGGAGGAATGTCTTCAAAATTCTAAGAGGCAATGATTTCCAGACTGGAATTTTGTTCCTAGCTAAACTATCAATCAAACATGAGAGTAAATAAAGATATATTAGACATGCAGGGCCTGAAAAATTTTTTTACCTCCCATGTACAATTTTCTTAGGAAACTATTAAAATATAATTTAGGAAACTATTAAAATAAAAACTAAACCAAGAAAAAGGAAGCATGGAATCCAGAAGGCAAGGGATCCAAACCATCTGAGCAGTAGCCTGGAGAGCTAATAGCACAGATTATTGTGGAAATAAAGAAATATAACATAGAGCCAATAATGTAAATGCTATAAAATGCCTTAGCCAAAATAATAGTATAACTATTTTGGAAAGATACAAGGAGAGCTGGTATGTTGATGTATTGGGTTAGTGGAGAAGTAGAGTTAAGGGGCAAATGGGGTATCAAAGAAGTCAGTTTATTCTTTCCATAGCAGGACATAAATACCTAAAACTGAAAAACGAAGAAAACCATATTATTTAGAAATAAGAAAAAAGAAGAAGTGTGTGGCAGGGAGGAGAAGAAACATTTAGGAGGATTGAAAGTGGTTGCCTCAGAGAGGCAGGCACTGGGAGTGGAGATAAATGTGACAGCAAACACTTATTGAACGTTTTCTGTCTGCCAGATCCTGTCATATACTTAGCCTTCAACAGGAAGAAGGACATAATTCCTGCCCCTCTTGGGTTACTGTCTAATTTATGTTGCATCGCTTACTGATCTACTTCATACATAAATATTAAGGGATATTGGATATGAGGAGGCCACACGAAGATGGTGGGATTTAGTAGGAGACAATCTTGGAGGCTTATGGATGGATTTATTGATTTGTTGATTGGCTGGTTGGTTAATTGAGGAATACTTTTGCATGGGCTTAAGAGAAAAAGGAAGTGCAGGAGCAGAAGAAGACATAAGCAAAATAAGTTGAGAGTAAATAATACAGATATAAACCATAAGGAAATTTGGGGAAATGTTGAAGGGTCAAGTTGCAGATAAAATAAGAAAGAGGACTTGAGAAGTGGTGATGAGCTGCTCGGGTTTAGAAAGGTCCCTGAGCAGGAAAATCTCCAAACTGAGACCATATTTGAGGCCACTAAGTCTAGAAGCTGAAGATGGTTAAAGTGGGCATGGGGAGTGGACAGTTCTACTAGGCAGAAAGACCAAATAGCTGGCTGACTTCACAGCAAAGACACATAGTGTCAGGGATCTGGATTAAAGCTGTGTTGGGTAAATTGAGGGAAAGATGAAATTTATAGCTAATGGACCATCGTAGGTTTTAGGCTATTGAGCAACCACACTTTATGTTCACTCCTTTCTATGAGTATTTTGATCTCCCTTTTGAGGGAACCTCCTATTGTATATGGTTTTGGTGGGTGAGTGTCCATCACTCTATCTCCCACTATGGGCTCTAAAGGGGCCAGGTTCTCTCTCTGGATCCCAGTGGATAGTAGGAGTGGGAGGAGAGGACGGGGCATGAGACTTCGGTCTGACAAATGGGACATTGAACCTTGGATAGGTAGTAAAAGAATGTAGAGTGAGTTGAAGGTGATTTATCACAGTGGCTGTGGAGTGAAGGTGAACAGACCTAACTCTTCCTCTGCTTAGGTCCCAGCCCCCTTGCCTCTTGCTTGCTCTGTAAGGCATCCATTAGTTCTTGGAGCCATCTATATCTTTTCAGTTGATTCCTATTTTGAAAGATATTGCCAGGGGCACCTGGGTGGCTCAGTCGTTAAGCGTCTCCCTTCGGCTCAGGTCACGGTCCCAGGGTCCTGGGATTGAGCCCCACATCGGGCTCCTTGCTCCACCGGAAGCCTGTTTCTCCCTCTCCCACTCCCCCTGCTTGTGTTCCCTCTCTCGCTGTGTCTCTCTCTCTGTCAAATAAATAAATAAAATCCTTAAAAAAAAAAAAAAGATATTGCCAGATTCCTTTTCTGGTGACTGATGTATCAGGAGAGAGCATAATGGAAAATTGGTCAGATAAGCTAACTGGATGGGAGAGAGTAAAGACAACTTGTAGGGGAAATGTGAAATGGATGAGTGTTACCTTCAGCAGAGATGGAAAAAATAAAGAAGCAGAATTTGTTTGGAGAGGATAATACTTTGGTATCTTTCAGGCCTAAATTAAACACCCTTTGAGCATCTGGGGAAGGAGAACTGCAGTAGCAGGATTCAGAGATGAACAGGTACACTTGGAAGCAATCTCATATGTGACAACATTCAAGAACAGATGAATCCTGCAGAAGGGATTACAGAGGAGGTAAAGTAGAATCCTACGATACAAGCCTTCCCAGAGAGATGCAGCACATAGAAGGATATAGTTATTTTAGGGAGGAAGAAGTAAGGACTCAAAGAGAACTGATGCTTATCTTATTTTAATGCTCTGTTTTTATAAATGCCGAACTTCTTGTGAGGGCTCAGTGTCCTAGGTAATACAATATAGCTTGATGTAAAGAAAGATGACTTCGGATGCAAGTACCAGAAAACGATGGCTCTAATTAGCTTAAACAATAAAGGACTTATTACCTTAGGACAAGAAATCCATAGTTAGGGCAATATCCATGAGTGGTATTTCAAGGTTTCAGCTCTGCTCGTCTGCGATGCCACTGGACCTGTCCTCCTTTATGTGTTGGATCAGACCTCCAGTTGGCTTCCTTCAGAGTGGCAAGAAGGCAACATTAGTTCTAGATGTGACGAGGAGCAACAAAGGGCCATTCTTCATCATGTCTGTTAACCGTACGGAAGCATTCCCCAGAATGAAGCACTCCCTACCCTGCTTTCCCTCATGTCACATTGGCCAGAATTGTGTCACATTCTCACTCCCTCACCATGATTGACTCAGACCATTCAAAAGGGCCCCTGTGGGGTTGGGGCCAGCCTGCCTGCACCACAGGACTAGGCAAAGGAATAACAGCTTAGGCCTTTGAACAAAACCAGGAGTGGACACATGAGGCTAATAGAATAAGAGCTACTAACAGAAGGCAGTGATGAAGAACGAAGTCACCGAATCAGCATTGCCTGCTCCGAGGTGTTAGGCTAATGTTGTACGTGAAAATCCAACAGTTAATTTAGCTTAATGTTTCATTCAAAGGCAATTTTTAGGATATATTGTGCATTTTCATGAAAGTTAAAAAGATCCATCATTACACAATTCCAATTTGAACAATTCCTAAGCCATTGCTTTCAGCCACTGCTCATTTCTAAGTTTTTCTTCTGTCTCTCTCCTCTCCTACTAAAGCTTTTCAAAATTCATGTGTAGCGCAGAAGCTAAACCCTGCTGAACTGCATTTTGTCCACCACCATTCCACCAAAGCCAGTGATTTGTAGGCAGAGGGACGGACTTGACAATGGCTGCTGGGTCAGGAGTAATTAAAAAATGTCAATGGTCAAGGAGGCGGAAATCAGTTCAGGTCCAACTGAAGCATTTAGTTATTTTACTGCGGCATCCTTTTAGGCCTTTTCGGCTTATAAATATTAATTTAAAGACTACCAACAAGGACAGTAAACGGATGTAAGCATAAAACTTCCTGTCAGGGGTGATTTATATCCAATAAAAGGAGAGCAGGATAGAGAAAGCTTGGTTCGCTAAGTTTATGATAGACAGTGAAATAGTACCATCAAAATAAAAAGGCTTTCTGTCTGTCGTCGGCTGTGTGGGTGTCTCCCTTCTTAATAAGCAGCATGCTAGAATTGTATTGTTTGCTTTTATCAGTGCCTTGCACTGTTGAGGCAAAGTTCTACTGCATTGCTAATTGAACTTGTACAGATTTATAGGCTCAAGGCCTGTGCATGAGAGAGATTATTAGGACTTAAAAGATAATAGCGCCAGCAAGAAAATTAAAACTGCTTTCACCACTTATATTTCAATAGTGCATAACTTCTACCCTTTAGACATCCGGCGATGGCCTGAGAATTTGTTTGAAAGGAGATCTGTCTTAGAGCCCATGCAGGAGTGATTCAGGACCAGAGAACTGTGTTGCCATCTTACCTTGCATGCAGCCCAGTGTGTGACGTTTCAGTAAAACTGCTTTGCAGGTAAAAGGTCAACAACTTGACACTTCTAGATGATCACCGTGAGGAGCCATTTCCCCATGAGTCTTTCATATGTCTGTCCGTCTGCAAGCAGAGGCACGCTCTGCTTTTGCTCCCAGACTGCCTTTTCCTGGTGTCTACACAGCAAACAGCCTTGGAATAGAGAAATAGGGTCTCCATCAGGAGCAAAGAGCAGGTTTGAAGCTCAGAATTCTTCTCCCCTAACATAACCCACTATGTGCACGGGGGCCTCTTATCCGTCTTCATACTGCCTTGTAGGAACTGGGGCTTGGGGAAGGGGGCTCACGCTGATACTCTGGCTGCAGCTTTTGCCGTAAGTAATACATCCCTTGTCTCTGACCCACAAGTCTTATGTCTTCTGCCAGCAGGCATGAGCAGGCTAGCTTCTTAGCTTACAAATAGGTAAAATCTCAGACCCTTCCCAGTCTGTAAAAGGCACCAGTAATGTGGACTTAGAAAAGCAATTTGTCTAATTTTTCAAAGAAAGAGGAACCTAACACCTACCTTAAACCATAAAGTCACCATTTCCCCAAATTTCCTCATCGAAGAGAGTGCTATTTTCCATTGGCCATGAACAATGTGAAGCTAATATAAGGATGGTTGTGGGGGAGGGTTATTGAGGAACTCCTCTTGAATCTCTGGGGGAAAGTTCTCAGGCTTCTAACAAAAGACAGGATTAACTAAAGGAAAGATAATGTCTTTAGCCAAGTTTTCTCCCATTCACATCTTCAGAGATCATGGGATTATTCCTTTTAGATCATTAAGGGAAGAAATAAGCTGAACATTGTCTCTTTTAAATGGACAAGGATGGGATTTATATAAGGAGTGGGAGACTGAGAAAGCCCATGATAAAAAATGTTGAGGTTGCCTGAAGTTCCACACGGAGATCACTCCAAGATTTAAAAATAATGGGGATAGATGTGTGGAAGCAAATCCTGAATGAAGATATACATTTCCTGAAGAGAACAGTATGGTTGAACAAAGCTTTGATGATGGAATTAACATGAAACAAAGGCCCTCTGAGGAAGATCAGTCTGAAAAGAAATGAAGAATACATAAAACTTTGTTTAATTTATGGAATTTATATGCTGCTGACCAGTAAGTATAAAGTTCCATTCCCTTGGTCCTCACTATCACTCATGTATTACTTGTCAGTAAATGCGATGCACTCAGAACATAACAGCTACGGTAATATTTCTGTTCCCACTGCAGCTTTACTACACCCATGAAACTCTGTAATCTTTAAATTCCCTCACTGTTAACATCTGCTGAAACATTATTGGTCCCAGCATAGCCAAGCTGCTCTGAAATTACATTTAGCAGAGTAGTTAATGCTAACAGTATGATTCTCGACGCAACCGTGTTTGAAAAGAGCTTTATAACCGGCGCGGTGATCGTGTCTCCTTTAGGTTTTATTTCTTTCATATCTGTTTTGTATCACAATCGCATTGGCTTAGAGCGTGCCATTTGAAAAAGAGGATATTTCATAGGTAGTGTTCAGTAAACACCACACTACATTCTTATTTTTAAAATTCCGTAGTCTAAATTCACTTTTTTAGCGCCTTTTTTTTTTTTTTTTTAACAAAGTGAAATTCCATTGCAAGATATGATTAGAAGCAGTTAGCAGTTTCAGGTAGGAAATTAATCAAGTTTCTGTAAAATGAAGATACTTTATCACCCTCTTAAGGTGCTTTGAATGTTTAAAATCCAAATGGTCCTACGCATAAACAAAATAAGCAGGTTGCTTATGGCTCTTGTTAGTGAAGATACCTTCATTCTATACTCATAAAGTAGTTAACATATTTTTCAAAAAAACCTTTGCCCTGAAAGATTTTTTGTTAAAAGCCCAATAATCAACATTTCATGGACATTACTTTAAAATTAATATTAAATTTTAAAGTAACACCTAATACTACTTTAACATTAATAAATATTAATATCAATATATTTCATATCAACATATTTTATTAACATAATTATTTCTATTTAGTATTATAAAACGTGGTATTTAAACATTCTTAAATGTGGGCATTTGTCTGATCTAGCAAATGCTATACTAAATATTACAGATTACAGTACATATAACAGGCTTGGTAAATATTACAGATCTCTCTTTGTCAGAGAATGCTCTTCCCCAAGATTAAGATATAAATTTTCATTGAATTTCACCATCAGGTAAAAATATGTATTAATAATTTGATATTAAGCAAAGTCAGATGGATTTATTAAGTTCTAATCTTTTTGAGGGCAGGCAATACGTATTACTAGCAAAGTGTAGAGAGGAGTATTTTTAACTAGTTAGTTAAACATTGAACATATAAAGGAAGAAAGGCTGTGCTCTAGAATGTTCACCCCGTTAACTTTAATAAGCTTTTACAGTACTTTTCTCAAATGAACAAGATACTTGCCAAGTCAGTGCCATAAATATATTACAGCCCAAGATTATAATGATATGAAATGTATTCCTAACGTATGTTGCTTCTTGAATATTTCTGTATTTGTGTCATATGTAATAATCTGTTGAGATCAGAGGGCAGATTATGTTCTTAACTCTCTCTGCAAGCCCTATGCCAGGATACAAGCGAGATTAAGGCTTTCCTAATAAAAAAGGTGTTGGATTTATCTCTTCCTCCAACTCCCACCCCCAGGAATCCTCATCGTCTCCGGATTTCTTTATTCCCCATGCCAAGAGCAGTTACGGCCGTTATTCAGAAAAACTCTGGCCAGAAATTCTTTGCTTTGCACTAGTGCTCTCTACTTGCTGGCCAGACTCTTTGCTTGGGTCCCCTAAGCCCTCTTTATTCGGTCTCTGCTTGGCCAGATTTCTGGGCGTCTTCTACTATAACTGCCTGTAGTCCAGACCTATGGCTTGCGTGTGATCTGAGAAGGTATTCCGTCTTCAAGCAGCAAATGCCTGCCAAGCTCCTGCTTACCAAGTACTGACCCTTAGAATCGCTACTTGCCCAACTGTGCTCTGTGTCCAGATTCTAGATCCAGATTCTGATTTTGCTCTGATCATTGGCTTTCCACTCTGAGCTTAAAACACTTCCAAGACAGCTTTTATTTTGTTGTTCTATTTCTTATTTTTAGCTTTCCAAATTCAAACCTCTTTCTTTGCATCGACTTTCCATGAGGTCAAAATATTATTTCTTTTATGGTATTCGATTGCCTTTCAATGGTATACACAAAAATTTATAATAAAAGCTCTATCCAGAGAGAAGCAAAACAATAAAAATATTCTTAAGTTTTAAAACGTATTCACAAAGTAATTTATTAGACAATGCAAAGCGTTATATCATCATTGAATGTTTACCTTTATTATACTCATCTCCTAACCTTGTACAAGAATATGCATGTAGGAAATCTTATATTTGAGATCTAAGCGGTACCTGATTAATGAACAGCAGTAAATTATAACTTGCCAGCTGGTTTTCCAGCATTCAACTGTAATAATAATCTGACTTCATATCTCCTTTTTCTCCTTCCCTTTTCTCATCATTACCATAAAACTAGAAGCATATGGAATGATATTTATTAAGGCAAGGTGAAATCTGTGGAAAATAGTTAGAAAAAGGAGACAGAAGGTTATTTAAAACCATTATCTTGGGTGTGTGTGCGTGTGTGTGTGTGTGCCTGGGTGTTTGAGAGAGACAGAGAGAGACAGAGAGAGAAATTTATCCCTGTTTCCTTTTCATCTGCTTTAAGGCTTGTCATCCATAGTGCCTGAAGAAGAGGCTCTATCAAGTGACCTAAAGAGACATAGTAGAAACGATGATCACTGCCTTCAGCTGCTGCTTTCTTCTTTAAAATTCTTTCCCAGCCTCTAGACCCTGTGGGTGGGCTTAGGCGGCCCTGTTTATGTGTCCCTCTGGTTTCCACTGATTGGACTGGAGGTAAATACATGACCCTGAGGGGAGCGAATACCTTAGCTGAGCCCGAACCAATAGGATTTTGCTGTTTGTTTTCTTTTTCATTCCCTTCTCTTTCCCTTTCTCCAGTTAAGATACACAGAAACTGAAAGTAAAAATGTCTTTTTGAGTTGAGGTTACACCTAGAACAAACCAGAACACTATAGGTTAAATAAGCAGAAACCAGAGGCCTGCAGAAGAAATTAGTCAGTAGAGAAAATAATGATACAGATAAACAGAAAAAAGCAGAGATAATAAATCATGTAACTCTAGAGAAAAAGATGGATAGGGTAGCTCTAGAGCAATTTTCCAGTCCCATGAAGTGTGGCTCTGTCCTCTCCTCAGTAAGACGTGCTTCCACGGGGTTCTCCTCCATCTTTAAAATTACCTCCTCCCATGCCTTGCCCTTGAGCTTCTTTAGGTGAGTTTCTGTTCTTTATAGCTAAATGAACATTGAAAAAGATGATGGACAGTTACATTCTTCCTGGAAGGAGCACACACCCAAAGGCAGACACCCATGAGCTGAAAGGGCACATCCACAGTATCAGCTCTAAACACACACCGATGACCAGTAATCCTGTGAATCCTAGGCTTTTTATTGCAACCATCTGACTATTCATTAAACTTTTTTGTAATTTCTTTAGAGTTACAGAAAAAAATCCATTTGAAAAATATATCAGTTGCCTATATACAAACAGTAGACAGAACAATAAATTATTAATATTTAATACTTCATATACATTACTGTTCATAATGTTATACTAAATGAGGTTAAATCAATGGCCAACATCAAATGTCGACATGGAGTAAACAGTACGACCTGTATAAAGATAGGTAATCCCAAGCAACAAAATTAAACCTGAAATCTCATGTCGCATGGTCTTGAAGGTGATTTTCTCGTTATATTCGGCAGACTTCAGAGAGAAGATTTGATTATTTTCGAGGGCACCGTTTTCTGATAAATCATATTTTACTATTATTTGTATGTGTATTTTTCATGTTTTTTTTTTCTCCATATTTACTGGGGGAAAAAGTGCTTAGCTAATCCCCTAGGACACCTAACTTAAGTTTTAATTTGCATACTTGAAAAAATAATATGAAATTACTAGGTAACATAAAACATTTTAGTGATACTTATATAACACAATATATATGTAACATTGAGGAATCAGCATTGAACTAGAAATCACAAGGCCTTGGTTCTAGTCCCAATTCTATCCACTTAATTACTTATGTCATCCTGGGCATATCTCTATCTTTCTGAGCTTTTTTCCTCAGCCATATTAAGGCACAAGAACACCTCCTCTAAGGACATCTTATCAATATCAGACATTTGAATGCTAGAGAGTTTTATAAATCACATGCCTTGGATTATTATAATGTTTGGGTGACAACAAATAGATGTATAGTGTATCTTTTGGCCAAATTTGAAGTTTCTTTCATGTTAAACGTTTTGCCCACTAGTGAGTCCCCATTGCCATTTTCCTCAATGATTAGCCAAAGCATCTGTTGAACAGAAGAGAGTATTTATAAGTGGGAGTGGTGAGGAAAGGCTAGAGTCTTGATATAAAGCAGACTTAACAGCATTTATGAAACAACAAATATGGGTTGTGAAAAAAAGAAAGGAATTGAGACTTCTCAAAAAGAGTTGACAGTCATTCCTTCAATGACCATCTCAACTCAGCCTCCAATAAATAAAATGCTGCCACAAATTCTGTTTGCTAATTTAATAAATATTTATGTATTCAGTATCTGTATTCAATACTTTGCTAACCCTTGGGTATAAATCAGAAAATAAGCCAGAGTCCCAGCAGTCGAGAATGTAAGTCTTACTGGATGAGACAATCTAGTACAGTACAGTGAAAGATAACTGTATTTTTAAAAAAGATTTATTTATTTATTTTAGAGAGAGGGAGGGGAGCAGAGGGAGAGGAAGAGAGAGTCCCAAGCAGACTCTGTGCTGAGTGCAGATCCCGACATGGGCAATCCCACAACCCTAAGACCACTACCTGAGCCAAAACCAAGTTGGAAGCTCAACCGACTACACCACCCAGGCGCCCCAAGATAACTGTACTGCACGCAAGAGAGGCACCTAGTGTAACTGTTTCCCACAGGAAAGTGACAGCAAAAGGAGAGAGGTATGGTAGCCAGAGAAAGTGACATGGGAGAGCATGTGGGGGGAAGGAATCATGTGTATTCCTTTAGGACTTACAATTTGTTTTGCTTTTTAATGAAATTTATATGCAATATGTGGGAAATAATATAAGCAGCTAAAATGTAGTACAGTCTTGACCTTCTCTTTAAGTGATTAAGGAATTCTGAAATAGAGATTATTGTGGGGATTCTGATAAAGTCTTCAGACTCCGGTGTTGAGAAGAATGTTGAAAGATGGGCAGGAATTGAGTTGGTGGGAAAGGAAGGATATAGGGGCACATATGTTGCTCCAGAATCTTTCCCCTGCAGGCTCTGTATATATATATATGTATGTGTGTATGTATATAGATGTATATAAATATATATGTACATATATACATAGTTTTTTCCTCTCAAGTATACTGTAGGATTTTTGTAAGCAAAAGTCATATGCTTTTCTTTTACATCCTTTGTAATTTCTAATGCTTTGCTGTTCACAGAATATTATAAAAAATTTTTTTCTCAGTGTTTGATTTGCTTTGTGCGTTTGAGTCTGAGAGTTAGGAATTAGAAATGCTTGACCTCATTTTCTATACAGCAGAAGTCCAAAAATTCAGAAAATTCCAAAGGTACAGCATTTGATGCTTACTGACTTGCCCCCAAAGCAAGTGGAGTGTTGTGTGATAACTTTGAGTAGTGTGTTGGTAGAGTAATTGTATTTGAATATTTTTACTTACTCACTAGATTCATTGATAAATTTTTTGGATGTATGTCCTTATCAAACCTTAGGAGTGAGTCTACCTCCTCATGATGCATTTTGGAAGTCAAATATTGAATTGCACTGTGACTATCTCCAAGTATCATTTTACCTATAACCCATTCATAGTTTATCATGGCTTAAAGCAGATAGTAAGGATGGAATTAGTGACCAAAGTATGAAACAAAATATGTGATCTTGGTAATACATCAAAAAGTTAGAACCAATAGAACAATTTAAACAAAGCAAAAGAGAAATGAATTCATCCAAGAATTTGATAGAGGATTATCATCATATACATGAATATCCAAATATGCTGTGAATATGTTTTATCAAAAAATTTCAGACTAAGCTACAAATACAATAGGAGTTTTATTCATTTGTTTCTATCATACAATATCATAACTTAGAATTTGCTTAACAAACTGTCTACAGAGGATTACTTCCCTTATAAATTAATATGAACATGAAGGTAAACATACTATAAAATCTTAAACTAATCCGCATGTTTTATCAATAGTTGCTGGTTTATAAAGACACTGTATTGAATTCAATATAGTAGTGATAGTGAATATTCTTTGAATATATAGGCTTCTGAACCTTATTTTGTCATCTATAAAATGAGAACAGTAATCCTTACATTGTAAATCTGTGATTAGGATTAAATAAAATAATTTATACAAGATGCCATGATTAAGATTAAATAATTTATATAAAATGCTTGTTTCCTAAGAGGCTGTAGTAATGACTTGTTATTATTTTTAACAAAAGCTAATATGTTTGCAAAACTGTGGAAACAGTAAAAAGATCAGTGGGTGCCAGGGGTTTGGACAAAGGGAGGGATGAAGAGGTGGGGAATAGGAGATTTTTAGGGCAGGGAAACTATTCTGTAGGGTACTATGGTAGTGCATGCATGTCACTATACATTTGTCAAAACCCATAGAATGTACAACACGAAGAGGGAACCCTGACATAGGCTATGGACTTTGGTTGATAGTGATCTATGTTGATGTTGGTCCACCCATTGTTATAGATGTGACACCTTGATATGTATGGGAGGTCCACGGTAGGAAAGGCTTGAGGGCAGGGGGTGTATGTGGGAACTCTTTGTATTTTCCACTCAGTTTTGCTGTGAATCTAAGCCTGCTCTAAAAAAATAAAGTCCATTAATTTTTTAAAAAGGATCGCCCCCCAAAGCTAATGTGAACAGAACATTTACTACTTTAAAGAGTATATTCTAAGTGCTTTATACATTTGATTTATTTAATCCTCATATCAACCTTATGAGGAAGCTAAAGCCCAGAATAGATGAGTAACCTCACACGGCTAATAAGCGGTCAATAATGGAGCCTGGATTCAAACCACTACGCTATACTGCTTACAAATGGAAACCACTTTCAGTGAATAATGCATAAAAACATTAAATCACAAAAGCAGAGGTGATATTAAGAATAACTGAATAAGGTCCATAGAATAATATCCAAAAGTCCCCACATTTGATAATTCTCCATAGTCCAGTCAAATTCAAAATCAATGATTGGAATTCTTATGAATAATATACCCAAAATTGGTGGATTCAGATAGGAAGGGCTGTCCCGCCTTCCATTTGGGGGATCACTATGAAAAGGATAAGGAAATTTGAAAACCACTTCTCAAACAATACTTTTGTCTGGATTGTTCTTGCCATTTTACCAATGAGGAAATTGAGGCTATCACAGATTCAGTAATTCACCTTGGCTAGAATCTTCTATGGATCAAGACAGAGTATGAATAAAATAGGTAAGTAATTCCTGGAAGGTTACCCAGTTAGGAACTGCAGGGTCTATGCGTCAGACCCAGAGTTCTCTTGGGAAGTCCTCTTTGTTAAGACTGATCACCACGGGCTCTAAATAACGTTTTGTGAAACAAATTGTTCTACATGGACTGTCCCTCTTCCAGGTGTCATCAACTCAATATGAAATTAAAAGATTTAACTCATCTCAGTTCAACAGAATAGTCACACGAGACATTCGTGCACATCAGACTTTACACACATTTGAAGGTATGGAGGGATTTGACTATTACAAATCCTTCCGATTGCATACCCCTCGGTCATATTGCCTGCGTCCTTGGCCTGCACTCCTATCTTCTCACTCTCTCCATCCCTTCTCAGACTCTTCTGCTATTTTTTTACTCACCATATTTGCCACTTCTCATGCAAAGTGATTTAGCTCTTCTTAGCCCCCACCCCAATTCTACTCAGAGTCTCCCGGACAAAGCCTTGCCCAGCGCTTTGAAATATGTTTATATTTCATATATGTTTATATGTTATATAAGGCATCTCCTCTAACTCAGGTCTAGGCAAAAGTTTCCTCCAGTTTCTATCCAGTGGTCGTGGTTATTTCTCCAGTTACATATTCATCGAGATGTTTTACAAACCATAGAGAAAAACAGTCTAATAAATTTGTTCTAATTGTCTTTTATACTCCAGTTGTGAATGTTTTAAAGAGTGTGTTTTAGGCTGAGAAAAGCACTTCCTAGAAAATATTTGGGGAAAAACAATTAAAATTAAGTGGAAAGTTAAAGAACCGTTCTGTGTGTGTACTAAAACATGTCACTCTGGGGCATGTTTTAGGGGCCCATTAATATATGCAGCAGGTGGTTCAATGCATCAAGTTTTAATTCCAAGGCAAATGTTAATGGAGCACCAAAATATGCCCTGTTGGCTCCTAACGCTGAATTTCAGTGTGATGATATCCGCAGTGACACCTAAATTAAGTGAGAAGCTGAAGTTTGCAAAACATTACAATTTGTGGATTACATATGTCGAATTTCGTGGTCAAAATCTACTTTTTCACGTGGAATAAAAAAAAATGGGCTCAGCTTAAAATAATCTAATGGCATACATCATATCCTGCCTTCCTAATAAATATTAACTAACGAAATTGAACAGGAAGCCTATGAAGGGAAACTCCCTCTCTCAGTTTTGAAGAAATTATTTTAAAATGTTTGGCTCTATCTTACCTAAGTGAGCAAAAAATATACAAGACAGAAAGCAACCACATTAAGCCAACCACGAAAAGAAATACTTTTAAAAGATGATTATCTGGCTGGTTTCATTAAAAATCAACATACTTATTTCTAAAAATGGATTCTTATAACTAATTAAATGGTTATCTTTGCTTTAATCATAAACAAAACTAAACTGTGACTATAAACCGTAAATGTAAAAGAAGAAAATATCTAAGACATTTTTTACACTTCAAGCTGCATCCATAAGACTAGCAGTACATAGAAGGCATCAAATATTTATTAAATGAAAAAATGATCAGATAAAAGAATATTGAGATTAAATGTCTTATTAATGATAAGTACCTACAGAACCATTTTTTTTCTTATCAACAGACATTTATTTTGCATTCCCTTTATATAAGCACTCTGTCCAGTTGAAAACAGAAAGAATTATGGGACCTGGCTTCTCTCCTCGAGGAACTTAGAATCTTATTTGTAAGAAAAATGCAAAGATTTGATATTTTTAGAATTTCTTTGAGTACAGCAGGTAATTTGCAGAAAATGATACCTGAAAGAGCATGAATACTGATTACCCCCTGGATGTGTTCACTTCTGTCAATCTGGAAAAATAATGACCATAGACATCTGGCTTTCTACCAATAGTAAGTTCCACGTGTGTGTCGACGGCAGGTGAATTTTGTACTGTGGAAAGACACAGTTAGAATGATGCAAACCACAGTGCTACAGGTCTGCTCAAGCCTTGAATGTTAACACTCTTCAAGGCCCATTTTGGAGATCGTCTCCTCCTTCTGAGAAATCTCTTTCACTCCCATGACTTCCACCAGCACCTGTTGGCCAAGGATTCCTAGATTTTCATTTTTAATACAGACTTCTCCCAAGCTCCAGACCTAAACATTCTCCTCTTCCTGTGTTGCTTCCTCTCCCATATTTTACTCTAATCATTCCCTTAGAGAGGGAACTGTATCATGGGGGAAAAGAACAATCAGATGAGAAGGTTATCCCAGCTTAATTGTATTGATGGTGTATGGAAAGGCAGTTACTTTATTTTCTTTTTTTAATGATTTCATTTACTTATTTTGGGGAGAGTACGGGGGGCGGGGTGACAAGCGGACTCTACACTGAGCGTGAGCCTGACACAGGACTGGATCTCAGTACGCAGAGATCACGACCTGATCCAAAACCAAGAGTCAGAAGCTTAACTGACTGAGCCCCCAGGTACCCCAAAAGGCAGTTATTTTAAACTGAAAGTAATTTGGGGGTCACTTGAGGATTTGGGTTATTCATGTTATTTCCAAGTATAAGTTATTTTTATTTGAAGTTTACCACACTTTTTATGTCTTAATTTGACTTTTTAAAATCATTTAGTGAAGTTGCCTTAGGACAAAATACAATAATCAAATACAAATAGAGTCAGGACAAAAATAGTGTAGGGATAAAATACTGTGCTTAACAATAAGTTCTGTCAGTGAATATGATATTTAATAAAGAGAGAGAGAGTTCATGATATTCAGGGTTATAATGAAAATGGTCAGAAGTTGGTAGAGATTCTGTGTGCACCACACGATCCCACCCAACAAGCATTTGATGTGAGTTTCTCACTATATTTTCCAAATCAGGATTTTGAATGGGATGAAGGAGAGCATTCAATTTTAAGGCTGTTGATTCTTTCCTAATTCACTGATTAAATAAAGGTTCCCCAGGAGAAGAAAAGTTGTCAATTATCACTCTCACTTCCATTTCATTTTTCCATTATGATGTCATTCAAGTTATTGACAGAATCCTCAATTGTAGATTCTTTCATTCAGAAGATATTTATTTTGAGTACCTACTCAAGAAAGAAAGAAAAAGAAAGAGGACATGGAGAGTAGAATAGAATATTTTCCTTGCATTTAAGAATCCCAATCTAGTTGGTAAATGATCTCTGGTCTTCCTTCAGTGGTCAAGTTTTGCTTGACCCCTTGTCCTTGTATTGCTATAACCTTCACAGCTAGGAAAAGTAACTGCTCTTTTTGAGAATTTTGGAATAGTTCCGCCTTTAGTCAGAGAAGATTTAAAAAGACCTATCTGTTGTTCAAGGGTAGCATACCCAGTTGGGATGGCTGCTGGATTTGTTCAGACTTCATGCGTCATTGGACCCAGGAACGGAGTCTTTGTCTTATTCCCCACACAAAGACTTCCGTTCAGTAATTCCCACTTCACCCAGGGGTGTGGTTCTGACTTGCTCTGTAATCCCTTCAAATGCTGGAGCATTGCCCAACCCCAGCCCTGACTGCAGGATCACCAGCTCCCATTGCCTGCCCTTCTACAGGCTCTTTGCCTCTGTGAATTGCCTGCTCGTCTTCCTGGCTGTGGCCTCAGCAAAGCCCGGCCACCTTCCTAACAAACTTCTTTTGCCCTAGTTACCTGTCCCTGGAACTTACCAGATTGGCACCCTCTCCTGGGTCTCTCTAGTCTGAGGGTATGCCTAGCCAGGCCTTCCTTTAGTTTGGGGGAAGGCAAATAGTCCTCCAAACCACTTAAGGGAAACATCAGATCAGACTGGTCGCTGGGACTCTGTACAACATGTGTTGTAGAGAGAGGACTGGTTCCCTACGAGCGCAGGCATTTGAAATACGCAATTTAGTTCTTCGCTTTCCAGAGCTCTCTGCCTGCCTTGAATTCCAAAGTTCTGATCCCGGTATCTTGAGGCCACGGTGAGTGTGTGGAAGGGGGAATCAAGAGAAAAATGGGTGACAAACAGTAAGAAACCACCTGACCAAGCTGAAGACCACTTGTTCCTCCAAAGCCAGCTTGAGTCTCCCTGCCTGGGCTGCCAAGTGAGAGATGTGATTAATGAAGAGATGTCAGAGAGATAATTCTTCTAGCTGGGAAGAGTGGGGAAGGATTTCTTTTTTTTAAAGAATTATTAGACACTGAGTGGAAGGAAAGCAAGAGAAAGGAACGTGTCGAGGTTGTAAAGGTGCCAAGAAGGAAGAGTTGGGCCCCACCCCACCTGCCTCGCTCCGCACCTAGCACCTACCCCGGAGGCTGCTCTTCCGGTGTGGCTGTGAGCTACCTCCCCTGTTATAAATAGCAGCACAGATGTTGACAGAAAAATGCTCCCTTAATTACCATACAAACTGCTTTACTTGAGTGAACCGTTTAAAGCAGCCTCCAAAGGAAGTTCACTCAAGCAATTCCGTAGATTACAGCTAATGAACAATATTTCCTCGCACCTATTTAGTGCTCATTAAAATGTAAAAGCCTTTCATTTTAAACAGACGCACAATAAATAATTCCGCTCTCCCTCTCTGTCTCTGAGCGGCTAGGATAAAAGCAGGGAGGAGAGGGAGCTGAAGGGGCAGGACTGGCCTTGGGGCGGGGGCGGAGAAGGGGGGCAGGGGATGGGAAAGGGGAGCTCTAGTAAAGAGCTGGGGGCTCATTAGTATCCCGGGAAGCCACAGCTTGTCTGGTCGGAGGGGTGTCTGTGTTTGGAGTTCAACAGACAGATCCCAGGACCCACTCATCCAGTACAGGCAGCCAGCCGTGAACGAGAACAGAAGACAAAAGCTACCACAGGCAACACGGGGAAGCTGAGAGGGGCCAACTCAGGATAGAGCTGGGGGTGGGTAGAGCCCTTCCAAAGTGACAAATTATGAGTGCTGTGTTTCTTTGGACCCTCCCGTGTTGATTTTTTTTTTTTTTTTGTCCTTATTTATTTTTACGCCTGAGGTTAAGAGATGAATCTCAGATAAACCATGAAAGGCTACTTGTTGCAAGCGGGAACAGAGAGAATCTACAAAATGTTTGCTTGGTCCTGTAGGGTCGCAGACCACCACCTCTAGTACTTTGATCGCATCAGGCATGTGGCACAAAAGATGGAGGCCTTCTTTGTGCGTGTGAGTCTGTTGGAAGCGCAGATGGTGGCAAATAAGGTGGATTTCTGGAGCACCGTGTCTGCTCCTTTTGAGATAAACAGCAAAGGAAAAGTGGACCAGGGACTTGGTGAGATAGATGCCATGAGTGGATTTAATAAACCTCTGCTTTATCCTAAAAAATATCTTTTCCCCTTTAACAGAGCTGTTAATCCCAGAGATTGGTGGGACCAGAGTAATGGAAACGTTAGTGGTGATGCATATATAGGGAGGGGGAAAGCCCAAGAGGATCCTCTGTCACCAAATTAGACACAAATGAAAGTGACAAAACTAGCAGGTCTCAATCTTCCAGGATCAGGTGTGTAACGTTAAGTTGGCTTGGTCAGGACTGACCAAGAGATTTCTTTTTTTTTATTTTTCTCTTCTTTAAAACAAGCAAGCAAGCAAACAAACAACAGTGAACAAGGGATCTTGATTCTATTAAGGACCATTGTCTTTCTAGCCAAAATAGACAATACACCTTTTGACTTCATAGAGCGGGCATGAACATGCAGAGAGATTGTCATTTCAAGTAGAAAAGATAACTGAAAGCCACCAGCTTTTGTTCTAGACAGCATGCATTTATTACCCAAGTATTGAGTGCCAGATACTATGCCACATGAGGAGGATACAGAAATGAATAAAAGATGTTTCTGGAAGGATCCCACAGATGTATAAAAAAGGCATTACGCTGTTACAGTAATATGGACAGAGTGCTGTAGAGGTTGAGAGAGGGCAGGGAGAGGGTCTAGATTATTACATGAAAACTTGACCTTTCATAACTTTAACTGTACTCTTATCCCAGAGCTCAGCAAATACTTGTTGATTCTTGGTATGGTTTCATTCACAGAAACTAAATCTTTGTTGGGAGGCAGTTACAGGGAGACAGGTGTAGAGAGAAGGGGATGAAAGCGTACATTTGAACCAGTTTCTGTGAGCATGAAGAAGAGAGGAGGAAAGAAAAATTAAGTCTGTACTTAGCTTTTCACTAAGGTCATTTGAAAATGGTCTTCAACACCCATCTCATCTGCTTTTTTATGCCTGCCAATTTAGTGTTGTATCCAAAGTGATTAATTAGTTTGTAGTGAAGGTTTATTAGGTAATCTTTCTGTCAATCAAAAATCACTGGAGTCTCAGGACAGAATAAAGAGCATCCAGAAATCTTATAAGGATGGGGAACACATCATTATTGCATTCAAAAATAGGCACAATCCTAAAACTTGAGAATATATAGAGGAGTTAATGTGGATATTATTAAAGTTGACATGAGTTATTTGGCCCTCTTGAATATTTATGGTTTATTTTCTATTAGGATAAATTCATTTTCAAAGTAGGAATCAATCCTTCATATTTTTTCTGCACTACTGATTTAAACAGAACGTATTTTCACTTTTCTTCTCATTCAGACCCATAAAAATGTGGGAAACATATTGTAACAGAGTAAAATACTTGCTTAAAGCTATGTTATGCTTTAAGCCAAGGTAAATTGAGGGAATAATAATATTTCTAGGAATCGAAGATATTTCCCCAGTTAAGAGTACATTCACATTATGCTACTCTAGAAACAGTAGTTGCATTTCCTAAGTAATAAACCATTACTTGATACATATTTTTTCACACACATATATATATAATTAATTTTAATTTATTACCTTTAAATAAAAGTTTTACCACAATCATTTGCTTCCTTTGCAACCCTTGAAAGTTCATGTCCTTTTAAGTTCATGTCACTGGAGGTAGTGAAAAAAAGAAGAAAACTATTCTTTGGGGCTTTTTCATTTGCACTGTTAGCTGTTTTCCTTTACTCCTCTACCAATTACAAAATTAATAGATACGTTTCTCCTAACAAATGTTAACGCAACAAAGGAAAATTCTAACAAATAGAATTCAATAAATAGTAAATATTGTCTTAACTACTTCTTACTGACAAAAGTGTCTTTCACCTAAAAGAACTTTTAAAATTAAATTGCAAACTGCAGTGGTGTATTGCTGATAACAATAGGAATATGAAATTCGTTCATGCTAAAATGTTAATACGCCATTTCGGCATCATTTGTGCCTTTCACTTAATATTTTATTTTGCGTCTCTGAGTTAGTGCACATGTCTGTGGATGTTATGGATCGGATTATCTGAAATATTGCACAAAATATTTCCTCAGAAGAAAGAGCTCTTAGGCTGACCATGGGAACTGAAAAAAACCTAATAAATGAGAAATATATATTATGATATATATATTCACACACACACACACACACACACACACACACACACACACACACACTGTTTAACTGATACAAATCAATAATCCATAGCCAGAATTTTGTTTTAAAATTTTCCAGGTAAGGACCAACAAACGGTAAACAAGTTTCATATCAGACACTCTGGGATATAGCTTCAATCACTTTTAAATTCCCCCAAATGCCTACATTTTAAAAAGAAAATGTATTTCATTGATTTACAAAGGCCCATATAAATATAGGTATGGTTTGGCCAGGGAATTGTAAATTTAGTCTCAGGTGGGCTTCACAGTCAGCCTGAAATGAATCTGCAGAGAGAGTGAGAGTCCGAGTGTTACAAATTCAGTGGCTCTAGGGGAAATTTGTTAGAGATCATTCTGAAAGTCAGCACTGCTTGAAAAATAAAAGACCAAAAAAAACCCCAAAAAACCAAAAACAAAGAAAAGACAAAAACAAAACAAAAGGACTCATCCCACATTGTGTTCAAATGATTTTTTTTTCCCCCTCAAATAGCATCACTTTAATTTAATATTTCTTATATTTGCCCTTCCTTCTGCTCCGCGGATTTTCAGAAAAGCGGTGCGGAGCCATTTAGAGTTATGATTTTATGCATGCGACATGAAGTGGCAATCCAGGCTGTCTTGGTGTGTGGAACGAAGAGCGAGAAACAAAAATTGAGCAGGCTATCTTACTTGTCTCATTTGCCAGGCCCCATCATAAAAAAGCAAATGAGTTGTTTAGCTGAGATCCTTCAGAAAGAGGTAATAACAGCCTTGGGTCCATCGGCACGTGGGGGAGAGGCTACCCCACACGGCCCGCGCGAGATGGATGATCCTGATGGCCAGACACACACATCCTGCCTGAATATGAACAACAGATTTGTCAGTGTGTGACAGGCGGACAGCCCAGCTCCCAGCTGCTTGTCCACTGTTGTTATATCAGTACCTCGTCTAAGGATTCAGCAAAGAGGCAATCTGCTTCCACTGTTCGTGGCAGGCAGGTTGCCAGTTAAAAAACAAGTCTTGGCTTCAGGCTGCAGTGCCAGAACGCATTGAAAAGATGCAATTTAAACCCTTGTGGGCTCCTCCGGCAACATATCACAGGCCTGGGAAGTTCAGTCCTCCAAATTAAATTTGTAAAACAAAGAAGATAACTCAAAATGAGATCTGCGCTGGCAAACCACGGTAATCTGGCCTCCCGAAGTGTCACAGCAGAACTCGGCTCTGAGAGAAATGCCGGCTTGACTGGGGAGCACTGGGTGCGGCCCACGCAGAAGTTTGCCCAGTGGTTCGCTCATGCAGTGTTATTTCGGGAGTCGTGGAAAATGTGTCAGTGACGACATACCCGAGCTCATAAGGCCTCCAAATTGATGATGAGGGTGGTAAGTTTTGATCCTTGCCGGTTGGGCTATGTTGATATAGTTGATGATCAATAATGAACTATTTAACAAGGTAAAAATTGTAGACATACATATTTCAGACTTCCTTCCAGTCACTGTAAAGACGATGTATTAAGTATCTGAAACTTTTCACTCGAGTTCTAAAATCTATAGAAACGGACTAGAAACATTAGAGAAGAAGTTCCTAAGGAAATGTGCACGCTATTTTTAAGTGTCTAAGAGAATGAATTAAATACATTATGTTAGGGGCGCCTGGGTGGCTCAGATGATTGAGCGTCTGCCTTCAGCTCAGGTCATGATCCCAGGGTCCTGGGATGGAGTCCCGCATCGGGCTCCCTGCTCAGCGGGGAGTCTGCTTCTCCCTCTCCCTCTCCCTCTGCTCCACCCCCAGCTCCTGCTCTCTCTTTCTCTCAAATAAATAAATAAAATCTCTTAAATAAGTAAATAAATACATTATTTTAAACAGAGAAAAGTGGAAGTGCAATGTATTTCAGGGGAAATCACCAATTTGCTCTGGATACTATGGACGGACCATTCAGAAGTTAGAGCATCACTTGCTACTCTGAGCAGCCTGATTCGGTGCACGTGGGGCAGTCTCCCACAGGTTGGGTCTAAGAAATAAGAACTCAAAAGGATTTACACCACGGTCTTTAATGGCTCCTTCAGAGCCGTTAGGCCTGTCAAGCCATTAATAAACAGTATTTAAGAGTCCCTAGGTATACATTTGCACAACAGTCCCCAAGGACTTGGGGAAAGCTATTATAGTTTGTTGGATCAATAATTATCATCATTTCATTCAAGTCCCCTGAAAAATGAAGAACTACCTATGGGGTCTTGTGGCATCTTTGCCCCAGGTCACAGTATGGTGGTGTAGGTCCTGGAAAAGTTCCAACGACTTTGCCCTCTGGAATCCCTGGAGACCCAGGGCCCACGTACCATCTGTATTATCCATTTGTTTTGCCTTGTGTAGGACTCAGGAGTTGCCAACATCCTTTTAAGTTTGAGGCACTGTTACCAAATGCAATCTTAAATCCACTAAGAAAATTTATGTTTACCTTAAAAAAAATGAAAAAGTAATCACAAAACTATGTTAAAAAGCATTAATGAGAATTTAGGTAGAAGTGCTGTGCCTATTTTGTTTCTGCTAAAACATAGCAGACCAAATATCTAGTCATAGAAAACTAGCTGAATAAGTAATTTTACATGGACTCAAAGGGATGCTCTGTGGCCAGTAAAAATAGTATTGTAGGAGACACAAGAAAATGTTCCTGATATTCTCGAGTGAAATAAAAAAGCGTCTTACAAAACTATATGTGAGTTTTTTATTTAAAAAATGATGTACAACAAATTAGATGATACATAGATGGATGACTGGATGGATTCCTGGAAGGATATATTCTACACTGTCAAAAAAATGGATGTAGAGAATAGGATGCAGGACATTTTTGTGTTCTTCTTTGTGCTTTTCCGTATTTCTGAGATTTTTTCTCCATGATGGTGTGATGCCTTTTCTATTAGGGGAACATGCTACTAAAATAAAAAGCTATCAACAGTAGAGGTGCATATTTAAATGATGAAGTTTTCCCACTTAGTTAATTGCCACTCTCTTACAATTTTTTGTGAGATATTTGTGCTAGGCATAATGTAAAAAATATAATATGAAGCATCACAAGTTAAAAGCCTCAGATTGCATTTTACTTTTGTTTTTTATCGTATAATATGCAAATGTTTTCACGAGGACTCCAGATATAGATCTATCTATCTATCTATCTATCTATATATATACACACACTAAAGAACATTTTTGCTAATTACATTAGGACAGGTTCTTTGATCTCATTTCAATCCTCCAAGTTTTTTTTCTTGGAGCCATCAAATGAATTGCTATTTAAAAACTATGATGGGTTTTCTGTTATTCCTTTTTTTAAAATGTGTTTTAGGTTACAAAAGTTAGTAATTCGCTTATGAAAAAAACAAACAAGTCAATAGTGTCTCACCCTCTTTCTAGTTGGACCCACCTGAGATACTGGGGGAGCCAGCCTCCTTTCATATTTCCCCCATGTTCATTCAAATATATATACATAAAGTCTTTCTTCATAAAACCAAAATAAGCTTCTAATAGGAATATTATTCTGCATAAGTACTTCATTCACTCAATATATCATGCACGCCTTTTGAAACCCAAACATACACACCCTTACATTATGTTCAAGAGATACTTAGTATTAAATGACATATCTGAATGATAATTTATTCAGTTGAAGGGTATTCAAGTTGAAACCAGTTTATGGTTTTACAAACAATTTTGCAATACATCTTTGTACTTATATTAATATGTACCATTGCTTTTGTATCCCAGATGTGAAATTTGCCCATTCTGAATTTTAGAAGATATTGCCATATTACCTTCCAAAAATGTTATAGCCATTCACCTAAGTGTAGGAGAAAGCCTGTTTCCCCTGATATTTGCCAGCATTGGGCATTACTAGTTCTCCATTTATCTGATGGACAAATAATGGTACCTCCTTGTTTTGATTTGCATTTCCACAACTACCAGTAAGGCTATCTTGACCTTAGGACTCTGTTTACCTTAAGAAGCTCCTATTTTCTACATATTTAGGATGCATGTGCTTAATCTTGAGCTGGAAGCCAGGGGCCAGGTCTATGTTGCTCAGCCCTGGGTCTCTGGTGCCTGGACCTGTTCTTGACCTTAATAGACACTTAATAAGCATATGTTTAGTAGTATAATGTGTGCATTAT
>NC_138374.1:125772197-125804553 GCF_054177405.1 Leptonychotes weddellii
TATAATGTGTGCATTATAATCTTAGAACTCCTTATATTGGCAAGAGAGGGTATAAAATGGTGTGAAAACATTTTTAATTATTTACTCAAAAATAATTTGAAAAGGCCTCCTGGATCTATATTCCCAAGTGGATGTTCCAAAGGTACCTTCATTTCAACATGTCTGAAATTCTCTGTCTTCTCAAACTGATCTTGCTTTGCTACCCAATCAATGCCCAATCTAGAAAACTCAGATTCTTTTTGTATTTCCAACTCTCTGTCTTCACTCACTTTTCATACGTCACCAAGGCCTGTCCATTCATGGTCCTAAATACCTCCTGATTTGGTTCCCTATTCTTGATCTAACATTATCTCTAACTTAATTTAGACACTTTCCAGTTTTAAACTATTCTATAATAATAGCTCCAGGAAAAGAAGGACGTTATTTTGTCTACTGCTGTTATCTCCGGCATTTAAATTAGAGACCCACTGACTGTAGATACTTTATATATTTATTGAACGAATACATAGTCTCTTAAATGTGCTCATTCTCTTTTGCACTCAATCTATCCTCCAGACTACTGCCAGGTTTGTTTTAAAACAAGAGTGTGATGATGCATTATGGTCTAGTGGTGAGAAGTGTGGGCACTAGTCTGTTGGGTTTAAATCGTAGCTCTATGATTTATAGTGACCTTTGGCAGTTTATTTCAATTTTCCATGCCTCAGTTTTCCTATCTGTAAAATAGAAATATTGTAGTACTAACCATAGAACATTGTTGTGGGGAGTCATCATAGGGATGAATCATATTACAACGCATGGAGCATGGAACATAATGCCTCGAATAGAGTATGTGTTTTCTAAGTGTTAGTCATTCCCATAGTCCCGACTGTCATTGTGATTAGTCTTCACCCTCTGCTTGAGAAGCTTTATTGACTCTCACTCCCACTATCTACAGATTAGAGGATGAAATCTAGTCTTCTTAGAATAGAAGACATAGTTTTTCTCTGTCTGGTCTCACTTGACCTCCACCATCCTCTTATGCTACTGCTCTCCAAATCCCTCCATTCCACTTGTACCAGACAATTTGTCCTTCCTAAAAATAGACATGCTCTGACAACTCTCTACTATTGAGATAGGGAAACTTAAAGCACTCCATAAATATCTGCTTTTTATTCTCTTTCCTGCTTCTATTCTTGCTAGAACCTGCACCATGTCACCTTCTCCCCGCCACCACTTTACACATGCCTCATAATGTAAATAGTGTATGTGCTCCTTCTAAGGGACAAGGAGTTAATAATTTCTTTAGAACAGATAACAGCTAAGGAAGGACCAACTGGAGGAAGCCATTATCTGCGTATTCCAGACCACCAGTACTGCCCCCAAGTAATGAATATTCTGTCCCCTAGTTAACAACTGTCAATAAAAGGTAGAAGCCAACCCCCAAGGTATGAAGCTCCAGCCCTCATTCTCTCTCTCTCTCTCTCTCTCTCTCTCTCGCCTGCTGTCATCTCTTGAGAGTGTATCTTTTGCTTTAATACACTTTGCTGTTTCTGTTACTTATCTGCTGTGCTGCATGTCTATCCTTGAATTCTTTCTCATGACAAGACCAAGAACCTTTGGCAACTCCTTCAAGTCTGGCTGGGTCAAAGCCCCAGGGCCTGGGGTCTCCCCAATTCATCCAGCAACAATGTCAGCATCAAATAAAATAGCAGATACTATCACAAAGCTGACAAAAAGAAACACTGAACATAATATTTTGAGCTGTTTGCTGGCCACGGTAATGTCTCTTCTAAAGACAAAATAAAATAATTTTTTGTTTATACTGCACTTTCTCTTGAGATGTCATTTTTAATTTAGAATTATCCTATTTGCTATAGCCTCAATGTTAGGAAGCTCCAGCCAACTGTTAGGAATTAACTCTACAATATACACATTAAAAATACAGTTGGAGCTGTCACATAGTATTTCTAACATATTTCCATTTGGATGAAGGCTTAAAGAACGTGAAAGTTCATTTTATTTATTTATTCTTCAAAAAAAATATTTATTTATTTTAGAGGGGCGGGGAGGGGGGCAGAGGGAGAGGGAGAGAGAGTCTTAAGCAGACTCTCCGCTGAGCCCAGAGCCCAAGACAGGGCTCCGTCTCATGACCTTGAAATCATGACCTGAGCCTGGCCAAGTTGGACACTCAACCAACTGCGCCGTCCAGGGGCACTGAAAGTTATTTTAAAAGAGCAACTTCACACTTTCCTGCTTTTATTTTCATGATTCAATTGTCAAGAAGAAATAAATATTCTCTAGAATTAAGAACAGTGGATAAATTACAAAGGTCTCTATTAATATAAAAATAATATGAAAAGGAAGAGAAATATTTTAATTGTATAGTATTAATTGGGATTTTAGGGAAAGATGGGGTATCATATTTAAGGCATCCTTTGTACACATGTGCGTCTTTTACTTTATTTTACTTTACTTTACTTTACCCAAGAAAATGAAGCATTAGAAACATGACTGCTTTTTAACATCCTAGATTTTAGGACGATGTTCTGTAAGCAGATATGAAGCCTATTGAAGTACATTTAAGATCTCTCATTTAGAGTTAAGTGGAAGAAGAAAAGGCAAAATTGTCTTTGCAGATGTTGAGAAGGAATTCATTGCAGGCAATCATCATTTAATATCCAGTGCTGACTTTTTGAACAAGTGCTTTCTCTAAAGGATAAATCAAATGAGTTGGCACTAACAATAATCTCTTAGAATATGAATGAGAAAAGCAAGAATATTAAAACAATAAAAACATTAACACAAAAAATCAGCCATTATAGCAAAGAACAGCAAAGGAAATTGGGAAACTATTTTTGAATTTTTTATGGTTGATGTTAACAGTTCTACTATGGGGAGCATTGTGTAAAAAAAGCTAAAATACAGATTGAGCTGTAAATATTTACCCATTTAGATGTGACATGTGGTATATGAGTTGTTAGTATCGCTGTAACTAACATTTGAAATGAAAGGATGGGAAATTTTGCCATTTAAAATATAGACACCAAAAACAACAATTTTCTTAATGCTCTCTGTCCCATGCTCTCCACGAATGAGATGATCTTCTAAATTTTAATAAGCCATGTATACATTTTCCCACCTCCATTTACACTCTGTTCCCTCTACCTACAATGTCTGCTTCTACCTCCGTGTACGGAAGGCTTAATTTCCTTTAAAGTCCAGTGGAAGAACTAATCTACTTTAATCACCTCTACCAGCAGGTATCTTTAATTTTTGAACATCTATAGCTTTATGTAAAATTTTTGGACACTTATAATAAACTCCTCTGTACAGAGTTACATAACATTTCAAATTTCAAAGTGTTTTTATATGATGTTATTTCATTTGATTTTGGTTACAACCCTTTTAGGAAGTACAGGGCGACCTCATAGGGTGAAGAAAGAATTCCCCTGAGGCAGAACAAAGGCGACAGAAGTTTACTGCATACAATGCAAGGGAGCCTCAGAGGCCCAGAGGCCCTGACTACAAAGGAGAGACTGGCTGCTGGTCTGTGGTGGGGGGTGCTGTAGTTAAGTGGGGCGGGGAGGGGAATGAGGGGGTTTGGGAACATATGGAATTGTCCTTTTTTGGTACCTGTGCCTGGGTGTAAGTAGCCCATTGGTCAGCTAGGGCTTATGGGTATTTTGAGGTGCTCCCCCCTGCCCCCCATAGTCATGTCTGTATTCAGCCGGTGGCCCCTGTGGGTCTTTCCACCTTACTCAGGTTTCATTACTCCAGTTGGTTGCCTAAAAGCAGCCTCTACAGAAAGCAAGAGCAGAAAAAGAGCAAGTAGAGGCTTCCAAAGAGTCACACCGCCCAGGACAACGCAGTACGCTGGGGCCATGCACTGACGCTTTTTCTAAAATACCACGTTGCATCTCAAAATCTTTCCTGATTGGGTTGAACATCCTGTGACGGCAAAAAGGACACAAAGTTAGCTGACTTCTCTCCAAATTTCCAAATACTGGCAGGTTTTACACTGACAGATAGCCCTAACTGTTGCCCACACAGTTTTAAGAAATATACCAAATTTCACCAATCATTGTTTACATTGCACGTGTATGCAAATCTTGTCATGGGTAATCTGTGTTCTATAAAAGTGGTCCTAGCCTCACTAAATAGACAGATTGCTAAATTATAAAGGATTTAGGAATGCAGTAATAGCAGAGCATTTTCCTTAACAAAATTCAGTGAGGACTCAGTGGCCAGGCGGGGTCAGCAAGGGGGTGCCTACATGAAGAAGGTGGTTCCATCATTTTTGTTATATGGTGATTTCCTCTACTGAGGGAGGAAATGGAAATAACCCTAAACGTATCCTGGCAGAGTATGTTAATATAGGGATTTAAAAAAACACACTGTTTTCTATGATCCCGGGAGTGTCAGAATGGTTTCTGATTTTGATGTTTCTTTCTTTCTCCTCTGCTACGGGGATGCATGATACAGAAGTGGCTTTGATCCCTTTCTTCACGTTAATTCTTTTTTCCTTCCGGATATAAGCCTTTTTGTGCCCAGCTTCGGCTTTGTTTTTATTCCTATTATTAAAGTGTTCTTTCACTACAAGCTGCTTCTTTGAGGCATTTATGAGGATTTGGCTGTTATTTATTTATTTTTATTTCAGTGGTGGGGAGGCCAAAGTTCAACTGTAGCAAGGGGTCTATCAGACTATATTTTGTGGGTTGATTATGCATGAGGCCGACCCACACCTTGGCTCTGCTTTCGGCTTTATGGGCCTCCTCTTGTCTCAGAGCCTGTGGAAAGTTGCCTTCCCAGTACCTCCCAGAGTGGGTGTATATAGCGGGAGCGACTAAGGCTTTAGGCGAAATTGCCAAATCCCGTATTTGTACACCAGCAGGCAATAAGTGAGGAAGCTTAAGCATTGCATTCCTACTGTCTGGAGCTTGCAGACCCTGCAATCAAACACGGAGACCATATTCCAAAACGATTGTATCCTATGACGGCTTATTATGGGAAGAGTCCGTTTCACTAGGGATGCTTGCCAATAAAACAAAGTGAAAAACAGCATCTCTTCCTAGTTTCTACTTGATGAGCCACAATTTTGGAGATGATAGCTGAGCGCTCATTCAGATTTCAAGAACCACTCTGCGGGCTTATGGACCATTCATTGACACAGGGGCCCGAGGCGGGGGCACCCGCTGCCGGCAGCTAGCAGCATCAAGCTGAGAACAAGCACAGCCCTGTGTGTGCTAAGCCCGTCGCAGAGCCTGCCCCCTGACCTCTGCCCCGGGCACAGGGACAGCCTGAACACTGAGTTAAGCACCGATGCCCAGACAGCAGCCGGAGCCAATGGCTGACCTCTTATTTTGGCGTTAAAGTTGGGATTTATCATCCTGCAGAATGATTTTCTAGACACCTCCGAGTCAATCCTTTATTTCTAAATCAGAACACCACTGTTAACCAGCAGGGTTGACACCAGGTAAGCCTTTGTAAAATGCCAGCCGGCCTCACTAAGAAATTACACTCACGGGAGGGAATGCTAGTGGATGTTTTCTTGTCACCTCCGGCGGAGATTTGTTTACAGATTTCTGTGAACTTTTCGTCTTCCTTAAGAGATTCGGCCAGAGGCAGCCCTGTGTGAAATATTTACACTCTTTCCTACCGCATTTGCTTGCAGAGGTATTTTACCTTAAATAAAATTGTGCAAACATCTATTCTGCTTTGGGCATTCTCAAAAATGTGAGGCAATTTTAAACATCCCTAATTGTTGCATATAGCCTTTGGGCCTGTAGAATTTTGTTTCTTGTGCATTCATTTATTTGGTCGGTTAAATTTCAATTATGGGTCAATTATCATTGTGTACAGTGTCACTAAAAGTGAATATATACTCTCTGGGCCAAGGAGATTAAAATAAAAATAAGGTTAGAAGATAGATACAAAGTAAATGATGAGAGAGCTATTAAAAAATAATCCGAATCCTTGCCTCAAAGAAAGTTAAAAATATTATTTTAGCTGTGCTAATCAGTGCTTTAAAAAGATGTATAAAAATTATAAGGGTAAGATTGGTAGCAAGAGATGAGGTTTAACCCGATTCTAAATGTACAGAGATTCCTGGGAAATCTTTTTAGCCAGACAAGAAGAAGGGCATAGGAAAGGAAAGGGGATGGGAAAGACCAATATGTGTACATTTGTAAGAAGGGAGATTCACTTGATGAAGGGTAGACAAGAAGTTCCTGAAAAGTATCAAGAAAGTATCATTGAAGGTTCATATGGTTAGGTGTTTTGACATCATCTCCCTTCTGTGACCAACGCTTATGGAATCTGTAAGGGATTGGAAATGGCTTTTGTCGCACACGTTAACTTTGACTGCCTTTGACTGCCAAGGACTGCACCTGGGTTCATCGTGAAAGAGCACAGTTATTGATCAATATTGCCCGCCACGGATGGGGAAGGGTAGTACATCCAGCACTGATGTTCCATCGTGTATATTGGCATACGATTATGTTCAATGTTTCATTTTAGGTATAGTTTTTTTCCCTCCAACTTAAAAAATCATCAGATGTAAGTCAGCTGGGATTCAGCAACACACATCATTGCACCGTGTGCCAGCATTTATAGCTGGCATCTGTTTAGATAAGATGACTAGCCACTCTCATTGGCCAGGGCCCATGCTAGTCTCATTATAAAATATTTAAGTATCACTCCTGAATATATGTTGGATGTCTCTAAAAAGATTCTAAGTCTCTTGTGGGCAGCGAGCACACTATGAAATTCTTATGAATCCTCACAGTGACCAGCTCAGTGATAAGCATATGGTGGATGCTCCATAAACACGTAGCAAGTGTCATTTAATTAGATGGTAGGAAGTAGACACAGTCTGCATTGGCAGAATATGACTATCATTGGTCTCATTTCACTCAGTGATGAGCAGTTTACCTAGCCTAATGACCTGTGAGGTACTTTGGTTATTTTCACAGCTGCAAAAGTCAGATTAAAGAATAGACTCAGAAAGGGCCACAGCAAAACCTTATGCTACTCATCAGCCAAAGAATGGACAGAATGCCTGTGGCCAATGAGAGGATGCACCTAACAACCTTTCCTGGTTTGGCAGTGGAGACAGGAGATGAGATTCTCAGGTATGTTAGAATATTTCTGCTCGTCATCCCCGCGCTGGGCTGACTCATTGCCTTCAATGGATTCACAAAGGGCTCCAATTAATTCAGAATGAGATTTCATAAGAGTTTTTCCTTTGATTCCTTTAATGTTTTCCATTAAAATAGACATGTTTCTGTTTCCTTTTACTCAAACATCATTTAAAAAAATTTTAAACCAACCAATCTACACTTTTCTCATTCTAGAACGGAAGGGTAATTCCTGAAATAATTCTATTCCTTCTGGATGTTTGTGTCTTTAAAATATTCTTGGGAGTATTAAACCTTCTCTGCGGTCATTATTTAGCAAACTCTACATTATCCATTGCCTATATTTTTCTTAAAGTCAGTCCCCTTAGCCTTTACTCATTTGTCTTGATTTTTTTCTGAACCTATTCCAATGCTTCAAACTCTATATGGAGTTAAGGTCATTACCCTGGACCCTAGTTCTTTAAAAAAAAAAAACAAAAACAAAAAAACCCATCACTTTCTTCTTCATTGTTCTGGGAAATCATGGGCTCTTGACCAAGGTCATATTGTCAAGTTAGTGTTACCCTGTATGATCAGAAACCTACACATCATGAGATACATATCAAAGGATATTATCAAATCTTAGTTATATGGGCCCCACCAATTTTGAATTTGTGGTCATTGAGACTTGGGCTGGGCTAGTGTTTGCCTGTTCAGCACAGTGATAGTTTTATCCAGTCAATTAACATCCAAAACACACTATAGGGAGAATAAAGTACTTAGGGAAAATAAAATTTTCAAAACTCTTGCTACCATACAAATGTTATTTGCAGACAAAAACACCGATTTGAATATTACTTGTTCAAGTAATATTTTATTCAAAGTGAATTTAAATTATTAGTAATTTACCTGTAAACAATAACATTGTGTGTCCTTAAATATTAAGTATTTGGACTTTCTGCCAGTTTAGGAACATATTTTTTTCCCAGTTCATCTGCATTATGGAAGTTAAGTGTCGTCTAATCTTTATAACTGAGAAGGACCAATGAGAGGTAGCCATACCTTTCTGTGAAGTTCACAGGGAAATTATGTATGAAATCCCCAGGATGGACTAGGCACTCAGAAATATCAATTCCTTTTCCTATCCAACCTTGTCATTTTATAAATTTGGAAACAGAACCAGAACAGGTAGGTGAGCATCCTGAAGAGGTAAGAGTTGCATCTAATTTTAATCCAGGTTCTCCAACTCCTGGTCCGGTGTCCCTTCTGCTGTAGCGTTGATCCTGGGTCCCAGATATAAAAGGAAAACAAACCATGGGAGCTGGAGGGTTAGGCTCTCTGTTTTCTGCCCGCCTTTTTTTCTTTCTTGCTTGTTTGCTTCCTCTCTATAGAGGAGTCCTGGAACTCCTGTCTGATGGGCTGGGGGCAGGTGATGAGCTGGATGGGAAAACAGGGCAGCTGCTGATTTCAAGGGGAACCATCTTAGCAGTGACTGCCAACGACCAGCTGAACCCAGTAGCCTGGGTATGTGATTACCAAGTAGCCGTAAGATGGGATGGAAAGGCTGCGGGAAGTGGCTTCTAATCATATTTTACGGATTTGCCATGCTCTCCTTACTCTGTGACACATGAAAATTGTAAAACAGCTCTGAGAAAAATGTTCTATGTTATATATCCATTAACATATTTAAAAAGTGAAGTAACTAATATTCAGAATTCTTCTTCAATCTTCTGAGAGTCCTTTGCGGTAATGGGCTTCTTCTACAGACAGGAACCACTGGCTTAGAATTTGATAGAGTCGGGCTCAGTTGAAAAAAGAAAAGGCAAACGAGGCCAAGTCATTTAAAATACGCCATTGCTACAAGGTGGAACCTTATTAAAGCATTATAAGGCGTAATAACTCCTTTAAAACTATAAATTCTTCGATGATTGCACAATCAGAGAAAATTCAGTTGGTCAAGTTATGGTAGTACTTTTTGGTGTTTCATAATACATTTATGTATTAGCCAACATCCAGCAGAAAATGAGTACTGTATGAAAATAACACAAAGCTTAACTTGTACAAAAAAGGGACATTTATTATAAGATAAAGGGGTGTCTTACGCGACTGAGGATAAGCCCTCAGAAAAGAATTATAACCACGGTACAATGCTCAGGAGCCCTGTATTAACCTGGACAGGCTGTTATTTTAGCTTCCTGTCTGCTAACATAAAAATCTAAAAACTGGACAATTAACTGTCATTATGATTTTAGATCTGCTTTATCTGAATCTATGATGGATATTTAATAAATACTGGCTTAAGCACTTCAGCTTTTACTTTTTCCCTCTGTTAAGTATTTAATGATCTGTAAATAAGCACTTGAGAAAATGCTACCTAAAGGGACCCTGTGCTCTTCTACAACATGAAAAATCTTTGTGTAATGCGAACGTTTCACCCTCTGATTTATCTGTTTGCTAATAAGATGTTTAGGCCCACGTGGTATTTTGCCCAATAATGCAAAAGGCCAGTCCTGTGGAGAGAGGTTACATTCTCCCACAAAAAGTGTTGTTTTCTTTCCACCTTCCCTGTCATGAACCTCTGGTCTTTTTTTTTTAAAGATTTTATTTATTTATTTGTCAGAGAGAGAGACAGAACACAAGCAGGGGGAGAGGAAGGCAGAGGGAGAAGAAGCAGGCTCCCTGCTGAGCAAGGAGCCCTATGTGGGACTCTATCCCAGGACCCTGGGATCATGACCTGAGCCGAAGGCAGCCGCTTAACCAACTGAGCCACCCAGGCGTCCCACCTCTGGTCTTTTTTGAAGAGGACATCTAGCAACCTTACACCAGGCTCCAGGGCTGTGGGAGAGACCCAGTGTATTTGTTCTCATCTTCATTCTCTGATACTCTGCTCCATGCTTTAACTCATTAACATACTGCCTTTCTCTGTTTCCTGTTCCTTGCTTGTCCACTCAAGAGATCATTCACAGCAAGGGCAGAATAAAATCTCCTAATTTTCAATTCCTGGGAATTGCCTCTGGGAAAGGGTGGGAGGGTGGTGGTGGTGGTGTTGAGGATAGTTTCCAGAAAGGGAGAGCTGGGGCAGATGACCCAGGAGGGTCCATTGCAGGAGACTGGGGTTCGACGTAGCAAAGGTTTGGGGAATGACCCAATCTGGTTCTTCCAAGACAGTCTTTCTCAACTGTATTCTTATGTTCAGATGCCTTTTTGAGAGTGCCATTGGACAACCTCAATGTTTTAAGTGCTCCCTGGTGATTCTTACCTACTCTAGAGTTTGGTAAGCCCTGTTCTAGAATGTATTCTCAAAAAATTCCTGTGAAAAGACAGAATTTCAACTAAGCACCTTAAGCAAGCAACCTATCTGAGGAACTTGTCAAAGCATTAGTTCGGCTTAGAGTCCTGGGCATACGACAACCTCAGTGGGCTCTGTGCCCCCCAGTTCTGTGAGACAAGTAGCATAAACGAGAGCCATGGTAGGTTCCAAAGGCTTTGGTAGGCATGGTCAGTGGTTCCTGAATGATTTTAGGTCAGCTAGTAAGAAATTATTGAGTGCAGGTGATTGAATTCTGTATTTTTATCATTTATAGGTTTAGTTGAATAAATTTTTATTTATTTTTTTGAGAGAGAGAGAGAGAGTGTGGCGAGGTGGGGAGGGGTAGAGGGAGAGGGAGAGAGAGGATTTCAAACAGACTCCACACCCAGCGAGGAGACCGATGCGGGGCTCAATCTCATGATCTGAGCCAAAATTAAGAGTCTGTTGTTGACTGAGACACCCAGGTACCCTGAATGGATTTTTAAAAAAGGCTAATATTTGGAGTCATGGCAGAAGTTTTTTATTAAGGGTATGTCATCCATGCCTATGAAATTAGGATGACTGTGGATTATTAATGTCTTTCTTGGGAACTGCTAGCAAAGTCAAAATGTCTTAATACTTCTCTCCAACCTTCTCTCCCCAACGAGAAGCGTAAACAAAAAACCCCAATTTATCACTTCATCAGAAACAGAAAAATGTCCCCAATTCAAAGCACCTTCTATGTGGCAGACACTGTACTAGGGTATTTTATGTGCATTATTACACTTAATCCTCATAACTAAATGAGGTTGTTGTAATTATTTCAAACTTGAGCAAAGAAGCCCGAAACTCATGCATTAGCCTCAAATCATACAGAAGGCACTAGGGCTGGGCCTGGAATCCAGCTTGGAATCATGCCTCTACCTTATATTACACACAGCAGCAGTTACCAGTAAAAATGAGCCTTCCTTATGTCTAGTTAAACCCTATCTTTCTTCAAGGAGCTCATCTAATCCCACCATCCATGTGGCCTTCCCTGACATTCCTTAGCATTGTTTCTCGGCACCATTCACTTGGTACTTATGAACATGTTTTGTCATATTTTCACAGTTCAGTATTTCTGAGGTCAGATGCATCTTGCTATGGGTGGTGGGTCGCAGTGGGTCAGTGTTTTGCTTTCTTCTTTAACGGTCCATAAAATTAAGGTACATCTTCGAATTGATGGCATCTTAGATTCAGTAAAATATGGTAGATACTACTCTGCTATTTAATAATGTGGACATGTCCTATTAAGATTATGTGGCAGAAATAGTGCTCACAAATATCCATGTGCTCGCCTAGTTTCTGCAGCTTCCTTGAAATCCAGCTGGGTCCATGTGACAAGTTCTGGCTGAAGGATTCCGAACAGAAGTGACAAGTGTGTCCCCAGGACCAAGGCAGTTAAGAGCTGGCACGCCTCTTCCTTCCCTTTCACAGCAAACTTGGGAGCCAATAGATATTAGATACTCATTTAATGGGTTTATAGTAATATCTACTCATCTGACAAGTGGACACTCCTTCTGCTGGGTTGCCACTAAGCAAAGACTCATTACTTTACACACCAACACTTTAAGTAGCAATCCTGGGGTGCTCGCCCCCCTTGTTCCTTTATGTTTCCTCGCTTTGCATTATCTGTATGTTCAGCTAGACTTCCACTGGCAACATTTATTTACATCAATGGGTCCTGGGAATGGGGGAGAAATACTCCTAGAAAAGGGACATATGAAAAGCATTTGATTTCTAGGATCCAAATGTTTAGTCAGACAGAAGTGAGCAGGAACCTGAGCTTGAAAACGCAGGGCTGGAAATATTTCGGCAAAGGCCCAACTTGCTTCTTGAGCAGGCTTCAGGACTGACGATCCTCACGACGAGATACCGCCCTGGTTTCACTGAAAGTTCTCGTTCTTTTCAAAACGCAATCCTGAATTCACTTTTTGTATTGTCTCAGGAAAATCGTGTTTGCAAGAATGCTTTACGGTCCCCCCTTGAGTTTCCTGGATCTGAAGAAGTGAAGGGAAAGACTATTTGCTTTTATGTAATCAGATTCTCTGGGATTTAATCCTATATCCCATTTATGGCTGAGTTAGCCATTCAAAATTAAAATGAACCTTTCATCCGTGTGTATCATAAATGGGCATTTATCAGGATTATATGATTTTGCAATCCATCTGAATACGTAACCAGAATTTGTTTTCTTTCCATTTCACTATGTAATTACCATGCAACAATAACAAAAGTGACATGTTTGAAGAACAGATAAAACGCTGCAAATTGGCCAGTAATGGTGATATTTCCTCATCTTCTGAAAAACCCATTTATTCTCTCTCTCAACAAATCAAAGCATTGTCAGCCCATACTCATCTTGCGGCCAGAGGGGCTCCACCAATTTCTGGATGTAAGTGAGTCTTGGAATGCAGATGAGGGAGACCGACGAAGGCTTTCAGCAAAGGCAGCTGGTCTTTGCTTGCCTCAATTTCTAAATCATCCATAATGGGGCCAAGACCTCCCAAGCACTAAAAAGAGCGAGCTGACATGCTGGACAAACTGTTAATTTTTTCCTGAAGAAGCTGCTATATTGCACATCTGTCACTGTAGTGCAGACAATTACTCACTGAGTGGGGGAAAAAAATCTGCCGCTTCTTTCTAGCTGAGTTGTTAAGGGACCTAATGGAGAAACACAATGGCGTAGGAGTCAAAACATGCTGGTTTCCCATGTGCTTGGCGACTGTTTCCTCATTTTGGAAGGCTGTCCTGTGATATTAAAATAGGTGAAGTAGACTAAGATGCGTGGAAAGGAGTCTGAAGTCGCGGGAGAACAGGAAAGGCACATAAAGTCGTGGGAAGGTCAAGAAAGAAGCCTTATGAATTATGGACCACTGTACGGACTGCCGAGAGCCTAGACACCATAGCCGTTGTGTTAGAAATAGTGTGGTTTTGCGCTTCAAATTTCACACCCTTAACATGTGCTCCCAAGGGCTTCACATCCACGTAAAAGATTATTTGCGCGTTTCATACTTGGTACATGCACTGTGGATGACCTATCGTTTCCATAATGAATTATAGCCATCCACAAAGCACTTTAGAATTCCAGATTCGCCACATGGCCATCGGAGAGACCCTAATTCTCACCCTCACCCCAAACTCGTTTGCACATGAGAATTATGAAATTTGAAGAAATTCACCTCCATAAGGGATGCAGGAAATTGCTATTTTAGGAAGCGTTATTTTATGTTGAGTTAGCATACTAGTTCTCACCTTCTCTGCTTTAATTAAAGAATGCTGCCTTCAGGAAGAATAAACATTTCTTAGAAATTTAACAGGAAGATGAAAAATCGGTAAAAAATAGTTGTGGAAGGTTGTCTTTTTATCTGGGATACTATCATAATACAGTCTTGTTTCTACTGTCTTATACCTGAAAAACCAAGTATCATACACACATTTAACATTCTAGTGATTTATTTTGAAAATTTAAACCTCAAAAAAAAACCAAAACACAAAAAACAAAACCTAAACAAGCACAAAAATCGCCTTCAATTGTTACCCAACTTCATCCTTGAAAGATTAAGGGGTAAACATAAGACATTCTGATAACGAAACAGGAGTGAGGTCTGTGAATCTGGGAATGATTTAAACTGTCTGACAATTCAAAGACAGGAGACAACTCTAATGTACAGATAAAACTAAAAGTGGCGATGGTAGATCATACTCCTGGCAGTTAATGGCACTGGCTCACTAGAGACAAATCTGGATCTACTTAAAATGTCAGGTGTGTAAAGTAATGAGTCTTTGCTTAGTAGGAACCCAGCAGAAGGAGCCTTCATGGTCCACTTGTCAGTTGAGTATATATTACTGCAAACCTGTTAAATAAATGAGTATTTAATACCTATGGGATAAAAAAAATAATCTACCTACTCTAACAACTCTAGTTTTTTGGGGACAGAAGATAAAATTTTATCAACATTGTAAGATGCTTCTTACAGCAAACAAAACTCAACACTTTAGTATCACAGAATATTTAAAATATCCAAGTATGTTTATGAAAGGTACAATGTTCCAGGAGGAAATGGAGTGACTGGAACATATATGATTCTCATTGATATTTCAAGCCACCAGAGACAGAATGTGTACTTGCTACTTGAGAATCAGAGAATGTTTGAGTGGAAGGACGCCTTGAAACAGCAGTCTAGCCCAACTTCAGAGAAAATAAACACATGATGAAAATGTAGCAGGTCACAGTCAGCTGTGAATAAATGTGTGTGTCAAATATGTTCACCAATTTTTTTTTCTCTAAAATTTTTTGGAAATATTTAAATTTTCCAGGGCTTAAAAACGAACAATGAGTTTAACTGTTAGATCTTAATTGTCAAAGGGTAGTAATTAAAATTTTTTTAAGAGTATTTTCAACTTTTTTTTATTACTTTAAGAGGTAAACATTTAAAGCACAAAGACTGACTGCTTATAAATGACATTTTTAAACATTGTTTTATTCTTTGTTGTACTATTAATATAACTTTCTACCAGAAGGGGAAAAAAAAAAATCCAAAATAGTCTTTGCTAGCCAACTTCATTTTACAGTACTAATTTAGATCACTTTTTGTTTTTAGAAAAGACAAAATACAGGAAGAAATGGTTTGCTCTTTCACGAAACAGCGGCTCAAGATGAAAATGTGTTGAAGAGAAGCAACTGTCAGTTCAATTCATTACAAGAATATCAATTCACAATGTTAAAATACACATATTAATAAAATGCAGTATTTTACAATCATGTCTGTTTATTGCACACATATGTGCCCTGTAAACACACCTAAATGTATACATTGTGCATATCTTTAACCCTACCATAACTTCTGTTTGATAATCACGGTATGAGTTATAAAATCTATGTATTCAAATGTTGAGACATTTGATTGGTAAGTTTTAGTTACTTACGCATTTTCTTTTAAAGGGGTATCATAACTGAAAAATGAAAGCAAACAAATTTGAGGGGAACGTAGCCTTAAAAATTACATTTGGGGGAAGGAAGGAAGGAAGGAAATGACCTGAACACACAGTCTCATCAGTATCAAGTGTAACAACTTACACAAAGAAAAAAAGTTGAGCTGCTAAGGTAGTCATGTTCAGCCTCTCTCGGCTACATCTACAGATGGATAATTCAGACAGTAAAGGAAGAGACCTATGTATTCTCTAAAGTTTTTAGCATGACTGATTAATTTGACGTGGGGCTTTAGATACTGTAGAAAAGTGGCTTCACAAAGGAGTAGAGAAAAATCTTACCACCTTTTCCAGAAGACATGAATGTGCATTCTAAATCATGAATTCCTTTGGATGCTTTGGGTTCTATGTGCATAGTAACAAGCAGGTAAAAATTAACTAGAACTATATGTGAAACACAAATTAGTGGGCTTTATATCTTAGAAGATATTTGATTTACATTAAAAATTCAGTATTTTAATTGTGTTTATTTCTCCAATTAAGTTTGGGTACAAATAGAACATCAGGTCTGCACTGATTTTTCTTAAGGACTGAATGGGGAAGGGATGTATGTGCTTCTGACGTATGTTTGTGTGCTAATAGTGGGGTGGGGGAAGCTTAGGATGTTGTCACTTCTCTACTTGGAGTATTGATTCATATAGTCTGATTTTAGTATATGTGCTGCCAAAGCGAGCATGATTCATATAGTCTGTATAGTTAAATACTTCTATAACATAAAAAATATTTTAAGTCCTCTGAGAGCCACATAGAGGGCTCTAGACGTCAAGAATTGGACCTTTCTTTTGCTTCCTGATAATGTAAACATGAACTACTTTGGAGGGAGTGTTTGAGGACAACACCCAAGCTAAGTGAGCATCTCTGAGGGGCTGCTTCAGAGGACTAGTACCTTTCTAGAAGGGAAACAATACAAAATGTTCATTAAGACTGTAATATTTAATGGAAGAGTGTCCCCATGCCAGCTGGTATATGTTCTGCTCTTCCTCACTATGAGGGTTGGAACATCGCAGAGTGAAAAAGAACAGCCAGCCAAGTCCTCAGGAGTTTGGGACCAGTCTCACGATAACCTCACTGTGTGTGATCAGTGGCTCCAAATTTGGCTTTTCAAAATTCTAGGGTTTTAGAAGATTTTCAGGCAATGGATTTAAAAATAAAATCTTTTGGATAGATCCTAGAGCGCTCTACACTATCATAAAGAAGTTTCAACCTGGTATATAGATGATTTCCTCCAGCTTTCCCGCTTACATAGCTAGAATGAGTATTTAACAAAAAGCATTTTTTTAAAAAATGGCAAATTTCAAAGAAACAAACTTATACAAATAATGATACAACAGGGTTACTCTAGCCAATAAGAATGCCTCAAAGAGCAATTTACCTGGTAGTCTATAATCCCTTAACCAACCTGTCTTCCTACCACAATACCCCTAGGAAAGAAGATAATTCTTAAAAGAAATGTGTACATTTGGCAAACCATAGAGGCTCTCCAATGGCAGGATGACTTCTTTCTCCCCAGCTGGCAGTTAGGAGACCACCTAGGAAAGGTCTACTATATGCACAAACCTCCTCTCCCTCCTTTAAAAAACATTTGCAAAATTTTCTAAAACCTACTACAATGGAGCATCAAGGATTTTCAGGGCAGTGAAACTGCTCTGTGTGATACTATAATGGTGGATCCATGTCATTATATATTTATCCAAACCTATGGAATGTACAAGACCAGAGTGAACTGCAATGTAAGCTGTGGACTTTGGATGATTATGACATGTCAATGTAGGCTTATCGATTGTAACAAATGTCCCATTCTAGTGGGGGATGCTGATAATGGGGGAGGCTGTGCATGTTTGGGGGCAGAGGGTATATGAGAAATCTCTGTACCTTCTTAATTTTTCTGTGAACCTAAAACTGCTCTTAAAAAAAAAAAAAGCCTTAAAAAACTCCATTAGAAAGGTGATCCACATGTTATCTTGACCTTTACTCAACCAATAAAAGCCATTCTAAATATATTATCAGTCTTTAATAATGAAGATCAACATCTTCTAAGCTAAGAGCAATTTAGAATCTCTGGCATTATGAAGCTCATAGATGATTCAAAAATAACAATAGGAGGCACATAATAAAAATGACTTGTTTTGCTTGGTTTTAAAGTAACTACTTAGATGTTAGAAAGGGCAAATCATTACCATTCATTTTCTTGTTCACCTTATAAATGGGCTGGATCACTGCCAGAAATCTGAATTCTTGGGAGAGCCATTTAAATTTTCAACCAAATTGATTCGATAATTCTAATAAGTTACTCCAATGGTTAAAATTGGAAAATTAGTTTACCGCAGTTGCGTTGATCTTAAAAAAATAACCTTTGGGAAGAGAGAGGTAGCAGTCAGTCTAGATTAATAGAATTTACAGTTCAGTCATGGTGAATTTAAAAAATACATTTTTCTTTCAATAATTATGTTCTAGATGAGGTAAAATTTGTAAAATCTGCATTAAGGTAATGTTGCGGGCACTCTGGTGACAAAGATGAGGTTTATTTTGGTCAAAATGTCAGAGGGAAACATTAGTTGTTGTCAACTGTGAACTTTATACTACACTGTCCAAGGAGAGATTAATTGGTACCATCCTGTTACAGAATCCTCACAAAAGAGCCAAATTTGGGGAGCATGAAATTGGCAAGCCTTTCACACAAAGATTTGCTTAGGACTGATGTGATGATAGGTCTTCCAAGTTCTAGGGATGATAGGAAACACCATCCTCTCTGGCCTATTCCATTTGAGAAACTGTGGGTGTGCTCACATTTGCCTGGGCATTGCACACACACATGAACGAATCAAGCTAGAAATGACTGACCTATGAGATCAAAATAAATAGGAGAGCTGTTCTTTATACCTAGAAATAGCTGAAAATTGCTGCAAATTTTAAAAGGTGAAGGTTTTCACTTTAGCACCAGGAATTGTGATGGAACCCCATCTCTCTCCCTGTGGCAGGACTGAATGCAGTAAGGACGCTAGAGTGATGAGTTTGAGGCAATGTAGATTTCTGCTTCAAAAACAGAAGCTATGTTGTAATTTTAGGACAATGGGATATATATTGTGACTAAAAATTATAAAACATTTCTTCTTTGCTTTTCTCCTCAGGCGGATTTTCCTGAATTGGGAGTGGCAGTTGCAGGGGTGCTTTTTGGTAGAGGAAATCCAAGACCTAATCCTTTTGGCCTCTGCATGGCTTGAATGGGCTCAGCGATCCCCTTGCCATCTCGTCCAAGGCCTGACCCAGGTGTCCAGCCCATGTTCTGGAGCATTCGGTTTCCAATGTTGTTTTCGAGGATTGGTTGGGCGTTTTCCCCTACAAATCCTGAAATTACAAAATGGCAGAAAAAACACAACAACCCCCCAAAACATATTAGTACAGACGTAGGTGAAGATCCTCTCAAGCTAAGAAAATCATATTCTCATATGTTTTTCTTTCAACAAGGTACACAGGTGGAGGGGTGGTGGTGGTGAGGAGGCCTGTTTATTCATCTTGGGATGAGGAGCTTGTAGGGATAGAGGGATCAATGGAAGAGAGATCTCGTTTAGAGTTTCAGCTCTACTACTTAGTAGCTGATTATTCAACTTCCTGGGGCTTTTGTTTCCTCATCTGTAAAGCAGGTGGAACAATGTCCACTGTCCACCTCACAGAAAGTGGCAAGAATCAGTTGAGATCGTGTATGCCATGTAGCCTCAGTAAATTGATAAAATACAAAGAGATTTATTTTCATTCCTGCATTAGCCTCAATGGTAATTCTGAAAATCACCAACTCACCACCATAATATCTTATATTTGCCTGGGGCCTTGACATTCAATAAAACCAAAACTAAAACCAAACCAAACAAAAAGCACAACTGTTGGCATCCCTAATTCCTAGGAATTGTTTACATTGTTCTAATCCTCTTCTTGTTATTTATGATTTGGACTATAATTCCTTTCTTCCTCCTTCTTCCATGTCTATGTTTTTGATCACTACAGAAGCAGGCAAGAAGGGAAAAAATAGAGGAAAAGAATATTCAAGTTACAGATAGTGCTATATATAAAATAATTCTTCCCTTTCCCCTCTGTCCCTGATCTCCTACCTACCTTCATTCCTTATTTAGGAAAAGGAGATTGGGCAGTGCTTATCATGAGATTTAGAAATAGTTCTTGTTTCCCCTATGTTCTTAGCAAAGACGACTAAGAGATGTACCTACTTTAAGCATTTTCTGTTTGATGGCATTTTCAAAGATTGACTTTAAATTTTCTTGGAGGCTCTTATGGAAACAGTTGAGCTTATAAACTGTACCTTTGATTCTAGGGGAAAGTGCAGAAGTAGTAAACATCTAAAGTCAAAGGACTGAGAAATTAACAGATGTAAATGTCAAGGAATCACAAGAACCTGCGCTCCCTCCCACCTTCAGCTGCACATTTGGCCTTGGTCTGTGTGCACTTGTTGCGGAGCAGGTTGGCGCTCCGAGGGGTCCATTTCTGTTCATCCTGTAGCAGCAGCTGAGAGACTGTGGTGTATGAAAGGGGAATCTAGCAAATCTAGAGATGACCAGTTAAAAGCAATCAGAACTCTCAATTACCAGAGCATGTCTTATGGTTACTCCCTTTGCAGAAGGAAGTGATTATCAAACTAATACTGGAGATGGTGTGGGAAAGGGGATGAGGGCATCTTAAAACAATCCTTGTTTTAGTGAGAACATATTTAGCCCGATCTCCTCTATCAGGCTTTCCAAGAAGTCTGTTGTAAACTCTGAGGTGGCAAACTTGCAGGGATGCAGTGTTTGACCACCATTGCCTCCCTAGTCCTTCAGGGCTAAAGATCATCTCACTTTTCAAAGATCTGAGGATGTCTCTGGCATATATACCAGCTCAGCCCTGGGTCCAGGATATTTCTGCTCTGAAATGTGGGCGGCTGTCTTCCTGGACAGTCTGAGGGTTGAAATGGGGAGCTGTTGACAAGATCACTCACTACTCTCTTTGGCACCGACCCACAAGCCCCCTCTACCCCTTTTCCAACATCATCAATTTTTCCTCTGACTGGGGATTATGAGGGCACCTTCTACTTCTACTTCACCCCCGGCCCCAAGAAGGTTGGGACTCTCTGTCCTTCTCCTTCTCTAAGATTATGTTTAAGATGGATCCTCAAGCACCAATAACAATAACAAAAGTATTACCTGTGGGATTGCAGAGTATAAAGTTCTATTTCTTGGCCCTCTGTGGTTACAGAAATGGCCAGTGTACTATTTTGTTCTTTAAATGGTCCCTCTGCATTTCCATGTGTTCTTTGGGATATGTATTTCATGGTAAAAAAAAAATTCATAATAAACGAAATAGCAGGGTTGAACCAAGAGTTTATGTGGTACTTTGTATCTGGCATTCTGGGGAAGAGCAAGTGGATTGTTCCCCATGATTCTGAGTTGTAGAAGAAAGAAACTGTAAAGTGCTAGAAATAAGTTTTAATAATGGACATTCATTGACTATAATCAATTGATTTTCAAAGCCCTTTATTGGACATTGTGGTAGTCTCAATCTTCAGTATGTTGTAGGACTGAGAATGGAATACATTATTGCCATTTGCTGAATTAGTAACAGGGAATAAATAAGAACCAGGTTACCACAATGAAGTGGTTTTGGATTTGTCAAATTGGGTCTTAGCTCACTGAAACAAGTATCTTAATGTGTAATGGAAAAAAACCTTTTAGTTGCGAACAGCTTGAATGGCAATGACTGGTATAAAAAAATTCATAATTCATTATATATACGTATAAAATCTCTGTGCACATATGCACACACACATATAATGGACCTCTTAGTTACACACACACACACACACACACAACTAAAGAAAAGCCTTTGGTCAAACTCTTTCCTAATATAACAACAAAAAGAGCAATTAAGAGTTTTATTTTGAAATTATGATTATGGTGGCAATCAAGACAGACCTCCAAGATACCTAATATTTTCTGAACTGCTGCTGATCAGGTAATATCAGGTTGAACCACTGCACTAGGATCCTGTCCCACATCCTTGATTTTTAAGTGATTGCCACAAATTAGTTTAATTCCATCTATAAGCTCAAAACGCGTCAGAGGTCTAATGGTGTTCTGGGCTACACATCTGTTTAATCGTATTTTGAATACAAGAGCTTGTAAAGTTCAGGTTTAAAATTTGTTTAACATTTAAGAAAAAATATGAGGCCAATTTAATACACCTCTTCAAAAATGGCTAAATTGTGGTCATGTCTCAGTTCTAAAGTGAACAGCAAATGGTAATTGAGTATCATCATTTAAAAATGTTGATATTTTAAGCACAGTGGTCCCAGGAGTGGCCACATGAATCCTCCTATACTTGTGTTTTTTATCTAGATGGAAAAGAACCCACTCTCTCTGTTTTTTAGGTGCTGCTTTTATCTCTCTTCTTAATGAAAATAAAATAAGATAAAGCATTATCTTGTACTTTCAAGTAAAACAATGAAAAAAAAAGAACATTTAATTTCTCAAATGCTAAATCCTTCCACATAGAAACACGGATTCCTGAAAAGAAAAAGAAAAAAAAGCTTTTCTATGCAATCTTAGAGACAAGCTAACAGTTCATTTTTCATGGACAGTGATTCTGGAGTGAGATCTACTGTTGGTCTCTCATCCTTTTCATGAGATTAAGACTAGGGAGCGGAACAATTCAGTCTCCACACAGCATCCTACAACCATCATTTCCTTTCCTTTTGCTCCTGGCAGTGCTAAATCTTTTAAGTCCTTTCCTGGAAGGCTCTCCTCCTGCTCGGGCAGTTTTAGCAATACCTAGGCTGCTAGCCCTCCCGGGCTCCCGTTCCCAGCCCCCGTTATGCGGGCTCTAGCCTATCTATGACAGCTGAGTCGGTCCTTTCCCCTCCAGTCTTCCAGGGAGTATTGTGGGTGGTAATTCACTTGCGTAATTGGCTCAAGAGATGAAAATCTTGTATCGGCCTCTCTTAGCTGCTAATCTGTCCAGCTGACTGCAAGCCTAATTGGCAGCTTGTTTAGTAATTTGGCTCCTAAAGTGTTGTATTGATGTTGGATAAACAGCCAGTGGAAGGGGAGGGGACACATGCTGCTTCCTAAATGGCAGCTAGCGCACCCTGCTTCAGTCCCTCCCCTGTATTCACAACGCATCTGAGCACTTGCGGTACCGCTCTCGCGCATTCTTCCCATCCCCTTCTCCCTATTACTGTACTAGCCAGCTGGGGGGCAGGGCTGTGATCACGATTATTGGTTATTAAAATCACGAGTTACAATATGGTCCTCTGTTCTCCATAACTAATTGAAGGACATGGGTTTTTTGATTACTGTGAAGAAAGGAAACAGCATTTAGCACAGTTTGAGAATGTGAGAAAATGGTAGGTGTTACTACTCTTTGTCAGATGTTTTAATTATTTCATTCTTACTATAGAAAAGCCTGATTCAGACCATTTTGCGTTTTATCTGCAATATTGTAGACGTTTCTCATGTGAATTTTGCTAAATCAAATCAGTTCAAACCCTTCATTGCTTAAAATACAAGGCACATACTTTTTAAATAATAAAAATTTAATGTAGAACTAATTTCCTGGTTTTTTTTTTTTTTCAAAGTGATGAATACTTTGTAAAGAATGAAAGATGTAATCTATATCGACATGTTTGGAGAAGTGCTTTTTTTTTTTTCTTTAAAGATTTTATTTATTTATTTGAAAGAGTGAGAGACAGCACGAGTAGGGGGAGGGGCAGAGAGAGAGGGAGAAGCACATTCCCAACTGAGCAGGACCCTGGGATCATGACCTGAGCGGAAGGCAGAGGCTCAACTGACTGAGCCACCCAAGGCACCCCAGAAGTGTTTTTATTGATAGTTTGGTTATACAGAAATATATTTCTTATGGAATCATTATAAATCAAAGAGTGTTTTCAGAAAACTAAAAAAATCTTAAAATGGTGTTGGTTCTGAAGGCACACAGGGATGTTTATTTGCAATAATATATAATCAAGACCATTTACGGTTTGCCTACTAGGTACCACGCACATGGTTTACGTGTTAGGCAAAAGACATTGATTATATCCATTCCTCCTAACAATTGTGCTAGCAAGGAATTCTAGTCGCCCTTGGAGACACGATGTCATTTGACCATGGCTACACAGTGAGTAAGCAAGATTCTAACTTTGGTGAAGTTTGCTCCAAAAACCTACACACTTTCCATGAGAATTAATGGCAAATAAACAATTTTAGTGACGATGGTGCTTCAAACAACTAAAAAAAAATTAATTGGGTTATAGCAGAATTGTATTAATAACTTCTCTCAATTTGCATAAGGACAAAATACAGCAAACATACACTAACATAAGTGGATAACAAAATATAATGATGTCTGCAGCTCTTCAGGTTACAAATGCTCCCATATTCACCATTTCTTTTGATCTTCCTTATCAATCTGAAAGATAGGTATTATTGGTTCCATTTTACAGATAACACTGAGGTTTGAGGAAGTAACACACCTGCCAAAAGTCAACTAGCTAGAAAGTGTCCCAGTTAGAATCTGGACTTACATTTGAGTCCAAATGCTACCCATTCACTGACTGAACATTTGCCTTAAAATATTATATCACCAATACTTCCTATTATGTCATTTCTTTTGCCACATTCTCCCAAATGACTGAGATTTCACAGTTCACAAATTTCAAACTCCTGAGAAATTACTAGTCTAACCTAGCATAGCAAGTCTGTCTGAAGAGAGTGTTTCAACTCTCTTGAAATGCCTAAAGATTCATTTTGCTTGCTGTAAATCCAGCTTATCTGAGAGGTATTTAAATTAAAATTTAGGTTTTAGTTGTACTTGTTGTAAACAACATTTACAGTTTTTTTTTAATCTATTATAATAATCCCTGAATTTAACTGATGCATTTACATTTATTGTGATCATTGGTATATCTGGATCTATTTTTCCTGTATCATTTAATGCTATTTGCCTTGCATTCCTCTACATTTTTGTGGGGAATTCTCTACATTTTTGTTTCTTCCTTTCTGGCATCTCTTGCTTGCTTACATCAGCTTGAAAATTATGTGTTATATTTTTATTGTTTTAGTGATTACCTTTAAATATCAACATGCATAATTATTTCTTCACATTTCCATATTGTACAGTGTTTTACTTCCATCTTACTTTTTTAAAAGAATATTTTATTTATTTGAGAGAGAGGGAGAGCACAAGCAGGGGGTGGGTGGAGGAAGGGGCAGAGGGAGAGGGAGAAGCAGGCTCCACACTGAGCAGGGAGCCCGACATGGGGCTCAATCCCAGGACCCGGAGATCATGACCTGAGCCACAGGCAGATGCTTAACCGACTGAGCCACCCAGGCACCCCTCCATCTTACTTTTAATACATCCAAATCATTCATCTTCATGGGCATTGTCACATCATTATTAACCTTTATATATTCAATATTTTAGCTTTATGGACATGTTTAACAATCTCTTTGCTCACAATTCCTTCTTGATTTTGATTCTTTTTATGAATTCCATTTTCTTCTACATGAAGTATTAAGATTAGTAATAATTGGTCTTTACCTGAAATTGTCTTTATTTCATCCTCACTCTTGGGAAGTAGTTTAACTGGATATAAAACTCTATGTTGATTGTTATTTTATCTCCACACTTTGAAAATATTATCTCTTATCTTCTGGACTGTACTGATGTTTTTAAGTCTGCTACCAGTGTAATTTCATTCCTATGTACGTTACATCTTTTCTCCCTGGCTGCTAAGTTCTTTTCTTTCTTTTTGGTGTTCTTAAGTTTTATTACAGTGCATCTAGGTATGACTAAATTTATATTTACTATTTTCTGATAAAGACTTGTACTTTTTGAATATGAAGAATCACATTTTTATTCAGTTGTAAGAATTCTATCATTTTCAATGAATTCAGTCAATATGCTCTGCGAATAATGTACCTCCCTATTCTTTCTACTCCATTTGGAAGTTCTATTAGATGTATGTTGAACTTCATCCTTCTCAAAGTCCTCCAGCCATTCTATCTTCCATATTTTATCTCATTGCTTCTTTTAGGTAATCTCTTCAGATTGCTCTTAAAATTCACTGTTTTTTATTTTTATTTTGGCTGGCTATATTGCTATATTGAATCTGTTGTTTAACCCATCCAGTGAATTTATAATTTTAAGATTTTTTCATAATAAATAAGAATCTCAAATTTCTCCTTGTTCTTTGCCATACCTGTCTTATTTGTTTCTACAGTTATTTCCTTTTGTTGTTTTTTTTTTAAAGATTTTATTTATTTATTTGAGAGAGAATGAGAGAGAGCACATGAGAGGGGGGAGGGGCAGAGGGAGAAGCAGACTCCCTGCCAAGCAGGGAGCCCGATGCAGGACTCGATCCAGGGACTCCAGGATCATGACCTGAGCCGATGGCAGTCTCTTAACCAACTGAGCCACCCAGGCGCCCTCCTTTTGTTTTTAAAATTTGTTTATAACTTTTTTTTTTTTAAGTTTGGTTTATGAGATCACCTTCAGTAGGTTTTCATTTGTGAAATGAAGAGTCATTGGGGTTTAAGACATGTACCACCAAAGTGGCTTTGCATTTGCTTCAAAGACCAGTTTTTATGTTAATTTTTTGGCTTGACATAACTTTAAACTAGAAACTCAAGGTAGGCTCTTGGTTACACATCTTCAGATTCTTCTACTTGGAGCTTGAGTAGAAATGAGATTCTTTATTTTCCTGTGCCTGTGGGTAAGTTTTGTTTCTAGTCTGTCCTCTTCTGAGGATAGAGCTTTCCAGAGGTTCTGGCTTGATAGGATCCCTACACTCAACTCCTCAGCTTAGCTCCCCAACCTACCTCAGGATTTCCTAGATTGGCAAAATTGGGCATGGGCATGGGGGCTGCTTAGGACCATTTCTGGTCTTGAACAATTTCTTTCCTTCAGTGTCAGCTATGTATCTAAAAAGACTGCTTTATATTTTGTTCAGCATAGCCAGATATTCTGTAGTTTGCGTATTTTCTCATTACTTACTCTTTTGTATTGTCAGGAACATGATTATTTTCTATCTAAGGTGGATGTTTACCCTCTCCTTAAGTGTTCCACGTACCAAATGGTAATGGAGAGCTGTTTAAGACTCTCCTAAAACACCAAACTCGTGTATCAAGGGGATGAGGGTGATATGTTTCTTAGGCTTTTGCTATAGGTGCAAATGTAGTTTGGTTTCAAAATTAATACCAACAATCTCCCCCAAAAGTCTGCCAGTTTTAAAATCCTGGAAGGAATAAGATAATCTACAGTGGTCATATAGATCCAGTGGTAAAATAAAATAAAAACATAATTATTGATAAAATAAATTTTGGACCACTGAAGAGATACAGCACCTTGGGAGGGTGGCTTAGTTACACCAACCATTTCCTGATTATGATCAGTATGACTTTTAATTAAAAGCACACCTTTAAAAAATCTTCATCCATTATTATAATTTACAACTTGCCTTTATTGCCTTAAATATTCATAGAGATTATTTTATTATTGAAATATCAGGAGGATGCTGAGGAAGAAGTCAAAAAGTCACAAAAAGCTATAAAGCAACCTCTTGCCAAGATCTTGCATGTCCACAACAATGCAGCCTGGAGCAATATCTATCCCAAGACATTAAACTTCGCTAGACATCTCTTTACATAATATAAAATGTACAGGAAAAAGGCTGACTCCTTATGATGAATATTTTCCCTATGATATCAGTTCAATAGAAAGCAAAACAGTAACAGCAAATACTAATTGTGGGTAACAATGAATTTAGTAATGTATAGGGAACAAAACATTTAAACAAATGTGGTAGCCACAGTATTTCAAAAAGCACACTTATATCTTTTCACTATTAGATCCTTAATAAGCTATGACTTCTACCAAAAACACGGGCCATAACCAACACTGCCGACTGCCTTTTAAAAATGTGTTAATAATATTCTTCCTATTTTGTTCACTGCTTTTCTTCACCTTTACAGATGACATTTTTCAAACTATAAAATGCATTCTGCTGGCAAACCTTCCTGCTTCAACAGTTCTCAATTTTATAATAGTAAATCTACATCCTTTGCTTCTGAGACATCCACTATCTTTTGGTATGTGACTTTGAATGAGGCAGAGAACAAGCCATACATTTAAAAAATCAATATCTAACCTTATCAATATTCATTTTACTTTGTCAATATAAAATACAAAGGTGAAAGAGCAGTAAATAAGCTAAAGCACTGAAATAAATTTGGTGTTCCTGTCACAATTAATAAATGTTCAACCGATAACACTGCTGGTTAGTCGACAGCCTTACAAAGCAGATGAAATTATGCTTCAATGCTATTGCTAAAATAGGGTGAGTAAAGTTTTCAACACACTAGCAGGTAAAGATCAGATCTGGGGTTCTTAATTTCATAGGTGATTTTTAAAAGTATTTTTTATGTATACAATATATAACTGCTTATTCTGGGAGTCTTAAATTGTTGTATAAACCCTGTTTAGGATTATAAAGTTAGAGTGCCAAATTACAGTTTTCTGACAATGTTTTGGTAAATGTTTTCTAAACCTGCTATTTAACTGCATAACATTTCACAAATAAATCAGACAGGATCATTAAATAATATTCAAGCTGTCCACCTTTTAACTCTAATCCCCTATTTCAGATGAGAGACAGTTATCTTTACCTGCATCTTTCCAGCTTAGACTGAATGTTGACTGAAGGCAAAAGAAAGTGTAAAAATATATCTCAATTCAATATGTTTTTTGGGGGGGTCTGCAAGGGCCTATAAAATGGGAAGAATATTCCCTTTGAAATAGTTCTACTTGCTAACTCAACTCTGGAAGCTTACAAATATAACTGACTATTATAAGGCTGAATATACTCCAGAATTTGAAAATTATAATTTTCAGAGACAAGATGATCGAGGATTCATAACCTCATTATCAAAGTGTATTTATGCAAAAGCATTTCTTACTTGAATTTGGATAATAATCTTCACCTTAGAGTTGATTCATTAGTATTAGAAGATATTCTTTTTAAAACTGAGGATTTTTAAATAACCTCATTCTCTTCCACTTTGAGAGGAACTGCTATACATGGATTTAAAAAATGCATTGGAAATGAGTAACATAATTCTCTTACTCCACTACTGTGAGTAATTACAAAAATGCATTAAATTTCTATGAATTTTATTCTTTAAGCGAAAAAAAAACTAGTAATATAATCAAAATCCTGAATCTTAAGAGAATCACAACAGTCCTGAAATACAATGTCTGGAATATGCTGGTATAAGCTTATGAATGTTTCAGGCTAAAGTTTAATGTTTATACCCACACTCCGTATAAATGATTTTCTCTGATGCTACTGAGTTGTAACGTCAAAATCACCTTGTAGAAATAATTATATTATCCTCTCCTCAACCATTATGCATTTTCCTTCTCACTTCACGTATGTCCAGAGTGTTAGAACCTGACCCTGATACTCTCTCTTCCTCACTGCCGGCACTAAGGTGCTTTAGTCACATCCCTAAGATTGTTCTTGTACTATTTCTGCCACTAATGTTTGAATCATTGAAAAGATAAGAGAATTCAGGGGACCATTCAACTGGAATGGGGATATTAAAGAATCCTACACCTGCCTTGTGAAAGATTTGAATTGAAGAACTTATGACACGGATTCGATCTAAAAGTGGCTATATGTTCCTGCATAAAGATATATTAGAAGTATCCTCATGAATGTTCTGTATCTCTACATAGCAATATTTAGGTAACTCTTCTATGAAACTTAAGATATAATAGCAGGTTCAAATAAACATATGCAACAAAACAGTCTTCACAAATATATTCTGACAAAAAAGCCGTATGTTGTCACGGAAAGAATAGGGATTTAGGAGTCATGCAGGTCGATGTAGGCTTGAAACCTCCCTTTGCCATTCAATAATTATATCTTCTTAGGGAATGAAGAAAAACCATCACTTCTCTGAATCTTAATTTTATTGTGTAAAGTGATGCTAATACCACCTAGCTCACAAAGTTGTTACAAAGATAAAATGAAATAATAAAGTTTCTGTTACAGAGCAGGCACCCAATAAGTGGTAAATATTATTCTATATAAATACTCTTCCACACACAGGTGTTTCTTATTTCCAAATTCTGAAAATTCAATATAGCTACAAGATGACGATCAATATTATATTTACTCATAACCATATGTATAATGTCGTAACATCGCCCTTTATATATAGATGGAACAACTGGATTATGAGTGCTCCGATTTTAAGTCATTCCATTTTTTAGTACTGAACTATAGGACAGATCCCCAAGCTCCACATTTTCTATTTCTTTGAAATCACCATGTCAAGATTTTTTTTCCCCCTTCTCATCGTTTATTCTCCTGGTTGACATGAATCTTATTTTCATAGTCTATAAATGATCATGGAAAAAATAACTTTTCCTATGAAAGGCTTCCCAAATGAAGTTAAAGGAAAGTTTATAAATCTGAATGGTTAAGGATCCCAGGCAAGAGGCCAAGGCTATTATTCTTTGTAACTGACCAAGTATCTACACTGAAAACCTTTCTTAGAGTCAAGTTTGCTGCATCACAAATCCATGATGGTTAACTGTAGTTTATTCTTAGGTGGGTGAGTGTCTACATTTTAATGCCTAGTTAGCTTCCTCCTTTCACTGGTTTTTATCTCTGCCTTCCTTACCATTGCTCTTGCATGAGATTTGGTTAAACATACTGTTATTCATATCCTTCACCACCAAGCTTGAGCCTGTGCCCTTCTAGGAAGGCTTCCTGCCCCCTCTGGTCTAGTGACCTCTCTCTGCTCAGCACTTGTACTTTCCCCTACCCCACACTCATTAGAATGGAATGTTATTAGGATGTGATTTTTTTTTTTTTTAAAGATTTTATTTATTTATTTGACAGAGAGAGAGGCAGCGAGAGAGGGAACACAAGCAAGGGGAGTGTGAGAGGGAGAAGCAGGCTTCCCGCGGAGCAGGGAGCCCGATGTGGGGCTCGATCCCAGGACCCTGGGATCATGACCTGAGCCGAAGGCAGACGCTTAACGACTGAGCCACCCAGGCGCCCCAAGGATGTGATTTTTTGAGGTGGAAATAATGAGAGACTTTTTATTCTAATGCAGACTTTTTTTTTTTTTTTAAAGTAGGCTCCACGCCCAGTGTGGGGCTTGAACTCACTACGACCCTGAGATCAAGAGTCGCATGCTCTACCGACAGAGTCAGACAGGCACCCATGTTTAAACAGGAAAGAAAAATCTAGAATTGCTGCAGAGCTGGGACTAGAAACCAGATTGACGCACTCATGGCTAACTTTCCATCTTCTATAATATGGGGTCTTGCGTTTTGAGGCTGCTCCTTATACTTTTGAATTTCTTACTATTAATTTCTTCTGGAGTTATTTGCCTTTTGACCTATTTATGCCTCACTGTCCCAACCAGTCTATAAATTTCCGGAGGCCAAAGACACAGCCTTTGAAGTTTTTGTATCCTTTAATACCTCACACAGAGTCTTGCATTCAGGCGGGTGTGTAGCAAATATTGTATTGATTGGCTGCCTGAAAAATCTACACAAGGAACACGCAATATATCCTGACATCAAATGCAAATGATTTAATAGTTGCTCGTAACTGTGCCTCTTCTTCAGAGTAAGTGATTTAGAATTATCTGTATTTTCTTCTTGATGATTTATGAACTTTATTATTTGTATTCTGCCCCAACCCTTTTTTGCTTTACCTGCTGTAGTAGGTCCAGGCAAAGGTGCAGCTTTTCTTCTCCGTTTGATATCTCCCGTGCATAAGGATCCTAAATGCATGCTTGTTTGCCTACAAGTAATTATCAGAAAAAACTATTAACAAAGGAGGAAAAAAATGACACATAAATACACAGCTTGTATAATCTGAATCTAAATCAAAACATTCTCAACAAAGATGGAGCAGCATAGTAAAACCACCAATCTTGTTTATATCGAAACATAATTACGTTTGTTGACAAGCGTTCAGCAGCTAAATGCGCCATCATAAATTGTTACTGGAATGAATAATATAAAAGGAATGCTTTTTAATTTTCAAAACTGGCAATCTTTCTAGCTCAACATAAAATCAAGAAATCAAGTACTGTTGCTTCTGACAGGAAAATAGCTAAGATTAATTATCTAAAGAGATCACAATATTGTTGCTAGGTTATCAATTGGTTACTAATGCTTTACTGTCAGAGCAATATTTATTACAGGAAAAGTATGATCAATTTCTTTTAGGATATTATGTGGCAGTGAATTCTTTTAAAACATTTTAAACAGATAGAAGGAAATGGTGATGTTCTCTCTTATAATTCATATGATTAGAATTCTTTAGCTAATTGTTTATTAGCTAGATGAGGAAGCATAATTTGAATGTGTTAATGCTGGTCTACTGCCCCTGAGGAGGCCAACATGGTATTGGACTATATTTGTAAAGACACGATATATAAGAACTGAGAAGTAGACCTTCTGCGATTCTTGAAACTAGTTAGAATTGGATTATTTTGCCTAATCATGGACTCCTAAATTAAAAAGTTTTGGGAAATTAGAAATGGCCCAATTGAAAATCAAGAAAAAATTATAGACGGAAAGGATTTAAAAGTCTTCAAACATTTCAAGCTATAAAAGGACTCTGTTCATTTCCTGGATCATAATCCCTGATGAGGGGTTGGGATAGTGTCTGGGGATCATGAAGCAGAAATAAATGACGCATGTTTATTATAGCACATGTTCTTTTAGTAATTCACAGAGATATCTGGTAGTATCCTGAAGTTTTATATTTAACCTAGCAAGGCCTGTTGGATCAATGTCCTCTCTATATCCCGTTGTTTCTGAATGGCCCAACAAACATTTGTTCACCAAACATTTGTTCCTTTTCATCTTCTTA
>NC_138374.1:125804653-125825579 GCF_054177405.1 Leptonychotes weddellii
TTGACTTGAAGTTAGATTTCCCCCTCCCCCATCTCAGACTCTGCTGCTATCTCCTTAAAAGTGAAATTTTAAGGGGCGCCTGGGTGGCTCAGTCATTAAGTGTCTGCCTTTGGCTCAGGTCATGATCTCAGGGTCCTGGGATCAAGCCCTGCATCGGGCTCCCTGCTCAGCGGAGAGCCTGCTTCTCCCTCTCCCTCTACCTGCCACTCTGATTATCTGTGCTCTCTATCTCTCTGTCAAATAAATAAATAAAAATCTTAAAAAAAAAAAGTTTTTAGATATGCAAAACTGTCTGGATTTGAGGTGTGGTCCTGGCTCCAATGTCAAGAAAAATGAATAATTATGATCCCATTTATTTTTTTAAAAGTATTAGAAATTAAAAAAAAACTATAGTATTAGAGAAGACACATCCTTTTTATACAAAATTAATGAATTCACTTATTCAGCAAGCATTTATTAGTATCTACTATTGACTTAGCATTAAGATCCCAGAGATGGTGACAATGAGGAGAGTAGGAAAGAAGAGATGGAAGATACAAAGGACACGGAATATTAACTTCCTATTACTGGAGAAGTTTACAGTCTGAGTGGGGATATTAAGCCACGAGTACATGAAATAATTAGGGGCAGTGGTGGGCAACACCAACTTTATTAGCTATTACTAGAGATTATATTATTTAGGCCTTATAACAATTCGAAACATGTTGTGTTGAATATACCTTTTCTCTTTTGTAGGGAAATATTTGTGCCTCAGTGGAAAACTATACTTTTAGAGCATATTGTTCTTATCATCAGATTCTGATTCTACGGGAGCTAGTTTACAACTCGAAGTTACGGATGTCGGAAAGCAATGGGAAATAATTCCTGTCTATAGAAATGCAAATGAATTGTCCTGAGGAAGGACAATCTTCTCTCCTGTGGAAAAGTCAGTTCCACATCCGTCTGCCCATTCACATCTACATTCCTTACTCCTTATAAATCTGTGTTTCTTTGACTTCTTCTTTGAACCCCTTATAAGATCTGCCTGGTTCCCTTAGTAACTCATGAGTTAAATAACATCTCAAACACATACTCATTATATATCTGTGAAAGAGTCATGATTTTATCTTTTTGTACCATATTATCCTTTAACATCTGTGATCCCTCCAGAAACCTCCCCCTAGCAAAAGACTGCAGCAATGTTGATTCTGCAGAGCATATACCAGACAGGATCAGATATCAGGAATAGTTGAGGAAGATGGGAAGGGAACATTCTGGAAATGGGAATAAAGTGGGAATCTGAATTCTGAGGCATGGCCCTTTTGTTACTGAGCTGTAAACACCAACCCATGGACCATCTACTTCTGATCCTCTTGTTAAAACATAATAAATATCCTTTGTTTAAGCCATTGTTGATTAGGTTTTCTATACCTATTGCTGAAAGTATTTTTTTTTTTTAAGATTTTATTTTTAAGTAGTCGCTGCACCCAACATGGGGCTTGAACTCACAACCCCGAGATCAAGAGTCGCATGCTCTCCTGACTGAGCTAGCCAGGCGTCCCTGCTGCTGAAAGTATTTTAAACTATAAAGAGTTTAGGGGTGCCTGGGTGGCTCAGTCGTTAAGCGTCTGCCTTTGGCTCAGGTCATGGTCCCACGGTCCTGGGATCAAGCCCCTCATCGGGCTCCCTGCTCGGCAGGAGGCCTGCTTCTCCCTCTCCTGCTCCCCCTGCTTGTGTTCCCTCTCTCTCTGTGTCTCTCTCCATCAAATAAATAAAACCTTAAAAAAAAAAAAAAAGCTATAAAGAGTTTGTTCAAGAGTAGTTCAAGGTGTCTGGGGAGCAGTGTTTCGAGAAGGGACTATATAATTTGAAGGAAGAAGAATGCTGAGGCTGGATCACGGGCCATATATGCCACATATGCCCATAAAGGTGTCTGGGTTTTATAGCTGACGTGGAGTCATTAAAGGTCATTTGGCAGGAGAGACGGTTGGAGAGATTAGCATCCTGGGATGCTGGTAGAGAGTGGGGCTGGCCAGGGTTGAAACTGATGAGATGGAGAGCGACTAGGTTTGCAAAATCCAGACACATACTGCTTCCCACGTCATTCCTCTCTGCCATGGTTGAGAATAACACGAAGCTACTGCACCTTGGAACTTCTTTGTGCTGGTCTATCTGAGAGAGGAGGTGGGCCAGGGTGGGCAGGCAGCCCATGAAAAGTCCTGATTTTGGATTATTAAAAACAAAACAAAAAAAACAACTATGCTAGGTTTTATTACTTTCAGATACATTTAAAGCTCAAATTAAGGTAAAAAAAATATTAGCCAGGAGCATCCTTCTGAAGAAATACATTTCTGGAAATAATTAGAAGAAATATTTGAGGGTGTGACAAACCGTAGGTATTCATTGTGACTATTAACATTGCCACTTTCACTGTTCTCGTATTAATGGCTTATAATCAGAGTCTGCTCATAGCTTGAAAAATCATTCTCCAAAGTCAATATTGCCTTTAAGACTTTATCATTTTTTTTTACACTATTAAAACTTATTAGGAAGGCCTGTTTACAAACATGGCAAAAAACAAATCCCAGGAACAACTCCCTCTTTTAAACCTTTTTTCTCATCTGCTGAACCAAAAATTCCCTTTCGGGTATCTTTACAGAAGAAATGGAACATAACTTCTTCATTCAACTCCTTCCCTCCCACCCCCCGGCCCCCGCCGCCCCCAGCGGAGCCGCATAAAGGAAAAGAGACAAACATTCAAGGAGAATAAAGTTCAAGTTAATAGAGTCTGTACACTGTACCCAAAGACCTGAGCCATAAGAAAAACAGCTGGCTGTATTTCAGTAATTCTATCTGGAATTGAGTCTCTGCTACAGCACATTCTGAGATCTGGATTATTGATCAGTAAGATTACCCCATTCAGGCTGGTCCACCCCCCTTTCCTTCAGACAGGTGCAATGAAGTTGCTACAAAGAACACTAAGTAAGGTCTACTCTGTTATTTGTTGTCACTCCTAATGTAAAACATAGCAGTTACTTTTTAATTTAAAATCAGTGAGAGTCTCAAAGGCAGCCTTGTTGCCTCAGTCTACGTGAGTCATTCATTTTTGCAAAGCAGAATATTTGGATTACTATTCAAGGTGATAGTTGGCTTTTTTTTTTTTTTTTTTTGCGTGGTGTTTTGAAGAATGATAATGCACTGTCCTATGAACAGACTCGAAGTTATTAAAAAATAATGTTGCGATTTTTTGGTAAGGCGCTGCAAGAAAATTACGAATCAACTATAGCAGTGTAGTTGTTTCTGTTAACAGTATTTGCTTGCAGTGGAAAAGAAGGGAGACAAATCAAAACCTGATAACTTTATAACTACTCACACCTTTATTATTAAAGATAAACATATCTTTAAGTGGAAAGGATCAAGAAATAACGCTGTCTTGTTTTGGATTAGTAAGTATTGTCACTTAGTTAGATTTGAAACATGGTTTCCCATGTACTAATTCTGAAGATTTGTCTATTAAATATTCAAAAAGCAGAGCTCAAAAAGAAGTCTTCATTTTGTTTTGCTTTTGAAACACACTTCACTTGGTTTATCCCCTCATCATTTTAAATGGTGTGGTGGTAGGAAACTGGGCATTTTACCTGGAGGAAAAAGAGGAAAAAAAAACCAAAAACATGAAAACAAAAATATCCTAGTGAAAACCACCTTGCCTGAAAACTTGGCTTTCGACATGGGCCGACAGAGACGGAAGCAGGCGGTGTCAAACACAATAATAGTAAAGGGAAAAGAGTAAGGACTTGTCTCTTCATCATATGCATTTACAAACAGAAGCTTTTCAGAGAATTAGGCCTAGTTAAAGCTGCCCTCTGGATAAAATGTGTTCCCAAGCACCCTCAGACAAGCTGCAGAGGGGAGACAAACAGATGTGACTATGGGCCCCGGCATTTGGCAAGAACACTCACTGTCAGTTAGAAAAATATAAGCCTGGACAGGGCATCAGCTGCACAGAAATGAAGAAGGTCTGCGGTGTCACTGGAGGAGTAATCCGGTGGCAGAGAGAAGTATGGGGGCTGGAAAATCCAGCTCCGTGGGAATTTCCTCTTCTAGATCCAAATGACCCTCTCCTCGCCTTTATTTGATGTCGCTATGTCTCAACATATTAAACTGAAGGAGTTAACATCAGTTTTTCTGATCTCTTTCACATCTCTTTTTCTTTTGTACCAAAATGCATATTAAGTATCAACTACCATTTAGCCTAAGTATTTCTTAACTACTAAGATTGCATGAGGTCCTTGTTTTTTTTTTTGTAATTTCTATTTTATTCCAAAATTTTTTTTTATTATTATGTTATGTTAATCACCATTCATTACATCATTAGTTTTTGATGTAGTGTTCCATGATTCATTGTTTGCGTATAACACCCAGTGCTCCATGCAGAACGTGCCCTCTTTAATACCCATCACCAGGCTAACCCATCCCCCCACTCCCCTCCCCTCTAGAACCCTCAGTTTGTTTCTCAGAGTCCATAGTCTCTCATGGTTCCTCTCCCCCTCCGATTCCCCCCCCTTCATTCTTCCCTTCCTGCTATCTTCTTCTTTTTTTTTAAACATATAATGTATTATTTGTTTCAGAGGTACAGGTCTGTGACTGTTGAAGTCCTTGTTTTTAATGGTGTTTCTTTCTAAGCCCCTTCTTGTGCATGAAGCATGCTTTGCATTTGACCTTACCGATCGCGCCCTACTTGATTCTGGTGCCTTCTCTTTCTGTGGCTTTGGTCATTTGACTTCACGTTCTGCCTCGAGTCCATTTCCCCTCTCTCTGGACTAACCCCAACTTTAGCAAGGAGGAGTTTAAGTTTTAAAACAGTACACTGAACTTAGTACTTGTGTCCCAGGAACTGGGCCCTTGCTTTATTCTCGACTTAACTACTGGTCAGAAACCTCCCAGTACCTTAGTTCTTTTGAATTTAGGTCATGCCTGGATCTCCCCAGATGCTAAAGTCTGGCCCTGCAGAGCAACCTGGTGACTGAGGCTGTCTCTAATGCCCAAGCATCAGCTGCTCCTGGCCCCCATCTCTGCTCACTGCCCTACCTGGGCTGGGACATCTTGACTCTGTGTCCCTTAACGTCCAATTATCTGGGGTCTGAGGTGCAACCCCCTTGGACAGTGATCTGGCCTGCTAGTGCGGTTCCTCTCGACAGTACATTGAGTCCTGACCTACTTCTTCCCAGTCTGCTTTAGCCTGCTGCAGTAACTGACGGCTGCTGCCAGAGCTAACGTTACTCTGAGTTTCTTGTGCGCTGATAAGCCTTTCCTCCTGTAGCTCCCAGCGTGGGCGGCAAGTGTGAGGGAGGGACGGCTGTGTCAGGAGGCTTCTGGGGAGCTCAGGGACCAGCCGCACTGCCCAGCCAGTCAAGGACTGTTCTGGCTCCTCAGAGCAGTGTCCTAGTGGCTCAGCTGTCCTGAGGAAGGGGGAGAGATGGAGGAGCTGGTGGGAACTTGAAGGTGCTCCAGGAACCTGGTCCCCCTGATGCCGCCATTTCCCCTCTCCCAACTAGGTCTCTCAAAGAGTCTACTTGTCGCCATATATGTCAAGGTTGGAGGAGGAACCTAGCTTTGCTTCTGTCATATATTAGAAGCACAGTAAATATCTACTGAACAAAAACAAATTAAACTACTGTAAAAACTGCTGCCTCAACATTTCATTTGGCAATTAATCATGCATTTTTTGTGATAACACTTCTTCTTTCTTGAAGTGTTACTTAAATTTACTCAAAAACATTCATTTAACAATTAACAAAACTTGACCATGAATCAGGTTATTCTACTATAGATGCTAAAAAAAACACAAAGATGGCTCCTACCATCAAGGGTATGCTCATAGCCTAATGCAGGAAACACAAGAAAGAGAAATTACTATACAGTGTAAGAAGTCCATAGGGTTATGGTAGCAGACCACCTCTTTGGGGAAACTGAGGAAAATTCATTTCGCCTGAGTTCAAATTTGGATATCGTCTCTCCAAGCAGAATCTAAGATATTTGAGGCATCTTGGAGTATTCTTTTATTCTTCACACCATAGTACCTAGGAAATAGTAGGCACTTAGTAAACTGATATTGATTTAATTTATTCAATTCCTAGCTATAACTATACATTTCTGGAATCTGTTTATCACTGATATTTAGTATAGAGTTTCAACAATAAACTTATTCCAATTTCCTTAAAAAATGATACAACAAAGCTAGTGTTGACTCTTAGGAGGGATTACAGATTACACAAAATACACACCATTCTTTTGAATATCTCCATTAAATGCAAGAAGAGATGTGTCTACATTTAAAAAACTGGGATATTGATCCTGACGACATCTTGCATCTTACATAAAAGAACTATCAATTCAGACCACAGAATCAGATATAATCCCACATTGTCTCTCTGATCATGACACTATACAGTATTTAAGATGGTATGGTTGGCATTTATAATAATATCCAGTAATAAAACTATGGGGTATTCCTAATAATATTCCTAACTTTTTTGAGTGAAGTCCATGCGTTACTCATTTTCATATTCACTTCATCCAGTGAGTCTATACTGCTTGTATGTTTGTTGAATTCACTTCCTTACTATATTCTCTTATTTGCTATTTCTGATTCTAAACCAAGCTCTAATAAGGCAGTTCTTAGGGAATATTTTGGAACAAACGTGCTGAGTTTCTTTCTTTCACCAGCTTCAGGAAATGATGGAGTTAAAGGGGCAGGGCAGAAAATATATGTTATTATTTTTTTTATTATTTTGAATACGTGTTGGTTTCTTAAATCTTAGAATCTATTACTGAATTACCAGGAACTTCCAAACTTATCCAGTGTCAACTACATATGGGGTATTATGCTAAATATTTTCACATACTTTACCTTCTTTAATCCTCACAAAAACCAATTACAGGTCTGAGGAACCTAAGGTCCAGAGAAACTGTTACTTATCAAAGATCACATAAACAGAAAATGAAGTTACTGTATTTGAACCAAGGAATGCATGCCCCAAAAGAATCATTTTTTCACCCTACACCATACTACTTCATTCAACTTAGTTTATTATACTCCATTTAATAAACATCTACTGAAAATGTAATGCATGCCATGCCCTATGCCATAAAACAGGATTGAGAAATAAAAAAGATATGGCTTTCATTTTCTAGGGGTTAAAGTCTACCGATCATGTGGGAAAATGAATTCAACTCAATATTCAAAGAGAATTCCAAACCAGAGTGCAAGGCATTCTAGGCCCCCAGGTGAGAGAAGACATCTAAAAAGGCACAACGGCCTTGAAGTGCACATACCACCTGCCATCTTTGGGGCTCTGTAAGCAACTTGACAAGACAGGAGCCAGAACATATGGAGATGTGGGGGGAGAAGACACCTCCTTGCACACACCAAATTTTAAGGAATTCAACGAATCTGTCCATTCACCATTATTTTAAATTCTCTAGAAAAAAAGAATGAAGTGGCTGTTTGACTGAATTCATCAGTTTATTACCTAAGTCAATAGTTGAATTCAGTGGGAAAAAAAAAGCCTGTCCCTAATTCCTTGTAGACATAGCTTTGGGTTGTTTTGTAGCTGTAGTCAGGGAACCATTGCCCTGGTGCAGAGATAGAGTCACATGGAGATCCATTTCCAAGGTAGCTTTTGAAGTTGAGGGGCTTTGCTTGCTCAATAGAGTATACAATTCACTTGCACGGTTGAGTTGGCAGATACAGGCTCAAGACTGAGCTCCTCAGCTTTGATGTTCTGTAGAGTGTCCCAGGATGACTTGTGGAAGGGCACTTATAGTAATGTCCTAATTCTACGTGCTGTACTGGACATTTGTAGAGCATTACCACTAAAGAGCAAAGGATGATGTGGTTGCCACTTTTACCTCCATACTGAGGAGGTGATAAAGACTGGATGTTTTAATAATAGGCCAGAATGTCTTAAACTTCTGAAAGATGCAGGGAGTTATTTCTACTCTGGAATATGTCAGACAGCATTACCATTAAAGGCAAACTTACTTGAATTTAGGTTAAATGATTGTTTATTGGTGGACCTCAATTGGGACTCTATGACCCAGATGAAACGCCACCAGCCTTATCTGACTGCAATTGCCAGAATAGTCTCTCACTCCTTGGAGAAAACAATGATTTTTACTATAAGCTACAGCTATCTATCTACATGAACCAATACTCTATTGAGACTGTATATTCCTTGAATGCAGTGGGGCCCACATCTGATTTATTTTTTTAAGTAAATGTCCCTCAGCACTCATAAGCCTTGCCGACAACAGGCACTTATTAAATCATTATTGAATAAAATTTAACAATGCATGCCAGAGTTTTGATGGTAACTTGTTTTTATGATAACCAGTATCTTTATTGAGGTTCCGATTTCTATAATAAATAAATGCTTACTTATGGGAACAGAAAATCACAAACAAATTCAGTCCCTCTCTTGGGCTTCAGGATGGAAGTATGTGCAAAATCAAACTTGTACATGTAAGTCAGCTTTTAAAGTATAGGCAGGCATCTGATGCAGAAGTGTTTCACTTTTTACATAATTTTGCATTTTGCTATGTTAAGTGTAACTTTATGAAAAGAATGCTTTCACTTCCTTCTCTTCCATGATAGTTTTTGGCAGACGAATGAACAATATGTAAATAAAACTTTTACACACTTGTTAGCAAATGTTTCCTAGAATGTGAAATATACTGTAATAGCTAGGGAAGGTATCAAGGGGCTTGTGCTGATTACATGAACACTAATGTTCAATAATCAAGAGAAACAGTATTTCAGGATTCTCCGAATTCAATTCAATTCAATTCAATTCAATTGAAATACTTGTAAAATTGGAATACATTAGCTTATATTCAGAATTAGTTATGCAATCAAGATCTTTGATCGAACATCCTTTCTCATTTTGGTAATTCAGGTCTACTACTCTTTATATTTGGAAGGTCTATTGTTTTTAAATGTCGATGGAGAAATACCCTACAAAAGTAACTTCAAATAAGAAAGAAGTCTTTTCTCATTTACATACCTGCATTTCTTTAGAAAAACCTCTGTATTTTTTAAATTTCAGAAACTGAATGCCAAGTAAACAACAATCATTTTAGTCATGGTTTCAAAATGCTGCCACTTTCTTTGTTAAATAATGTACAAATAATCTAAACAGTTTAAAATTACTATTTTAGAAGAGTCAACAGTTTTGCTTAAAAACAAGGTAGCAGATTTAAGAAAATGGTCGAGTTCATTTTTATATGCCTTAGGAATAAGACTCGAGGAAAAAGATACTACCGTGTAAATTACCTGGCCTTTGACCTGGGAAAGCTATTGGACCTCTCTCTCTATTTCTTCACATGCAAAATGGGAATAATAACACTATCTACTTCACAGGGTAATTTTGGAAATTAAAAGAGATAAAATAAATGCATTGTTAACACTCAGGGGATCTTGGCTATTTTGGTATTTAACTGTAAAAATGATAGGGAATTTTTTCCTTCAATTTTAGGTAGTATACTTTAAATTTCCTGTCTTTGGTCCTTCTTAACTACATACCCACTTATCTTGAGAGGCGATACAGCACAGTGGTTAAGAGTGTGGACTCTGGAGCCAAAAGAGATGAAATTTCACTGCTGCTTCCCCATTTAACAACCCTGGGCAAGCTACTTAATTTTTATGCCTCACCTTTCCCTTCTGAGAAATGGTGGTAATAATGGAACCGATCTCAAAGAGTTGATGTGAGGGCTGAATGTGTGGCTCACAGCATGCTCTCAGTAAGTCTTAACTATAATTTCCCACAGACAAAGGGAATTTGTATATGGTAAACTGAATACTGTATTGATTCTGGCACCTTTTTCCCCCAATCATAAGCCCAAAGTAGAGAAACTGTGGACCAGAACATATTTTGTTGTTATAGTACAAATGAGGAAATATAATAGATTTACCCTTAGCTAATATGGTCTAAATATATTCTATAAACAAACATGTAAATGTGTCATTTATGCTAATACAACACAACACAGTACACCAAATCACAGGTTGTCAAGCTGATTTCCCACTGTACTTTATATCCTTTTTATGAATCTTAAATTCTACTGTAGAGAGGGCAGAGTTTATGAGGAACTAAAATAAGTTCACTGCAGCTGGTATATAGCATTCAAGGTAGCGAGTATTTGGAGATGAGGGTGGAATCGTTAAGAGGGGTAGACCAAGAAAGACCTTGCAAGCCATGTTTAGGACTTAATCCTACAGGCAATGGGAAGCCATTAAGAATTTGTGTGTGGGTGTGTTTGTGTGTGTGCGGGTTTCCATCTATTCTTTTTTTTTTTTTTACAGGTTTACTGAGAAATAATGGACATACATAGCTATATTAGTTTAAGTGTAGTGTACAGCATAATGGTCTGATTTACATATATTCTTAAGTGATTACAGTAGGTTCAGCTAACATCAATCTTCTCATACAGTTACAATAAAAAGAAAACAAAGAAAAAAGGAAAAAATTTTTTCTCCTTGTGGAGAATTCGTAGGATTTACTCTCTTAACAACTTCCCTATATGTCATACAGCTGTGTCAGCTGTGGTCATCATGTTGTACCTTCCATCCCTAGTACTTATTTATCTTATAACTGGAAGTTTGTTATCTTTTGACCACCTTCTTCCAATTCTCCCTTCCTTACCCTCTGCCTTTGGTAACTATAAACCTGATCTCTTTTTCTATGAGTTTTTTTTTTTTCTTTTTAATTTCACATTTACGTGAGATCATACAGTATTTTCTCTGTCTGACTTATTTCAATTAGCATAATGCCTGTAAGGTTCATCCATGTTGTCTCAAATGGTAGTAGGACTTGCTCTTTTTCCCTCCCCCTATGGCCACATAATATATATATGCACAATTTTTTGATCCATTCATCCATTGATGGGCACTTAGGTTGTTTCCATGTCTTGGTTACTGTAAAAAATGCTTCTATGAATATGGGGGTGCAGATATCATGTTGAATTAGTGTTTTAATTTCTTTTGGATATATTCCCAGAAATGAACTTGCTGGATCATATGATAGTTCTGTTTTGGATTTTTTGAGGATCTTCCATACTGTGTTTTCCATAGTTGCTGCACGAATTTACAACCTAGGAACAGTGCACAAGGTGCCACTAAGAATTTTTAAGTACACACAAATAGATTTGGGTTTTCCAAATGTCATTCTGGCTGTGTCATGGAGAATGAATGAAGGGGACAAGAGTGAGAGACTCAAACGAATAATGGATGGTGCCCAGGTTTTCTTGACTAGGATAGAAGATCCTGGAATGCAGAGATTGTACACAGTCCAAGGGATCCAAACACATCACCCAGACCAGTGCCTTCCATACACTTGGTAGAAAAAGTCCTAAAAGGTGTGTGGAAGTAGTGCCTGAAGCATCATTTTTTAAAGAAACACAGATAATACTATACTAAAAGATTAGAAAATCATGACACACTAGATGTAACAGTAGAGAAATGTAGCCCTGACCATGTATCATTCCAATCACTTATTTCCGCAATTAAAAATAAGCATGTTATGAAGAAGTCCTGGAATCCTGTAATTCTAAGAAAAAAGGCATAACTGGAATATTCTGAGAATATGGTGGCAGTGACACTGTTGTTTTTGAACCTGTATAATAACATGTAGCATAACCCAAACCCCCCTAACAACAGCCAGCCAGAGAGAGACGACAGCATCCAGAAAACAGAAATGACAGTAAAAAAATAAATCTCAGAAATGAAACTAGACTAAAATATAAGAATGAATAAATAGGATGGAGAATAGGAGAAGATAATGAAAAACAGGATGCAAAGTATAAAAACATTAAAAATAAGAGAGAAAAAGGATCAGGTAAGTGACAGCTATAAAAGATAGGTAAAAAAGATCCAGTATATGTGTAAGAGAAACTTCTGAAGCAAAACCAAAGCGATGAAACAATATAAATATGAAAAGCTATAATTTGAGGAAATCTTAAAATTTATTTCAAGAATAATAACAACTACCTTCGGAAAGAGCATACTTCATCCTTGGGAAAAAACACCTAGAATGACCATACCAGAATACAGTCTATTCAAACTCTTGGGCTTTAAAGCAAAGGAAAATATCACTGAGCATCCAGGCAAAACCAAGTCATTGAAACATGAAAGAAAACCAGACTCTAGCAGACATTGAAAACAATGTTTTATATAGACAATGCAGGAACCTATTTATTAAGGAAAGAAGATAGGAACTATGGATTGTAAATCTGGCCAAAGTGACCTTTACAGGTACAGGTCACAGAAAAACCCTTAATAACATGCAGGAACTCAAGGAACACTGTCCCCATGAGCCCTTCCAGAGGAAAACAAAAAGAACAGAGAGGCACTGACTTCAGATCCAATGGGGATCATTAACATTATATTTGCTGAATTTATACCAAATGAACTGAACTAGAACTAAAACTGAATCCAAAAAGACAGCATAGGATGGAATGGTTCTATGCTTCAGGCAATGTACACATAGTACCTATCGAAAAGGGGAGAGAAATGAAAAGTATATAGGAAAATAGAATGAGTTTGCTGACTGGTCTATAGGTATTAGCAGAGTATCATTTACTTCAAATCCCGTCCTTGGGAGAGGAATGAGAAGGGCAAAAGAGGTTACTAGCGGACTTCATTATAGGTCATAGTAGGGAACCAACAGCCTCCCCTGCCCAAAGTATTAATGTAAAGGTAATTATAGAAAAAAAAAAAAGTCTTCTGAAATGTCAAATATTATTCTAGAGGGCAAGTAAGAGCAAGGAAAAGGAAAAGAAGAGAGGGAGGAAGATCTGCTTATCCTCTAATACAGAAAGAAGAAAAAAAAGAGCCAATGGAAGGATAAACCACAAATAGAACAAAAGAGAACAAGAGCTACCTGCCCCCTGGTTAGGGGACAGGGTAGAGGCTAGAATTCTTTGAAAATGATTTTTTTTGGTGGAGATTTGATTATGGAACCTGTAATGATTTTTATGTCAGTATATAACAAAATTAAATAAATTTTTAAAGAGAAGTCTCTGAATATTAAAACGAAACTAAAGAACCTAATGACACATTGGTATATCTATACTTAGAAACTATTTCAAGTGACTTTATTTATTTTTAAAAAGATTTTATTTATTTACTTGAGAGAGAGAGAGAGAAGCAGAATCCCTGCTGAGCAGGCTCCATCCCAGGACCCGGAGATCATGACCTGAGCCAAAGGCAGATGCTTAACTGACTGAGCCACCCAGGTGCCCCTCAAGGGACTTTAAAACACAGGAATTGACTACATATTCCTCGTGAAATATAAAAGAATTATCAAACAAGGGGCGCTTGGGTGGCTTAGTTGGTTAAGTGACTGCCTTCGGCTTAGGTCATGATCTCAGGGTCCTGGGATAGAGCCCTGCATCAGGCTCCCTGCTCAGCAGGAAGCCTGCTTCTCCCTTCCCCACTCCCCCTGCTTGTGTTCCCTCTCTCGCTGTCTCTCTCTCTGTCAAATAAATAAATAAAACCTTAAAAAAAAAAAAAGAATTATCAAACAAATGGGAAAAGGAAAAATTTTAAACTGTTCTTACAAATTATTTTATTTGATGGTCATGATGATATGGTGATTCTGAGACTGCTGTGTGTATGACTGGTTAGATAAAAGGAATACAGCTGACCCTTGAACATGGATTTGAACTGCACGGGTCTACTTATACAAGGAATTTTTCCAATAAATACAGTACAGTACTCTCAATGTATTTTCTCATCCTTATGATTTTTTTAAAAGGATTTTATTTATTTATTTTAGTGAGAGAGAGAGAGCGTGAGCAGGCGGATGTGCAGAAGGGGAGGGAGATGGAGGGGTAAAGGAAGGGGAAAGAATCTCAAGTAGACTCTGCACTGAGCACGGAGCCCCACCCGGGGCTCGATCTCACAACCCCTGAGATCATGACCCTGAGATGATGACCTGAGCCGAGACCAAGAGTCGGACACTCAACCAAATGAGCCACCCAGGTGCCTCTTCCTTATGATTTTCTTAATAACATTTTTTTCCTTTAGCTTACATTATTGTAAGAATACAGTACATAATACAGATAGCACACAAAGTATGCGTTAATCGACTGTTTATGTTATCAGTAAGGGTTCTGGTCTATAGTAGGCTATTTGTAGGTTTTTGGGGATTGAAAAGTTATCAAAGAAATTTTGACTGCACAGGGTGTGGGTGCCCCTAACCTTCTCACACTGTTCAAAGGTCAACCGTAATTATTATGGTGTGATTGAGAGGTAGTATTTTCAATGTTGAAAAAAAGATTATAATCAATGATGGAGAGTACAAAAATACTGAAGTCTTGAATTTGAGTCAGGACTATTAGTATGAGCCCATATGTTTAAAAAAAAAAAAATCCTAACTCATTTCATTAAAAAGGGCTAGAAATAATGTTATCTCTAACATCCAGATTGTAGTTTCTAAAACTATTTCCATTCTTAAAGAAATGGCTGATTCTTGGCCCAGGCCAGAAAAGGTCCAAGGTAGCTTTGAAAATGTAAACATACCAGATGGCAAGGAAGAAAGCAAAGACCAGTAGAAAGGAAACAGACTCAGGAACCAATATAAATAATCTTCCATTGCCCGAAGATGGTCCAATTTTAACATCAATTAGGATAATAACTAATGAACTGAAACACAGCAAATATGTTTAAAATAAATGAGTTAAAAACAAAATAGAATCACGTTTCACTGGTCACCTTTGGAAAATGTAAGGAACCAACAATTAATTCTGAAAACTGATAACCAAGGGAAGAGATCAAGTATTTATCTTGCGTTTCCTACATGATCTGTGCCTCGAAGTAATCAAGTAGTTGAAGCGGGGGAAATTTTTAACAGAAGTAATCCAACCAATAGGCAAAAGTGAAATGACAGAATTAACATATCACCATTCTGTAACCCTTAACGAATGAATTTGGGATCATTATGGCTAATCAATCACAGAAAGAGACATGGAAATGAGAAATAGAAGATACCATCTCTGAAACAGTCTTGGCCCAAACAAAGCGAAACAAAACAAACAAAACAACCTGAATCTAATCAATTCTCTAGATTTAAATACCAATGACAGGAAACACGAGGGACAAAAGGTAGATGTCCAATAACACAATGTGGATAAAATCAGCAACACTCCTTAGAGGTGACAAACTTCATAGAACAACCAAGCTGATTTCTGTAATCAAAAACTTTAAAGGAAAAACAAAGGCTGGGGGAGGGCATATTTATAAATTAAAGGGAACTTTTTAAAAGAGATGTGTATCAACCAATTATAAGAGACGGACCTCATTTGGATCCAAATCCAAACAATGTATAAAATAAAACATTACAAAATAACTGAAGAAATGTGAATATCAACTGTATATATTATTATATATTAAGAAATTATTGCTCTTTTAATAGATGTGGTAATGGTACTGTGGCTTTCTTTTTTAAGATTTTATTTATTTATTTATTTGAGAGAGAGAGAGAGAAACAGCATGAGAGGGGATAGGGTCAGAGGGAGAAGCAGGCTCCCCGCTGAGCCAGGGGCCCGATATGGGACTCGATCCCAGGACTCCGGGATCATGACCTGAGCCGAAGGCAGTCGCTTAACCAACTGAGCCATCCAGGTGCCCTGTGGCTTCTTTTTCTTTAGAAGAGGCTATTATTTTTTAGAACATACTGATAACATTTCAGTTGAAGTAATATGATAGATGGGCTTTGGGGTTGGAGGAAAGGGTGGGTAGGGATACAGATGAAACCCGGTTGGCCATACACTGATAATTATCTAGGCCAGTTGAGAGACACATTGAGTTTATGTTTTTCTCCGTATTTCTGCTTTTGATAGATTTTCCATAATAAAATATTGTTAAAAACTGCTTTTACCATCCTGACATTGTAAGAGAAAAGCATCCTTTCAACTCTTAAAACTGCCAGTATGAAGTCATTCTAGGTTTTCAAATCTTAGTGACACTCTCCGTAATTTTTAAGTGATCAAACTTGAAATTAAATTAAGTTATTCATGACGTCTGATGTCTTTCAGTTTGAGTACACCTCTGGACTGTAACTTGATGTAAAAAGATTACAGAAATCTCTATCTGAAGTTTATTGTCCTTAGAAAGGATAATGCATAGTTTTTATTCCATCTTTCTAATTAGTAATTTAAGCATATGTTCAGCATTTAACTCTAAATGTTTGCCTTTTCCCCAAGCTCAAAGACAGCTGTCCAAGATTTGAATGCCAGAAAACATTTAAATATCAACATCTGTTGAATTATGTTAATTTAGTGTAATATAATTGGGCATGAGTTGGAATTGATCAGAAGTATATGAAATAAACAAAGTAAATTCCCAACAATATCTTGGTATACAAACAAATCACTACAGAGCGATGAAAAATATTTCTGAAGAGAAAGGGCGAAGAAAAAGACTGATTATAAAGAAGTAGATGCTTTTAAAAATATAGTTCTAACTCTATGAGACATTATTTTGTGATTTTTAGATTTATTTTTAAATTGCCTCCTAATTGAAAGGTAATTAAAATCAGATACAACAAGTGATAGTTAAGTGTTTAATATTTGAATATTTTTATAAATTATTAAATAATTTATACTTAAATAACAACTACTTATATATGCAGTAGCTGTTTTAGACTGCAGGATGATCCCCGTTATATTATGAGCAGTTAAATATGTCAAATTTCAAGAGTTGGTATAATTTCTTTTCTACAGACACAAAATAGTATTTTTAAATTCAAAGCGTTGTCAATGCGGCAGATGAATTTATGAGGTTTATTCTCCAGGCTGTAAGGTACAAATTATCAAGTAGGAGCTGTTGTTTATTGTATTGCCGGTTTAAAATCTTAACTTTTACAGCAATTCTTTTACTAATAAATTAGGAATGCTTGATGTTTTGGGGAGTGTTCTGGCACATATACGCATTGGATGATCAGATCCTCAGACGTACCCCTAATGAAGTTATAACCTGGGCAGCATGGGGATACACCTGTTGTTAATATACGGTCCTGTGGATGGACCTCCATCATTGCCAAGGGGAAGCATCTCTGGGAGTTAAAGGTTAGTTTTGTGTCCATGGCCATTTAATCACAGGACCAATTTGGAGAGTGCCAACTGTGAAACAGACACCTGTCTGAAGGAAATGGACTCCACAAGACAAATTTACTGGAAAGCTTTCACGTGCTATTTTCCATTATTAGTGACCATGGCCAAATTCCACTGCTGTTCTAGAGGTGAGAGGCTGTGCATACTTTTAGTTACGTGAAAACATCTAATTATCTACCAGATTTCAAGAAAGCATTGTCACGAATGTTTTACCAGGAAGTATTTGATTGCTTTTTTAATTTACCACGCACTGGATACATTACATAGCTCCAAACGGCAAATCCCTTTTTTTGTCTGTGTGGGTTACTCACATTACCCTGAAAAGCAATCTCTCAAAATTCTAACTGGATGATAAGTAATTTTATTTAGTATAGTCACAATTTAAAATAACTCCCTATAATCATTAGTTTAAAATTTTGGCAAGGAAAGTCAGAATTTCTAGATGCCAAAGGGACAGAAGGCACGAGAACTGGCAATTTGAGACTAGTGCCTTTTTTTTAACATACTAATTTGGTCATATAGTATAAAATAGATTAAATTCCTTAAAAATCATTTTATGTTGTATATGTGGCTTATTTCCAATTATGCTACTATAAATATCCATACCTAGAAGCTATTAAAAATTTTTTTAATTAGAACACATATGCAATTAAATGTGTTCCAATTAAACAAATATAGAATGTATAGATTCTTATTAAAGGGAGTATGTAAATATTCTATGTGTTCATTCATGCATTTGGATGCATTAATTAAAAAATCTAAGACTCTTTTCTTTCTGGAGGATTGGGTGAGCTTTTTTAAGACAATGAAATTTAATGCTAATTTTAGGTTTACAAAGTAAAAACAGTAACACACTAGACATTTTACTTTTAAAATTAGTGTTTAAAAGCATTTTCAAGCCATTATGTTGGGCATATAAAGTACATAAAACATGAAATGTTAAGTGGTGTAAGTTGCTTTCAAGTATGGTCTTGAATCACTATTTTAATATGACAAAGGAGGATTTGTTTTAAAATCCTAAATCTGTTAACATAGGATAGGTAACTTCTCATCTTAAAAATTAACATAAAGTATCACTTACTTTTGTCAATACGTTTAATCTTGTTGATACATTTCTGCGAAAAGCAACACTGAACAAATACAGTCCATGTCATTAACCAGTACTCTAATGAACAGTTAGTTATCCTGTCCCAATTTATTAACAGCTGCTCAAAAATGTAGTAATTAATAGTTTCATTTATTTTTGGCAAACCTACAAAATGACAAATAGTTTTGTGTCTGTTGCAAATGAGATCTCCTTCTCCAATAACAGACGACACTATGGGGAAGACTAAACAAACTCCATCCTTGAACATCTTTTGATCTTTAGAAGATCAAATAAAGAACAGCTATAATTCTATTTGTTACCACTACAACACAACACAGTGATTTGTATCATCATATGAAAATGAATATGCTCTGTATTAAAGTAAATAGAAATGTTCTTCTAGCCTCATGGAAGAAGACTGACATGAATGTGTTTTTGTGTGAATGTGATGGGATTTGTTTTGATTCTCTGATGAAATCTATTGTCATTTTTTTCATTTTAGGAGACTCTTTATACTAATCAGGCAAGATGACAGAAAAAAAAAAAGGTTGATTTCTTCCTCCTCACTATTAATTGCTAACATAAGAAACAGAACACACAGTATCCAGGGATTATCAAATTATTTGACATTAAGTAAATGAAAAATGTAATGCTACTAAAAACTAAGTAAAAGTGAATTAACACATGTTTTTAAAAGACATTTTATTCATTATTATTATTATCTTTTAAAATTTGTATTCCCTCATTTTTTAAAAAATTGTTTTTATTTATTTATTTGAGAGAGAGACAGAGATAGCAAGAGAGAGCATGAGCGGGGAGGAGAGGGAGAAGCAGACTCCCCACTGAGCAAGGAGCCCGATGCGGGGGTTCGATCCCAGGGCCCTGAGGTCATGACCTGAGCTAAAGGCAGACGCTTAACCAACTGAGCCACTCAGGTGCCCATAAAAGACATTATAAAATATTAAATAGAATTGAATAATATCAACAATAAAAGTGCTTTTACTTAATTTCAAATTATATATCAGACAGTTGGATGATTTAGGCTTTGTGTCTCCCCAGAGTAAATGACAGGACTCGTGTAAGTAAAGAAGTACAGCAGATTAAAAACAACAACAACAACAAAGTCAGATCTAAAAGGAAAGGTATGACATGATCTAAATAACTCAATAAAATTGCTGTCAATTTTTGTCAAACTATCAGTCTTTTTTTTTGGATTCTTAGAATAGCAAAGACTAATCATAAATATAAAGAGGTATTTAAAAAAGCAAGACATTTTCGAGAATGGCACGTCACTCAGAATCAGGCATCACTTAATGCATGCTTTGCTGACTTTCAGTTTGGGAAGCTATATTGAAGTTTCTGGTACCAACCAAAGGTTATGACACGAGAAACAATATGAACAATAATAATAATAATTTAATTGGAGTTTTAAATGAGGTGAAGGCAGAGGAAAAGAACTTCCTAACTTTGAGAAATATAAAATTATATTTGACTACTGAAATAAAAAAATGGAAGGTTTGGGTATCAAGTCTGGAATTTAAGAGAAAGATATGGGTTGAAGAAATAAATCTAGATGTCACTGCTCTTTCTAGAAAACACTTAGATGCACTGCCCCAAGGTTTAGCTGAGTGAGTGTGAATGTGTGTATGTGTGTTTCACTTTGGCTAATAACCTAGTGCATGCAATGACCACTCAAAACCTATGCCTGTTCATTAGTAAATATTGACAGTGATAGGGAGTAAGTACTGGTTTTCAAAAATTACAGTTGTGTATGCTTTCATGCATTTATTTCTTGAAAGAATTTTGTGTTTCCCTAAGTTTTTATTAATGTTTTCAAAGGTTTCAAGGTATATACGGAGATGCTCATTCAATATTAGATGAGAAATAATATACAATAAACCTAAGACAGAATGCCATAGTAGGAAAATGGATAGAGAATTCTGAAGAAATGAAAGGATGCCAGAAAACAGAACCTCACAGACTAATCAAATGGAAGCATCAGATGGGAATAATCAGTAAGATATAAGCAACACGGATGAATGCGAGATAGGAAACACACAACTTCAAGGACTGCGATGCAAAATCTTGGGCAAACACATCAAATAAATATAAGAGGATAACGTTATGATGAAAGTTTTTCACACCATTCAATATCTGACACACCTACTATATGAGAAGTCTCCCCCCAGGGAATAAAAATGGAGCAACAAACTAAAAGGAAGATGTGTAAGACTAATGTCGTTTGAATCAATGAGATGACATTGTAGCTCTGTTTATAATTAGAGTTTGTTTATATTAGTTTACATTATATCTGTGTTAAGAATCAGTCAAAAGTTTGATTACAGGACCTGTTGAGTATCACGTCTGAGAAGGAGAATGCTAATTATGTTTACAATAAACATATGAGCAAATAAAACACTTTCATATTTCCTTAATAACTCTCTGGATATAACGGAATGATGTGTTACGCTGAGCACTGCTGATGGCAGTTCAAGTGCGGAAGGATGTGTGGGGGGTGAGAAGCCAGTTACGAAATCCAAAGGAACAGGGACGCCTGGGTGGCTCAGTCGGTTAGGCGTCTGCCTTCGGCTCAGGTCATGATCCCAGGGTCCTGGGATCGAGCCCCAGGTCGGGCTCCCTGCTCGGCGGGAAGCCTGCTTCTCCCTCTCCCTCTGCCTGCCGCTCTGC
>NC_138374.1:125826079-125871818 GCF_054177405.1 Leptonychotes weddellii
AAATAAATAAAAATAAAATCTTAAAAAAAAAAAAAGAGTTTCATTGTGAAAGACAACATTTTAAAATCTTTAGGACTGGGGCACCTGGGTGGCTCAGTCGTTAAGCATCTGCCTTCGGCTCAGGTCATGATCCCAGGGTCCTGGGATAGAGTCCCGAGTCAGGCTCCTTGCTCAGTGGGGAGCCTGCTTCTCCCTCTCCTTCTGCCTCTGCCTCTCCCCCTGCTTGAGCTCTCTCTCTGACAAATAAATAAAATTAAAAAAAAAAAAAAAAGAAAGAAAGAAATCCAAAGGCACACCTGCCCTTTTCAGAGGAAGAAGCACAGGCCCCCTTGAAAAAGAGTCCGTTGTTGATGAGGGAGAGCTTCCCTGCAGAACGGATTGAAATTATCCAAGTAGGTTGTTTGTTTAAAGGAGGCTTTCACAGGTTGTCACCTCTTTGGCACTGTTAGATGTAAGACAGCCTCAGAGTTGGAAAAGACACAATTCCCCTGCCCCCGTCACCGATTTAAAGAGCCTACATGAACACGAAAGTGGGTGTGGCAAAAAAGGAAAAAATGCCATCAACTGGGTATCTAGAAAACCAGCCGACTGCATTACAGTTAGTGGCCTCGGTAAGTAAGACCCTGAAACCCGGCTACGGAGGTCTTGAAAACTGCCCTGTGGAGCTGAGGGTGAGATGTACCACCCCCACAGGCGGAAGCCATACTGTGCCGAGCTCCAGTGACTGGAAGGCCTACCTGAAGAGCACGCTGTTGGCACACGCTTCAGAGTCTCAGCTTTGAGTCATTAACAGCAGACCCCTGGTGCATTTATCTTTTCTTACCTGCCTGCTATGTTTTGGGAGTAAATGATCCCAAGATTTACTGGTTTAATGCATTACAGTTCTCTTCTCTAACCTTTATATTTCCCACAAGTTGAGAAAGGGAAGTGAAGTCACTCATCTAAAAGGGTAAGAAAAGTCAAGACGATATTGAAAATACTAGAAAGAAAATGGCTTTCAAGACAGCAACACAGAAAAATACATATAAATAAGGAAGGTGAAGAATTTTTTAGTCTTGCAATTAATAAAACTTGTAACAAAAATTAAACTCGAGTAAATCTTTCTCTCCTTGTGCTTATTTCACCTTCACAAATTGCGCTATGCCTCACACAAATGTTACTCGTAAAGACACAAGAAAATAAACTGCAGCCACGGAAGAAGACACAGAGGATATCCAAAAGGAATGCTCAAAGAACAAGGTGAGCTCTTGGAAATGAAAATTGTAAGAGAATTCTTTTTAATTGATAAAAGGTTTGAGACATCACATTGATAAAACTGTCCAGGAATCTTTGAAGACAACAATATATAAAAGAGACGTTAAGAAAACCTGGAGGCTCACTTGAGGGCACTTCCAACATCCAAATCCTAAGAGAGGAGGGGAAATGGAAACCACAGATAGGAGCAATGCCTTCAAAATCCTGAGGCAAAATGTCTCCCAACAGAATTCCATTCCCAGCTGAATCAATCAGTGTAAGACTAGAAAAAATAGATTTTCAGACATGCAAAGTGCCACAGATTTAACCACGACTGTTCTCTTTCTCAGAAAGCTCAGGAAAAATAATGGCGTGGGGTCCAGGGAACAGGAAATCCCCTGTAGGAGAGATGAAGGACATCCCGAGGATGATAATGAAGAGAGATCACGGGACATCCGTTGTGCAGCAGATCCAGACAGCAAACAGTTGAGAATGGATCTGAGAAAGCGACGGCTCAAAGAGGGAGGCCACCCAGAAAAAGAATTGAGAGGAACTACACTTCTGCATAGAGGTGGTTGATGAACAGGGGTGAGGCACACAGAAAACAAAGCGAATGAAAAACAAGACAGTTATCTCCATGACAACAGGAAAGTGATACATCTATGAATAATATTTACATACATAATCACATTAATGCAAACAATGAATATTGATTTGGTCTAACGATTATGATATACCTACTAGAAAGAGAGAAATGCAGATATAGGGTGCATGCATGCGTGTGTGTGTGTGTGTGTGTAGGATGTACAGCCGGAAGTCAGTAGGTTATAACAAAGTAAGAACTTCAAGAAATAGTAATATAAGCATGTAATTTGGGTTGATACTAGAAGAAATGGCTAAAAGGGTTGAAAGTGGTTTCCTCTGGAGGGTGAAATTGGAGAACGGGGAAGGACAGGGCTGGGGCCTGCTGTACTTTGTCATAAGTCTTATAGAATGATTTGACTTTCTAAACTAGGTACAAGAAAAATAGGATAAAAAAATAGTTGAACAAGGGCTTAGAAAACACACAGGTGGAAATAACAATACCATACTTGAAATAAGAGCTAATATTTGAGCTCTTCCATTTTAAATGCTTTATAGGCACTAACTCATCAATTCCTTACAACAGTGTTTATGAGGTGGATACGACTATTTTCCCTATTTCACAGATACGTAAACTGAGGGACAGAGAAGTTAAGTATTTTGCTCAGGATCACCCAGTTTATAAGTGGTGAAATGGGGACTAGAGTCAGATACTCTAACTGTAGAGGTCCCCACAAGGACTCAATCAGAGCACTTTACTGCCATATAATCAATTTTAAATGCATTCTACAAATATCTTATGTAATGAATATTTATTGCCCATGTATCAGGCATTGTTTTTGGTACTGGGGATACACCAGTGAGTAAAGCAAAGACCCTGCTCTCATGGAGCTTAAAGAGATTGTCCCTGTAACAGGGACAATCAGGAAGACAGATCAATCAGAGTCTGATGGGTTTGGTGGAGAATGAGCCTCTTTTACATTGAGCAGAGACTTGAAGGAAATGGGGAGCAAGCCATAAAGATAGCTGAAGGGAGAGGGGACAGCATGTGCAAGGGCCCTGAGACATGAGTGGGGTTGGTGTGCTGGGGGAATAGGACAGAGGCCCCTGTGCAGGAGGGGGTGAGTAAGAAGTAAAGTGGGAGATGATGTCAGGGAGGAAGCAAAAAGGTCTGGGCCAGGTCACAAACGGCCTGGAAGGCCAACATTAAGACCTTGGCTTTTACTTGAAGATTTTATTTATTTATTTGAGAGAGAGAGAGGGAATGAGCGGGGGGGGGGGGGAGTAGAGGGGAGGCAGAGGGAGAGAGAGCGAGAGAAGCAGACTCCCTGCTGAGCAAGGAGCCCAACGCAGGGCTCGCTCCCAGGACCCCAGGATCATGACCTGAGCTGAAGGCAGACGCTTAACCAACTGAGCCACTCAGGCGCCCCCCAAAATTTTTTAAAAGATCTTGACTGAGGTGTAGTTGACATAAGAAAAATGCACAGTTAAAGTGAACAACTGGATAAGTTCTGACATAGGTCTATACATGTGAAACGATCATCACACTCAAGATAATGAAGATATCCATCATCCCAAGAGCTTCTTTATGCCCCTTGGGAACCCCTCCTTCCAGTTCCTTCCTGGCCCTGTCCCATGCCCATGCTATACAACTCATCTGCTTCCTGCCAATTTAACATGCTATTGCTGTCCACTATTTTAGATTGTCTTTTTCTTTTTTTTAAAGATTTTATTTATTTATTTGACAGAGAAAGACACAGTGAGAGAGGGAACACAAACGGGGAGTGGGAGAGGGAGAAGCAGACTCCCTGCTGAGCAGGGAGCCCCATGCGGGACTTGATCCCCGGACTCCAGGATCATGACCTGAGTCGAAGGCAGTCGCTTAACCAACTGAGCCACCCAGGCGCCCAGATTGTCTTTTGATAAGGCCTATGAATCACACGTCTATATAAACAATGGTTGTTTACATTTACCTACATCTTTATCAGTTTATTGGTTCTGCATTCATTCTTGGATCTCAAGACTTTTCTTGAGAGATCATTCTTCGGAAACACATCCTTTATAAATTCTTCTAACCGATGTCTGTTGGTAGTAAATGTTCTTAGTTTATGAAAATCTGAAAATGTGTCTACTTCACTTCTGTACAGAAAGACGTTTTTCTAGGTACACAGTTCTAGGTTGTCAATGTATGTTCACTTAGAACTCTGAAGATGAGTCCACTATGTTCTGGTTTCCTTGTTGCTACAGAGACATCTGATGTATAGCTACCATTCCTTTGTAGACAATTTGTCCTTTCTTTCTGGATTCTTTTAAGATCTCCTCCTGTTTTTGGTGTACTACACTATACTACTAGGTGTGGATTTCTTTTTTCTTTTTTAAAGATTTTATTTAATTATTTGAGAGAGAGAGCAAGTGAGAGACAGCACGAGTGGTGGGGAGAGGCAGAGGAAAAGGGAGAAGCAGGCTCCCCGCTGAGCAGTGAGCCCAACGCAGGGGTTCGATCCCAGGACTCTGGGATCACGACCTGAGCGGAAGGCAGACGCCCAACCAACCGAGCCATGCAGGTGCCCTGGATTTCTTTTTATTTATTCTACTTAGTATTCATTGTGTTTCTGTATGTGTAGCTATGGATTTATAACTTTCACCAGCTTTGGGAATTCTTAGCCAATATCTCGTTAAATATCCTGTGTGTGTGTGCTAAGCCCTTCTATATTCTTTATCAAAGACTCTGATTAAATATATCTTAAGACTTTTTTCTGTGTCTCTTAACCATTCTCATTTTCCCATCTCCTTGCATTTCTATGCTATATTCCAGTCTATTTCTTTGGCCACATCTCCATTTCACTAATTATCTCTTTAACAACCATATTTCTCATTTCTAACAATTACATGGTTTTTTTTTTTCCATTTTGCCTGATTAATTCCAACAGTGAGCTGTTGCCTGCTCTTTTTATTTCTATAAATATTTCACTTATAGTTATTTATAAACTATATACATTTTATACAGATTATTGTTCTAATTTTAGGAGCTGACCTTCTTAGGGGTAAATGCATTGGTTTTTATGTTGATTATCACTGATGGTCAACTTATATGTTTGACAGTTTTTGATTGTCTAAATTAGGTAGGCACGCTTAGATACGATTTACATTCGCTTCTTCAGAGATCGAGCGGGTTCTCAGTTGAGGTTACTTTGTGCAACATTATACCTTAAAGCTCTCTTGCTTGCTTGGGAAAGTTAAACACAGCAGCTAGCACCCTACCAATGGGAAACCATGGGATGCTGTTTATCTGAGGTCGGTTATCTTGTTAAAAATCCCAGGGCGGTAGTTCTGATCAATATTCTGATGGCCATTTTCATCTAAATAAAAATTAAGTCTTCAGAAACACCACGTGCAAAATTTGAAAATATACATCTAAAACAACCGACTGGGACAAATTCTTTCTGTTGAAGGAAAAAAAATAACATTGACTCAGCAATATAAAAACGATTAAGAACCCAGAAGCACTTCTTAAGAAGATTATATTTTCTATAGACTCATGTATACATTATTAGAATATACATGTTGCTCTCTCATAAGGTCTAAGTACCATGTAAGTTTAGGGGAAAAAGATTAATACTACTTTTTTACATGAAAAACTAAAATGATCATTCTAAATCTTGACCTACTATTCATTAGTTATGAGAAACAAAAATTTTCTTTTCTTTCAAAAATTCACTCTTTATTTTTCACCCCCTTTTTAAAAACAGAAATAAAATGCCATCTCTCTATTCATTACTAGTAATCCTGAAATAGATTCTAATAAACAATGGGTGAAATATTTCACACTGGCTCTTTAGAAGGCAACTTCAAAGGCAGCTCAGCTGTAACTCATCCATTCATACTGGTAGGGGGAAAAAGAAGGCACATGACTTAATGAGCAGAATTAGAAGTGATTCTGAATGGCTTACCTGCTGCCTGTTTTCACAGAACAGTTTTTCTTGTGTCCTCTCTCAGCTCGGTTATCTCTCAGAAGCTGATGCTATACAAAGTGTTAAGACAAAGTTGTAGAAACAAAAATATTTTCATTATATTATTTTGTAAGTCGAAGGGTGCTCCTCCCACGCAAAGGGACACCATTTGCGCACTTGCGTTGACTTTTTTTCCCCCTACTGGTTTCTCTCACAACAAAGACCACTACTCTTACTAGAGATGCCCCCGACACTCTTGTAACAAAAGTGTTAGCAAGGGCTGCCAATCCAACGGTTCCCCGACAGCGAAACCGCTCTGACAGTCAGTTAAAATACAGCCAGAGCTGGAGGTTCTAGAACTCAGTCTTTATCCTAGTTCTCTGGAGTAGTCCTGGTTAAAGTAACATAACCTCTTGCCAATGGCCTCTACCATTGTGTTCAGCTGTGAATTTTTTGAGACTGTCATTTACGCTGACATGAAAGATCTAATATTTTCTCTGTATCTACGGGCCTAACATGGTAAAGAAACACACTTAAAACATTCGTTTTCAAAGAAATTATTGGCTTGGAAATATATAATTAGAAAGCATGTATATACATTTGATTGCCTCCTCAAAATGCCTCACCATCCACTTCCTTTCACACTTGCTTTATCCTAACTAATTGGAAAGAAAAAAACTCCGAGTAGTCAATACTCTTTACTGTGTGTTTGCTCAAACTGTAGCTTATCTTATTTATGCAGAAATATAATTATACACAAGACTGGGCCAAAAAGAAGTTGCATAGCATATTAGAAATTAACCCTAACAAAAACAGAAATCTTAAAAGTACTAATGCAGGATAGATCTAGGTTCTAATCCCAGCTGTGCCTGTAACTAACAAGTTACTAGGTTTTAATAACAGATTTGCCATTTACAAATTGGGTAGTCTTAGGCTAAGTATCTAACCCCCAGGCCTATCTGTAAAATGGAAATAGTATTATCTACTGATATGGTTGCCATGTTAAACAAGATAAACCAGGTAAAATGCTTAGTGCTATGACCAAAACATAAGAAGTGCTGAGCAAAACGGATCAAATGCTACCATTATGATTATAATTAATGAGCCTGGTTGTCAGTGGGTATTGTCTGACCAGTATCAATACCTTTTTATAAAAAACTGCTTTAAACTATTTAATGACATTATTTGGAATCAATTATTAGTGATATCTGGCCATCTTTGAGAGGAAACAGAACTTAATCAGATCATCAAGAATGTAGTTAGATCATTTATTTATTCTTTTAGGACTGTCTTAACTAAGTATCTTAAATTTCTCTTAAATATCTCCTTCTTTCCTTCCCCAACACCACCATCCTAGTCCAGACCATCATTTTCTCTTACTTGCAATGGCCTCCCTCCAGACTCACTCCTATCCAATCTATTCTCCACACTGCAGCCAGTAATTCTAAGATTAGATCTGGTTACATTACTTTCTGCAGATAAACCCCAAATCTTGTACAAGGCTTTCATGGCCCTTCATAATTTGATTACATTTCTCAACTCCTAATTTATTATGCTTCCTCCTACCCCAACCTAACCTTCCTACTTTTTTTCTTCTTCTTCTTCTTTTTTAAAATTTTAATTCCAGTATAGTTAACATACAGGTTCTATTAGTTTCAGGTGTACAATATAATGATTCGACAATTCTATACATTACTCAGTGCTCATTGCGATAAGTGCACTCTTCTTCCTCTGCACCTGTTTCACCCATCCTTCCACCCACCTCCCCTCTGGTAATGGTCTCTAACCCCCTTCTTCCTAAATTACATATCCCCGCCATACTGAACTTTTTAGTTTGCGGTGTGTACCACATTCTCTCTCACCTTTGGCCCTTTGCTTCCAGTCATTCATTCTGCTTGCATCTTCACAGTCCAGCACAGTGTCTGGTAGAGTTTTAGTGCTCAATAACTATTTGTTGAATGAATGAATGAATGATTGAATAAGTGTAATAAAGAAATAGAGAGTGAGATCTAGTATCTGATAGGTAGCTGAAGCACTATCTCATTATTACCATGTATAGAAAATGGCAACCATTTATCTTAAGTCCATTAATCTGAAAGTGTTTCAATTTAGAAACACTTCGTACCATGAAAACGAAATTGTTTCTGAAAATAAAAATAATTAATTACTTTGGCATTTCTAAGTCTAGTGCCTTTTAAAAACATATACAAACCAACATTTGTGACACAGATAGCCAGAGGTGAGATGATAAAATCTCTACGTCCACCTGAAATTAATAGTAGCGGGTAACTAACTTTTCTAATTTTAAGATAAACGACAGATACGTGAACGCTGTTTCTGCAGTTTGTGTTAAAACAGTTACAGCAAAGAACTCAAAATTCCAAACACAACGTTCTGAAATAAGAAAAGAATTCTACAGTTTAATTTTGAAAATGCAACTATAATGACCAAAATAAATATTAGATTGTACCTACTAGGTCTGGATAGTTCTCAGAGAGGCTACCACTTGGATCAACTTAAATGAGATGGCGCCTTCTCTGAACTCTGATGTAGAGCTCCTTCTATGAGATTCCTGTAAGAATTTCTTCTCTTCCTCAAATTTATAGTTTTGATGGGCTTTGTATATAAAAGGAGACAAATATCAGAATTATTTAATACATATGCTTCTATATTAAAAAGCTGCATCACAAATTTCCTCACTTTATCAATAAAACTATAAATCTAGGTGCATCTTTGCAAATTTAAAATCAACCCAAGATAAAAAAATACAAACTCAGATTTATGGGTCATGAATCCAGTGACTTAACAGAGGAGGCTAGATCTTTTAAGGGGCAAAGGAGAAAAAACTAATCCAGAATGTTATTAGAATAGAAAACACGTATTTATATTTGAAATTCTCAACACATTTCTGCTATGCCCCAAAGAATAAGAAAAAGGATGGCAGGGTGGGTTGGGGTAGGGGGCCCAGTCAGGTCGTGAGTTCATGGTCAAAGACACAAGGATCCTTGAGCTCTGCTCTACTAAGCGAGAGTAGCTCATCAGGTTTTGAGAAATTACTCACTCTTCTTACTGATAATTCTTCTGTTTCCTTGGACTACTATCAGTGTCACAAGTGAGGTCAATTTTCAAGATTCTGACTCAACCATGTCAACTCTGATTAATAACAGAACTTCTGAATATGGTGCGAAGTGCTTCTTACCTTCCAACTTTCAGATTGCTGGACTTAGGCCAGATGGAGACACAATTCCCTGATTAGTGACCTGCAGATGTATATTAAAAAATGACTCATATAAGAATTACATTAAAATTCATAAACACAAAACCTAGTACAGTGTGAGATTTACAAAAGGTTCACAATTTTTAAAACTACTGAATTAAACCAGGAAGAGAAGTATTCCTTGTGGATGATGGTCCCTCCTATCAGAAAGGGAGCTGGGAATTTCTTTGGCTCTTCATAATATTTTTACAAGATTATTAAAAGTTTAAAATCCCTAACACAAGAGAAGAAGCCAAGAGCAGAATTCTTCTCCAGCAATCCTCTCTTTACCACCTGATATTCAGAAGCATTTGCTCAGGAGTATTTCTGTTAGCAGCCACTTCTCAGTAATTTCTCAAACATCTACAGAAGAATTTTAAGTCTCCTCACATGTGGGTTCTCAGTGTCCTCACCCTAAAGGGACAACTAAGTAATATCTAAACTGTTGTCTATGACTCCTTAAGATACTTGTGAATTCAGTCAAAATGTCAAATCATTAGATTTTCAAAGAGGAAAAATGAGAATTAAGTAAGACCAAAAAAAAAAAAAATGATGCTTCACATAACTGTCTTTCTCTCCTTCCTTCCATTTCTGAACTGACTTTATTTCTCTTCTGGGGCCTTTATAACTGCCCTCTCTGTGGTTTTCTCAACCATTTTCCAACATACTGTGTCATTATTGCTTTCCTGCCCCAGATTATAACTAACACAGGCGAAAAGCTACGTTGTTTTTCTAAATACCTTCTTTCGTAGAGAGTATCTGATAGAAAATGGCTGATGAATAATAGTTATTTACTGAATCTGTAATAAAAGAGTGAGAAGTAGGCATGGTGTCAATGGATATGGGATAGAGCACTAAAGAACAGAAAGAGGAACTGTAAGACAGGGGAAGTAGAAAGGGGTGGGATTTCAAAAAAAAGTGGCAGTAATGTTATCCTTTCCTTATGTTACTAAGTTGGTATGGGAAAAAGAAAAGGTGTGCATGCATGCTAATAGTCATTCATTCAACAACATAGTGGAGGATTTTACATTTCTTCACGGTTTTGCATTTTATCACTTGCATTGAGATTTATTTAGCAAAGTTTACTGCGTTAGAGTTAGATTTGCATGGAATTAAGAAATTTGTATCTCTCAAAATGTAAGTGGTCTCTGTGTGGTTTGTATACGTACACCCAGGTATGGTCATTCCTCAGTATTCATGGATTCCATATTTACAAATTGCCTATTTGCTAAAATTTCTTGCTAATGCCAAGATCAATACTTCTGGCACTTTTGCAGTCCTTCACAGACATGCGCAGAGTGGTAAAAATTTGGGTCAGCGGTTCTGAACGCTCTCAGCTGAGGCCTGACAAGTCGATCCTTTGCTTCGTGTTTCAGCTCTCATAGTATAAACAAGTATCTTTTATTGTAGTCTGTTTAGTGCTATGTTTTTTTGTGTTTTTGTGTTCTTGTTTTTGATTTTATCATTTAAAATGGCCCCCAAGTATAGAGCTGAGGTGCTGAAGTGTTCCTAAGTGCAAGACTGTCAGGGACCTTACAGAGAAAATACGTGCATTAAACAAGCTTTCTTCAGGTATTCAGAATCAATGATATATATATATTAAATAAGGTATCATTAAACATAAACACACATCAAACAAGAATATGTATTGATCAATAAATGAAAATGCTGTGACCTCTCAGGAACCTAACCTTGTAATTCCCTAGGAGCAGTGTTTTGGTATTTGCTACTTTAGTGTTCACATCGACTTTATAACATAGCTACGGTAGATAACAAGAATCAACTGTACTCATTAATTAATGACCTACATTAAAGACAGAAATCTGAAATCATGTATCAAAGTTTAAACAAAAGGCAGATTCAAAAATTGGTCAGAAAGATTTTGAAAATTAAAAACAATGAAGAACTGCTCAACTTTCTTCTCTTTTTGATATTAGCATTGGTTGATTGTTAACTTCAGGAAAAAAAAGCTTGGCTGGAAGCAACCAGTTACACTGTGATATGAAAGACAACTTTATAACATGACTTTAGTATTTCTAAAGGGTGAAAGGAGCTTTAAAAAATTGTATTTGGGGATAATCTATTCTTTAGAAATAGTGGTCCATATTATTTTTTTAATGTGAGAAGTATCTTTAAAGGGGAAAATCACTCTTATGGAAAAGGGCAAGTTTACAAATACCATTAAAGCTGAATTTACATGATATTTTTCTTTAACTAGGCTCATGTGTATTAAGAAATTAGTATAATTTATAATGAAGTATTTAGCACCTTCCTTTTATAAGTAAAAGGAACTATGGTATACACAACCAACTGTGGCTCAGCTTAAGAAATAAAACATCACGAATATATTAATGTTACCAATTACCATTACAAAGTACAGCCCCCTCTGTCCCTACCTACCTACCTACCTACCCTTTGCAGAAAATGATCCCTGTTGATGTGAGGTTTTTCATTCTCATGTATGTAAAGCTATTTCTTACATTGCATATTTTTGGCCCACTTAATAACTTTTATAACTCATAATGAAAAAAACCAACAAGGATGCCAAGTCTAAAATGCATATGCTTTAAAACTTATCAAAAACTTAAGACGAAATTACCATAGCATGCTGCAGAGAGAAAACTAATACATTCAAGGGAAAAAGAAAGAAAGGACTCATTTTATATGTAAAGGTCACTAAAATGAATGTCAAGTTCTTGTTAAGGTGACTAGTCATTGTGCTGCCATGTACACTAGTAAAGCAATAAAAAAAAATCATGGAAAAATATAACATAAACTTGTAAGAAACTATTACCACCTTCTAAACTTCAAAAATAAAAATATTCTCTTGCTGGCTGACCTTATTTAATACAAATTAATTTCTTCAGCATATGTACTATCTTGCTACCTTAACTTTGTGAAAAACAAATATAAATTGTGAAGTCCTATAAACAAGTGAATCCCACAGCCTTCCTGTGGAGGTGACATTCATGACAGGGGAAGGTGGTGGTAAGGGAGCATTCTGATGATTACTGAGGATGATTCATTTGGTTAGTATATTAAGCACTGGCACAATCAACTCCTTTTTAAATAAGCTGGGATTTGTATCTTTTCTCATAGAGCTGATCTACTACCTTGAAGGGAGATAGTTAAATATTTGAAAGAGACTAAGAAACTTCCTTTTGGATTAGAATGTTCCTTACCTGGCCATGCTCTGTCCTAGCGCCAGGGCTAAACCAATGGCTGCAGAGGAAAGAGAAAAGGAGTTAGCATGAACCTAACTAAAAGCACATGCTCTCACGTGATCAGTCTGCATGTGCTTTAAGAAATGTATTCGCCACCAGCAACGGAGCCTTAAATATGCTTTATTTTAATGGATGTTTCATGTAATTCTAGACTTACACCAATTTTGACAGAATTGTAAGAGTGCTCATAACCAGTAATTTTCAATTTAATAAGCAAACTCAGAATTACATTTCCATTTAATTATGTTAACATAAACTGCTGGGACTGTATTCATTTTATGAATCAATTTTGGTTATAAAATCTTCAAATGCTATCATTTACCACAACTTAATTATAGCATCGTTACAACAAATTATTATGACCTTTGGATTGCTGGAGTTTTAAAAAACATTAAAAATACCAGAATATTATATCCTCTGGCTATGCCCCCAGGAATAATCACACAAAGCATCAGCTGGAGGTAGGTACCTTGAACCTGTTCCTTCCATTGTGATAACAACTTGGGTTGGCTGAGAACAAGTTCAACAACAACATTCAAAACACAGAAGTCACTGCACAGTTGACACCTTCCCTTGTCGTGTTGTCCTTGCCCTGGATGACCCACCCACATTGCTTCAGCTGCTCCTTGGATCCTCAGTAGTGACCCATCTGGGGATACCTTTTCAACTTCACAACTGGGGACTTGTGATTAGCTGTGTGCCTAGTCCTTTGGCAGTATTCTGCATCAAAATGACCCATAAACATCAAGGAATAGGAAATAGGAACAACTGTGGCAAATAAATCACTAAAAGCCCACAGAGAATGATACCAATGTTATTATTAATGCTATTTGTTTTTTCAAGAACAATAATATTGAGTACTTCTATTTACCAAGCACTCTTCTGACACATGACAGTGTATTATTTCCTATCCTCATTAAAATCTTACAAGGTTATTCTCATATTCCAGGTGCAGAAATGAGGCACAGACATTAGGCTATTTGCCAACAGTGTGCATCCATCATACCATACTGCAGAGGAACAAGACACATCAAAAGGGCAGATTTCCTAAGACTTCTATGTAATCTCTAGCCTCTGTGGTACTAACACCTGGGAATAAACAGCCTCTACATTAATAGGATTTGTCTCTGCTCCTACTGGAACACTTCTCAAGCTCACAGACGGTGATGTTCTTTGGCAAGTCACATTCTACCTTGATGTGGAATGGACACTTTTGGTATCTGTAAATGACATCTCGATTAATTACCAACTAGAAACAAACTATTTACTGCAGTTACCCAGACAACTTGACTAATATATTTCCCCCCTGCTATGACCAATGTATGATTTACTAAATCATGATGTGTAAGTGATCCATTCAGAGTTCAAGACAGAAGAGCAGATTTAATAGAACAGAAAAAAAAATCATTGATATGTTTTCAGATTACACATTATAATTAACTTTTGAGAAACAACCACTCTTTGTGTTTTAGTATCGTATCAAAGAATATCCACAATGATCTGAAATGAAAAGGCTATTAAAATACTCCTTCCTTTTCTTATCTACTACGTATCTGTGTGAGGCTGGATTTTCTTCATATGCTTCAACCAAAACATCTCACTACAGGTTAAAAGGGGAAGCAGCAACGAATCCAAGCTGTCATCTATTAAGCCAGACATTGAAGTGATTGGTGCAAACAGTGGCACGTTCTAATTTTTGGGGCAAAAAATGTCATTAGTTTTCATAAAAATATGCTATTTATGTTAACATGTAATGGGCTTACTATATATTTATATAGACATATTTTTTAGAGAGAGTGTGCATGTGCACGCACACGTGCATATGTGCACAAGAGTGGGGGTGGGGAGGGACAGAGGGAGAGGGGGAGGGAGAGGGAGGGAGAGAATCTTAACCAGCCCAACACAGGGCTCAATCTCACGATCCTGAAATCTTGACCTGAGTCGAAATCAAGAGTTGGACGCTTAACCGACTGAGCCACCCAGGCACCCCTGGGCTTACTATGTTTTTTAACAAATACATAAATACCACTAATATTCTTTTTGTTACAAACCGAGTCTTCATCTAGCTAGTTCACTAGCCCAGTGAATGGCAGCACCAACCTTCCAATGGACAACTAAACTCAGCTTGGACACCTTTCTTTTTCATACTCAAACCATCAGCAAGTTACAACTTTTCTTGTACCTACTAACTTGAATCCATTTATCATACTGCAGAGCTAGAGTGATGTTTTGAAGTTCAAATTTTGAATATTTAGTTATCCACACCCTTACCTCAAGCAAACAAATAAACAAACGGAAACTGAAGTCTGACGGGGCTTTCCACTGCTTTTCACTGCTCTTAGGAGAAAGAATCCCTAAATGGCCCACCAGGCTTAGCATCATCAGTCCTTGCTTACTTTCCTCCTGTCTCACTGAATACTCCCTCTTTCACATTCTGTGCTTACTCACTAGCATTCCTTTCATTGTCTGAACACAGTTATTCTCTCTGCTTGAAATGCTCTTCTCGTCACTATTCCCTTAATTCTTGGGGGTTTCATCTCGGGCTGTGGTCCTCAAGGAAGCCTTCCTTATCTCCATGTCTAGTTCAAATTCTTTTTTTTTAAAGTTCTCTGAGAGTTTCCACTTGGGTGGCGCAGTCGGGTAAGCCTCCGTCCGACTCTTTTTGGCTCAGGTCACGATCTCATGGTTGTGAGATCAACCCCCACCGTGGGCTCTGTGCTCAACACTGAGTCTGCTTGAGTCTCTCCCTCTCCCCCTGCCTCTCCCACTCGCACTCTCTGTCTCTCTCTCTACAATAAATAATAAATCTTTATTTAAAAAAGTTCTCTTTTAGAGTACTTAGCTCACTATATAATAATGCATTTGTGTGTCAGTATATAAGTACACACTTATGTGTGTGTCTGTTTTCTCTATTAGGGTGCGCCGTGAGAACAGCGATGCTGTCTTGTTCATTACTAGAGACCGAGCACTCAGCACATAGTAGGCCCTCACAGATATTTTCTGAATGGATGGATAAATGAATGACTTGAGATATAGGGCAGAGTTTTAACAACTAGAGGCACCAAGTGATTCTACGAAATGAGAAGAATAACAGCACTGGCTTAGGTGGTCTTCCAGATTCTCTTGGGGTCTCATGTTCTGTGGACCAGATGACCAGGATGTAAAGACACTCCTCATTCATTCATTTTTTTCCTATGAAACAAAAAGTCAATTCTAAAACTATGCTTCAACTATGCTCAAGGGAGCCTTCATTTCTTTCATTAACCTGCAAAAGTAAATCCAGGAGGTTCAGACTGGTGTGCTTGCTAAATCATGGGTTTTAGAATCTGAAAGATCTAAGTTTGAACACAGGCATTGGCACTTACTAGCTAGGTGAACTGTGACAAATTACTTTCATTTTCTGAGTGTGGGTGCAACACTGGGATTTAGAGGAAAAATATTTATTTCGTTATTCAGATGATCAAAATGTATTTCTCAGATATATTTGGTCTTATTCCATGGTTCCTGGCTCACAGCTCCCAAAACCCTTGGCATTTCCCAAGGGTTGAGAGTGACACATTGTTATGTTAATGAGGTGGCTTTTGGACCTTACCTGAAGCTGGGAGCTAGTTGCCAGGGGAGCCAACTAGGTGATTAGGGGGTTGGATTTTTCAGTCCCAATTCCTGACCTCTGGGGAGGGGAGAGGGCTGGAGGTTGAATCAATCCCCAAGGCCAGTGATTTAATCAATCATGCCTATGTAATAAAGCCTCCATAACAATCCAAAAAGGCAAGGTTCGAAAAGTTTCCAGATAGGGGAAGAGGTGAAGATGCAGGGACAGTGGCATTTATCTGGATAGGACGTGAAAGCTCCACACCCCCTCTCCCATACCTGGCCGTGTGTATCTCTTCCATCTGGCTGTTGCTGAGTTATATTCTTTTATAATAAACTGGTAATCTAGTAAATAAAACATTTCTCTGAATTCTGTGAGCAAATTAAATAAACTCAAGGAGCGTGACAGGATGTGGGGACCTCTGATTTATAGCCAAAGTCCAACTGGTGTCCTAAGTTGGAGGCAGTTGATGGAACCTCCAATTTGTATCTGGTGGGTCAGAAGCACAGGTAACAGCCTGGGCTTGGCAGCGGCATCCGGAGATGTGGGGCATTAGGGGGCAGGGCAGTCTCGCAGGACTCAACCCACAGCCCACGACTTGTGCCATCTGATGCTACCTCTGGGTACCGAGTGGCAAAACTGAGTTGAAGCAGGACAGCCACTTGGTGTCCTGGAGACTTGCTTGTTGTCATGAGGAAAAGCCAGTGTCAGAAATGAAGCATTCTGTATGAATGTTAAAGAAGACACACAGGAGGGGCATGTAGGTGCTTCAGTAGGTTAAATGTCTGCCCTCGGCTCAGGTCATGATCCCAGGGTTCTGGGACTGGGCCCCACATCGGGCTCTCTGCTTGGGGGGAAGCCTGCTTCTACCTCTCCTTCCTGCTCGTGCTCTCTCTTGCTATCTCTGTCTCTCTCTCTAATAAATAAAATCTTAAAAAAAAAAAGACATATAGGAGAGGAAAAAGTAGGAGGGAAAAATCTGAGTGTTTCCATTATATTTGGCTTCTTCCTCATCTATACAATAAAATTAATCCCACTTCTCTTATAGCCTTGGGAAGCTTAAACAAGGCTAAGAACCTAGAATAGAGGAGGTGTTTAGAATAAATATTCATTTTCTTCTCCTAGAGTACACAGTGGAATACAGTAATATGTGAACTTTTATTCTGTGAATTTCTGTAATAACTTACCTATTTATTCCCAATTGTCAGTAGATACACTAGTGTTCATGCGTAATATTTACAGGTTCCCCCAACAGTTTTAGTGTGTTATCATACATAATAGATGCTGATTACACTGTTGTTTTTTTTTTTTAATTGACTTTTGGTTGAGTAGAATATACCATGTGACTTTCCAAAAGTCAAATTATCTATAAAATGGGGGTGTTATGTCTGCTTCAGGGAGGCAGTAAAAACACTGGAGTGGTGCATATGAAAATACTCTGGAAAATACAATATACTATCCAAATAAAACATTATCATCATCATCATCATCATCATCATCCTAAAATGTTTTACACCTAGTTTAATAATTTTTCTGTATTTTACATAAGTACCTTATAAAAATGTCTTACATAAAAGACTGTTCCTATCCTTATTCCAGAGATAAAAATTAAGATACTTGTAAGCTAAAACGACTTCCCAAGGGAATCACAGTAAATCAGAGGAGGAATTGATCCAGTATATTTTATTTATCTCAATCTGAAGTTAAAGCCACTTTTACTTTTATAAAGCAATAGATGTTAAATTTCAAAGTATGAAAGTATTCCCAATGAACTAACCTTTAATCCAGGCAAATCTTGCTTTAAGCAAACTCGATATTTATACAAAAGATAAAATAAAGTGTAAATATTAGCTTTATAAAGGAATTCATCATAGGATTACAGGTAGTTACCCACTTGCATTTAAAATAAGTTTTGATTTACATATAATGCCTCAGGTAAATGTCCTATACTTTAGAATGAAATAAAAGCAAATATAAATATCATTTTAAAAATCAATTAATAGGGCGCCTGGGTGGCTCAGTGTGTTAAGCGTCTGTCTTTGGTTCAGGTCATGATCCCGGGGTCCTGGGATCGAGCCCCGCATGGGGCTCCCTGCTCCTTGGGGAGCCTGCTTCTCTCTCTGCCTCTGCCTCTCTCTCTCTCTGTCTCTCATGAATAAATAAAGTCTTTAAAAAAATCAATTAATATATCATATTTACTCAATTTAAAAACAGGTATCTCATAAGTGATTGGAAAAAAAGGAAAAATTCTGGAACCATTTAGGGTTAGTATAGAAACGCTTGGTAGAGTGAATAGAAAGTTACTGCAAAAATGAAGCTTTCAGTATTTAAAAAAAAATGTAGTCATATGTTAGTTTTATTTTCTGCATTTTCATATTTGTATTTTCAGAAAGTCAACAGAATAATTAAACGTGAATTTCAAAACTTAACATGTTATTTCTCAGAAATTCTTCTCTGTCTCTGCTTTAGTTGGATTGAGGTTCTTGTCACTTTTTGTGTACCTTTCTGCAGTTGATGAATATTTCATTTATCTGGGCTAAATATTTTCTATTCAAAGAGACCTAACATATATTAACAACTGGACTATCTATACAATATATATACAATTATATACGATTATACAAAATATAAATATGCGACTATTACATGTTAGGTATTATTTTATTAACAATCACACTTTCATAATTAAGACACTCTGCAAGGCTTCTCAATATCTGCACAGAGCACATCTTATTTTACCTTTAAAACTGAGATTCCATATTCTGAGGTGTGCAGCAAAGTTGGCTGTTCACCAAATTTCTATAAGTCTTTTTTATAATTGAAGTTATTGTCAAATATAATTTTTATAGAAACTATCCAAACTTTTATTGTTTTTAAAGATTTTATTTATTTATTTGAGAGAGAGAGAGAAAGGATAAGCACAGGGAGCGGCAGAGGGAGAAGCAGATTCCCTGCCAAGCAGGGAGCCTGACATGGGGCTCGATCCTAGGATCCTGGTATCATGACCTGAGCTGAAGGCAGACGCTTAACCGACTGAGCCACCCAGGTGCCCCAATCCAAACTTTTATTAACCAACTTCTACGACTCTCATAAACTGAGCTGAAAACTTTCTTTGATGTATGCTTTTCCACATTGAGTGCCCTGCTGGGCGTTCCTTCTATTAACTCTGAAAACATCCTTTTTCACTTCCCAGCTCAGCAGCCCTGCTTCTTTCGATTGGTCATTTCTAGGCTGCCCTACCCTAAACCTGGTTGACCACACAACCATATAACCACATGGTTTCAAAACTGAAATTCCTAAACATTGTTGTGTTGGAGCCTGTAAAATATTTTTTCCCTTACTCATTAGGATCTGTTTTTAAGCCTGAAATTCTATGAAGTAAAATTATTTTAAGTACTGCTGTATCAGATTGTTTTCGAGGTGACCTTCTAAAGCAAAACACATATCGACTTAGAAGAATCACAGTTAATTGAATGAAAGCAGTACTTGTTGCTTACTTCCAATTAGAAGTTGCTGAATATTTGGTAATTTAATGACTATTTCTAGCCATTCTTTCGGATAAGTTATCACAGCTTTGAGGTAAACTGCAGTAGGGATGACAGGACGATTAGTCTGTGCTTTCCCCATGCTTTTGTGCAAGTTATCAGGAAGGGGGTGTGTCTTTCCCTCACTAGCCAGTAGGGGAACTGGATAACCTTGACCCCAGAGCCTATGATTTGATGAGTAAGGCATTGTGCTGCATGTTGTAAGAAACTTAAAGAAGAACAAGATGAAGTCTCCAACCATGGCAAACTCATGGTCCATACTAGAGTAAATGAAGCATGTATATAGTAACTATATTCTAGAGAATAATGTGATAAATACTATAATCAAGTAGAAATAAAAACGTCAAGGGAGAATATAGAAGGTGCAGAAAATGGCTGGTGGCACTTCTGTGGAAAATACCAAGGATTCCTTAAAGGCTGCATTGCCTCCTTGATAGCCCTGGAAATGCCTACACTTCCAGACTTCCGGTAATGTAAGTAAACTAAACTGCAATTTGTTTAAACCATTATTTGTGGAACTTTCTGTTACTTTTTCCCGCAACCATTCTATATAACACTGGTCTTCAACCATTTTTGTGTACACGTTGTCTGATGCAGTTAAGAAAATACCCTCCTCACATATTTTAGGTAGAAATCTAAAATTTTTCACCATAAATTTAAATATTTGCAAAAGATTAGTTTTCTCTCAATTGTATATATTAATATTTTAGAAGAAAACCATTCCACCACTCTTAAATATACACACTGGAAACCAAGTATCATCACCGATTTGATATCCACCATCAATACATTTGAAAACAAAACAAAACAAAACACCATGAAAACCACTTCTTTAAAAGTTGAAAATTTACCTGGCTTATTTTTGTCCTTGAACTCCATGAATTTTTAATATCACTGTCACATAGAAGTTTATTCTAATGTAATATATTTTTATGCTCGAAAGCCTTTTATCAGTAACCTTGCCATACTCCTCTACAACTATAATGTGTGTCTTATCTATCTATCTATCTAATTTTCTTAAATTTCTGTGACTATAAAACTAGAGTTAATAAATTATTTTGATGAATTTATTGGTCAGTCAACACTGATAACTACTGTTAGTTGATAACAGTTATTTAAGATCTGAAAAAGTTATCATTAGTATTTAATTAATGAAACTAGCATAAATATATTTTGATAGTCCTAAACATAAAATAATACAATTTTATTAGGAATGGCATCATAAAAAATCTTTTCCCCCAAACTAGTTCATGTAGCCATTGATGAATATTACCCTTTAGCATCAATTCTTTTTTTTTTTTTTTAAAGATTTTATTTATTTATTCATTAGAGACAGAGAAAGAGAGAGGCAGAGGGAGAAGCAGGCTTCCCAAGGAGCAGGGAGCCCGATGCAGGACTCGATCCCAGGACCCTGAGATCATGACCTGAGCCGAAGGCAGACGCTTAACCATCTGAGCCACCCAGGCGCCCTTTTTAGCATCAATTCTATTCATACTTTTTATTTTTATCGATTTGAGTGCTCAGAAACCTTGTTCACATAAATTGGGAGTGGAAATAAAAAGAATTTGGTTAGAGCAGTCATTTGATTATTGAACTCCTTCAGAGATTTATGCCAAAAATCACACAATGATTTTTAGATTAAGCAGTATTTTTAATAATCTACCAGCTGCTAAAAACAAAGACTTAGAAACTATCTACCTAATTTGCAAAAGGCTTTGTGATTTGGTCATTAGAGTCAATCTGTCAACATCAATATCAGCACAATATTTGGAATGTCCCTCTGTTTGGAATCCAAAAGGATTTTACACTGTGAAGCAATGTACCAAAGTAAGAGTAGGACCGGGGGTGGGGGAGGAGGGGGAGTGTCTTTTTTTTCCAAAGTGAAAGAGAGGCAATTGTGAAAAATAAGAATCAGCAAAATAACCAGGGCTAATGATTTCAAAAAAGAAGGAGGTATATATTTATGCAAAGGAATCTGGAAATTGACTTCCTTAAAACTCTTGGTGACCAGGATTGCCTTGGAAATTATTTGCATATCCTGAGGGTATGAATACCTCGTTTTTTCTATTATGAGACACCGAATGTGGCAGCAAGAGTCAGTTTTATGTATCTGACTTTATAATAGGGAGCAGGTTGAATGAAAGTATGGACTTAATTATCTGGACAAGAAAGTTGGGGAAACTAAACTATGTCCGCACTTACCTCGAAAACTATATAACTTTCTCCTGTTAAAGGAAATGTTAGGAAAATTTCAGATATTGGGTTTCCTCCCCAAGACAATGAAAGAGACAAACTGAAGCAAAATGTGTCAGTTTTAAACTGACTGAGAAAGTGGCTAGGACCCAGAAAGGTACTAACTCAACTGGGACTGGGTGTGTGTGTATGTGTGTGTAGTGCAAATAACTGTGTACTTATTTGTTAGTGTAAAATAAAATTCCCATAAAGCTGTATCCTATGGTGTCTCCCCAAAAGAAACTTGTAGAAGGTCTACAAGGCACCTTCTTCATTTCCTCTACCCAGGTAAGGGGCAGGCCTAAAGAAAGGGATGAAAATACAGATTTGCTAAAACAGGTACATTCAGCCTACAGCTTACAATTCAAGTTTAAGGAAAGACTCATAATTAGGGAACCGCAGGTGGGAAAATCAGGTTTGGAACTCCTATGTGGAAACGGGCATGGACGCTAGACTGAATGGGGCTATGACTACCATGACTAGGGCTCTGGTCTAGATCTCCCTCAGAGTGCCTCTCTGTAGGATTTCTCTGACAAACAGGGTGAACCCGCTTACTAGAGGTTTCTTAAAGACAGGTACCTGCCCTCTGGAGGTCATTTTTTCACATGGCCTCAGGGCAGAAGCCTTTAAGCTAAAAGCTAAGTAAGGATATAGGAAGAACATCAAGGCCAGTAGCCATTTCCACGCAAGGAATTGCAACCATAAACACAACTGAAACCTATTACATTTTTGAAGGAACCCTAACGCCTAAACAAACAACTTGGCCACTTGTGACTTTAGTCTGTGACTTTAAACTCCTGCTGATGTTCACTAACCAGAAAGGGGCTGCTAGGAATGAAGAAGGTGACAGAGGAGGCTACTGAACTCCCTATTTCCATGGACACACCGATTGTACAGCTACACGTGGAACAATTTTCTCTGAGAGAAATCCAGAAACTAGTTGAGTGACTCCTACATGTTGGGCAGATGAGAAGAAACCCACATTGAAGTAGGCAGGAAAGGCTGAGACACATTCTCACCATAAACCCCACCCTTGGCACTAGGCCATATACTCGGGGGGAACCCCAAATTCCCAATTTCTCCCCAAGGAGCAAAGGGTTTGGAACACATACCTAGTGTCCCAACTTTTAGGACTCCCACCCTCGGATGGGGCCCCAAAACATCTAGCTCTGAGTGCCAATGGGGCTTGTGTCCATGAGACCTATAGGACTATAGCAAGCAAAGAGGAAGTTCTTAATGGGCATGCGAATACTTACCACAACAAAAGCAGTTCTAAGAGGGAAGTTTACAGTGATAAAATCCTATATTAGGATATTAGGGAAAAAAAAGATCTCAAATAAATAACTTTACACCTTAAGGAACTATAAATAGGAAAACAAAAACAAAAACAAAAACTAAGCCCCAAGCTAGCAGAAAGAATTAGAGTAGAAATAAATGAAATAGAGAAAAAAGATAATAGAACTGGATGAGTGAAACTAAAAGCTAGATTTTGTAAAGATAGAACAGACAAAACTTTAGCTAGACTAAGAAAAAACAGAGAAAACTCAAATAAATAAAATCAGAAATGAAAAGAAGACATTGCAACTGGTAACACAGAAATACTAAGGATCATAAGAAACTACTGTAAACAATGACAGGCCAACATATTAGATACTATAGAAATGGATAAATTCCTAGAAATACAGAAGTCTACCAATTTCAAACAATAATTAGAAAATCTGAACAGACTAATTTCTAGTAAGGAGACTGAAGCAGTAATCACAAAACCTCCCAACAAAGAAAAGCCCAGGACCATATGACTTTACTGGTGAATTCTACCAAACATTGAAAGAAGAACTAATAGACAGCCATTGTAGTACACTGAGCTCCACAAACACAGCTCTGGGGCAAGTGAGAGCCAGACAGGCACTGGATGACTTTGTGCCTCATTGAAGAAAAATAAGTAAACATGGGCAAAGAAGGTCCCAAGAAGCTGAGGGGCAAAATTCCATCATATGCATCCCTTGTGCAAACTTCCCAGGAGAAGCACAAGAAGAAGCATCCAGATACTTCAGTTAACTTCTCAGAGTTTTCTAATAAGTGTTCAGAGAGGTAGAAGACCATGTCTTTCAAAATGAAAAAAAAAAAAAAAAATTGGGGCACTTGGGTGGCCCAGTCAGTTAAGCGTCCAACTCTTGGTTTTGGCTCAGGTCATGATCTCAGTGTCAGGAGACTGAGCCCCATGTCAGGCTCTGCACTCAGTGCACAGTCTGCTTGAAATTCCTTCCCTCTTCCTCTGCTCCTCCTCCAACTTGCATGTGCTCTTTCTCTAAAATAAATAAAATCTTAAAAAAGAAAAAAATTGAAGACATGGCAAAGGTGGAAAAGGCCCATGTTGAAAGAAAAATGAAAACTTATATCCCTCCTTAAGGGGAAACCAAAAGAAGTTCACCCAATGCACCCAAGAGGACTCTTGTGGCCTTTTTCTTGTTTTGTTCTGAGTATCACCCCCAAATCAGCATCCCAGCCTATCCATTGGTGATGTTGCAAAGAAACGGGGACAGAAGTGGAATAACTCTGCAGTAGATGACAAGCAGCTTTATGAAGAGAAGGCTGGAGACAAGTACAAAAAGGAGACTGCTGCCTACAGGAGACAGCAGCTATGAGAGAGCCTGCTGAGGCAAAAAACGGAGTCATCAAGGCTGAAAAATAAACAAAAAAGAAGAGGAAGATGAGGAAGATGAGGAAGATGAAGAGGAAGAAGATGATGAAGAAGAGGATGATGAATAAGTTGGTTCTAGCACAGGTTTGTTTTTTTCTTGTCTATAAAGCACTTAACCCCCTTTATACGCAACTCATTCCTTTTAAAGAAAAAAACCTGAAATGTAAGGCTGTGTAAGTTATGGTTTTAAACTGTACAGTGTCTTTTTTTGTATGGTTAACATACTACCACATGTGTCTTTAGATAGTCTTGTCCTGGTGGTATTTTCAATACCCACTAACCTTGCCTGGTACAGTCTGGGGGTTGTAAATTGGCATGGAAATTTACAGCAGCTTCTTGTTGGTGCACACCACAAATTTATATATAGGAATGGTACTGTTCTCATTTTCCCTTGTCTCTGAGGCAGCTAATACAAAATAACTGTTCTGTTAACTCAATACCACTCTGTAGTTGCAGAAAAAAAAGAAAAAGAAAAAAAAACTGCATTTTTTGTTTTGTTGACATTCTAATGCCTCTAAGCAAATACAATTTTTAAGTTGAAAATAAATAAAAAAGAATTAATACAATATCCTTCTCAAATCTTCCAAAAAATAAAAAAGGAGGGAATACTTCCACACTGCATCATTGTGAGATCAGCATTATATTCTGATACCAAAGCCAGCAGATAAGGACACTACAAGAAAATTATAGGCCAACATCCCGATGAATATAGATGCAAAAATCTTCAACAAAATATTAACAAACCAAAATCATTAAAAGGATAACACATAATGATCAAGTGGAATTTATTCCAGGGATGCAAGGATGATTTAACATCTGCAAATCAATAAATGTGACACACCAAATTAACAAAAAGAAGGATAAAAATCATATGATCATCTCAATGGATGCAGAAAAAGCATCTGACAAAATTTAACATCCTTTCATGATAAAAACTCTGAACAAACTGGTTATAGAAGGAATGTACCCCAGCATAGCAAAGGCCATATATATGACAAGCCCACAGCTAGCATCATACTCAATGGTGAGAAACTGAAAGCTTTTCCTCTAAGATCAGGAACAAGACAAGGATGCCCCCTCTCAACACTTCAATTCAACTTCGTTTTGGAAGTCCTATCCTAAGCAATTAGTCAAGGAAAAAAAAAGACACCCAAACCAGAAAGGAAAAAGTAAAATTACATCTGCTTGCAAATGACTTGATATATAAATAGAAAACTCTAAAAACTTTATCACAAAAAGCTGTTAGAACTAATAAACAAAATCAGCAAAGTTGCAGAATACAAAATCAAGACACATACATCAGTTGTTTCTACAAAAAAACTATTAGAAAGAGAAATTATGAAAACCAATCCCATACATAACAGCATCAAAAATAATAAAATACTTAGGGGGCGCTTGGGTAGCTCAGTCATTAAGCGTCTGCCTTCAGCTCAGGTCATGATCTCTAGGGTCCTGGGATCGAGCCCCACATCAGGCTCCCTGCTCAGCGGGAAGCCTGCTTCTCCCTCTCCCACTCCCCCTGCTTGTGTTCCCTCTCTGTCTGTCAAATAAATAAATAAAATCTTTAAAAAAATAATAAAATACTTAGAAATAAATTCAGTGAAGGAGGTAAAAGATCTGTACACTGAAAACTATAAAATATTAATGAAAGAAATGGAAGAAGGCACAAGTAAATAGAGAGATCTTTTATGTTCATGGACTGGAAAAATTAATATTGCTAACATGTCCATACTACCCAAAGGAATCCACAGATTCAATGTAATCATTATAAAAATTCCAATGGCAGTTTTCACATAAAGAAAAACAATCCTAAAATTTGTATGGAGCCACAAAGACCCCAAATAACCAAAGCGGTCTTGATAAGGAATAAAGCTAGAGGCATTACACTTCCTGGTTCAAACTATATTACAAAGCCATCATCATCAAAACAGTATGTAACTGGCTAAAAACAGACACAAAAGTCAATGGAACAGAATAGAGAGCCCAGAAATAAACCCATGCATATATAGTCAGTTAATTTTGACAAAGGAGTCAAGAATATACACTGGGGAAGGATAGTTTGTTCAGTAAATGGTTCGGGAAAACTGAACAGCCAACTTGCAAAAGAATGAAAATGGAGCCCTATTGTATGCCATACCCAAATATCAACTTAAAATGGATCAAAGAGTTGAACACAAGATCTGAAATCCTAAGACTCCTAGAAGAAAACAGGAAGTAATAAGCTCCTTGAAATTGATCCTGGCAATGATCTTTTTGGATCTGACACCAAAGCAAAGACAACGAAAGCAAAAATAAACAAGTGGGACTACATCTAACTAAAGTTTCTGCACAGCAAAGGAAACCATTGACAAGATAAAAAGGCAACCTATGGAATGGAAGAAAATATTTGCAAACCACATATCTGATAAGGCGTTAATATCCAAAATATATAGGATACTTGTATAACTCAATAGCAAAAGTAGGCAAAGGGCCCGAATAGATATTTTCCCAAATATTTTTACCATTTTCCCAAATACTTGCAAGAGCAAAATCCCAGGCTATAGGGGACAGTGAAGTAGAGGTCATATTCAGGAAAGAGAGGCAGACCAGAGAGCTGGACCATTATCTATGAGGGAGAGATAATGGTAAGGTGGAAAGGTAATGAGCCAGATAGTGGAGAGTGTCTAATAATATGCTCACGAGGCTTCTTCATTGTCAAAGAGGCAATACTGGGGGTTTATAAGTAGGGAATAAAAGAATCGGAACTGAACTTAAGTAGTAGAAGTAAGTAGTATGTACTCAAATAGTGAGAAAACAGAGACAGAGGGCATCTGGGTGGCTCAGTTGGTTAAGTGTCTGCCTTTGGCTCGGGTCATGATCCCGGGGTCCTGGGATCAAGTCTCCCCTCGGGCTCCCCCTGCTCAGCGGGGATCCTGCTTCTCCCTCTCCCTCTGCCTGCCACTCCCCCTGCTTGTGCTCTCTCTCTCTCTCTGTCAGATAAATAAAAATCTTTATAAAAAAAGAAAACGGAGGCAGAAAGATTCCCTAGGATCCTATAGTAATATAAAAGATAAAAGAGCTTATTTAAAATAATGAGGCAGGAAGTGGAAAAGATGGGGCGAGCATGAGATACTGAAGAGACTGGACTGGACTGGCAGCATGTAGGGTGTGAGGTAGTAAGATGATTCCATTTTAGTCATGACTGTGGACAGAATGGTACTCAAACACATTAGGGTAACTAAGGAAACTCTAAAAATAGTGACATCTGAGTTCCAACTGCAGAGAATCTTATTTAAGTGATTAAGAACCACTGGGGAGATTGGTGAGGAAGGGACATTAGGAGAATACCATGAAGGTCATACCTGCTAATTTGAGAAGTAATACTCAGTTGACAGTATCCAATTTGTCCCATTTTAAATTCATACTTTCATGTTTTCAATCACCCAATAACTATTCACTGCCCACAGGGCACTGTTAAGACAGGACTACAATAGTGATAAAGAGATCTGTCTGTCCTCAGTGCATTTACAATCATTACCAAATACAATTTTTGGTTTGAAAACAGCTCTACATCTACTTGCTAGAGTTCTTGATTCATATCACAGCAAAAAATTAAGAAGGAAATATACAAGTCTTTTGCTTGCCAATCTGAGTTAATAACTCTTTCTTCTTTCTCTTTGAGAGACAATAGAGAAAAGGTCTTATAGGATAATAAAAATGAATGAAATAAACTATTAAAAGGGAAGATTATGATATTGTAATCTATAAAATAAGTACTACAGAAACTAATAATCTGTATAAATACTATTTTATATTATATACATTATATTTATATTAATAATCTATGTAAAATAAGCTATTAAAGAACAATAATTTATTTTACATTGGCTAAGGAATGGATTTAAAAGCTAGGCTCTAATGGATCCTAACAGGACTGCTTGCCAGAAAAAATTCATTCAATCATTAATTCATGTCTTTCCACATTTTACGGCCTTTTTCAAGTTCAACCACCTTCACAGGAGACATGGTATTGACCCAAAATATATAACGTTTTCAAGTTCTTCCAATAAAGATATACTTAGAAATAGAACTAGCACCTAGAAATTCACCCAATAATTCACCAAAGTTAAAGCTCAAGTGCTTATACGTTTTAGAATTATTTAATAAATTAGACTCTCCTTTCTACTGTTAAATGAAAATACATTCTGGTCCCTTCACAGCTCATGCTGGGCAGAAGCAGGGAGCAGAGAAGTACTGAGCTAAGCAGTCACTTCCTCTGCACTTTAGTGCTTTAGAAAGAGTGGGGAGGAAGGGAAAGAGGAGGGATGAGTAGGAGGAGAGCTCGATGCTACTTAATGTAATGAAAATGTAGAAATTCCCATTCTATCACAAATAAAAGAATGACTGTATTCAAAAACCTTTATTTACATTTCTGCCACGGGTTGAAATGATTCCTGCATAACTGTCAATGGCATAAGGTATTTACTCTTTCTTAAGAAAGGTGCAAAATTAAACTACCTTTATTAGCAATAGCTCTCAATTTCCCGCAAGAAAGACGTAGACTACCCCAATGAGACCCTAAAAATTAGGGCATACTCACTCATGGTGATGAGAGTCTGGGGAAAAGTGAACCATCCTCTTGTTACTGACAGGACCAGGGGTGCTCACCTGAAAGGAGAGTTGAAACAAAAAATGTCACAGACGAGTTTCTAAAAGAAAAACAACAGCCCCGAACAACAGGGACATTTCCATTTGAGGGCTTCCGATCTAAAATGGAGAATAAAATGTTAATTCTCAAAAGCTAAACAACATTGCATGGACCAAAAGGGTCATTTCCTTTCTGGTAAGAATGGCCTCTTGTTTTGGCTCAGTGTAGTTCCTCTGAGAGAATTTTTAGACTATTTTAAAAGTACCTTTATAATAGAATGTTTCTTAAGAACCAGACCACTGACTCTTGTTTCCAAATATTGCTCAACTGTGCACATATTTAATCGTATGCGAAAAAAGGAGGCTCACTTAATTAGTGTTGAGCAAGCAATATTTCCAAAAACCAATTAACCAAAGTTAATTCCTAAATATAAATAACATGTTTTATAGCGCACACTTCTTCAATGCATCCAAAAACTGAAGTCAAGGAAGGAGACACGAGTCCTTTTCCTATAAAGTCAGAATAATCTGTGTATTTACACAGAACAAAATGTAATTTCACCTAAAAGAACAATGTTTTCTTTCTCTATTCCTAAATAAAATGAAAAATCTGCTAAAGAACTGAAGGTTCAATTTTTTTTTCATAATAGAAGCTACTCTCGTTAAAAAAAACTCAGGGTGGCTCAGTTGGTTAAGCGACTGCCTTCGGCTCAGGTCATGATCCTCGAGTCCCGGGATCGAGTCCCGCATCCGGCTCCCTGCTCGGCAGGGAGTCTGCTTCTCCCTCTGACCTTCCCCCCTCTCATGCTCTCTCTCTATCTCATTGTCTCTCAAATGAATAAATAAAATCTTTAAAAACAAACAAACAAAAAAAACTCACAACTTTTATTTTATGGAGGGTTCTCAAAAGGGAACGTGAGCAGCACCATGCAAGAAAGAATCTACAATCACAGTCAACAAGACATATCTTACGACAAAAGGTCCTAAGTTATGCTCTGCCATAATAATGATGATGATGATAATAATAATAATAATAATAATAAAGCCCCTCCACAATTATAAAAGTGCCACTTAAAGTATACAATCAGAAAAAAGCCCAATGAGGCAGAAAAATGCCTCTGAAAAAAACCCAACATTTGCAAAAAACGATTTATTCCTTTATCACTTGGGTCCCAAGGATACCAGCACACGCTCTGAAATTCCAAGAAATGCAAATATTGCAAGTGTGCGCAGATGATGACATCAAGAACCCGACGGCGGGAGCCCCACAGGTAAACATGTGGCTCAACTCCAGGACTACATCCTGCATTCATCTCAAAATGAGGTTTTCATGCTATTGCAGTGGGCATCCCAGGAATACAGTAATCCATTCTCTACACTGTGGCTCTGAGAAAAGCCGACCGTGCCTATGTCATGCTTTGTTAGAGGTTCATGATCACATTATCTCGTGGTGGACCTGACACTTTCATTCGGTTTACAGTATGTTCTATGCACAGGCAACTTATTTCCTTTGCCAGGACTGCTGACAACCTTTTCCACACTATATTAATCTTGTTTACTGACTTTATCTTGGTACAAATATCAGAAAACTGAACTTTCTATCTCAGAGAAAGAATAAACAACGTGTTGACAGAAGCAGAAGCTATTTTCAGGGCTAAAATTGCTTGTTTGCCTGAAGCTAGACTTAGGGAAAAATGTTTAAGTCTTGCTCTGGCTTGAAATACATAATCTGAAATTTAATAAATGAAGAAATTTCACATACACCCATGTGGTAAATTGCCTGATGAAAACAATGCAACTGAATACAATAAAACAGAATTTCTAACTAATTTATCCCACAATACAAATGTAAGCTTTCAATCTAGTCAGAAATAATCATACTGTGTATTTCTCAGAAATCATGTATGTATACATGATAAGCTCAATTCAATTGCTGTAAATAATGCACAAAAGATTTACAGGATCAAAGGTAGATATTTAAATGACTTTACATTTTTACATAATATGTGGCCCTTTTTTTAAAAAAAATAGGGCTGAATACCCTTTACTGTTATTTCAAGTCAATTTTTGTTTTACTTTTGAAGATATGCCAATAGCCATAATTTAGGATTATTTTTAAATGAAATTATGCAACGCGGAGGTCCACACACGATGATCTCAGGGTTCATGTCACTGGTCTGCCTCAGGAGTAAAATGTTTTTACTCTGGGAACCTTTTGTGACTTTGTGACTAGACACCCTATACTGAAAATCTGAGAATAAGATCTTAATACAGAAATCAGTCCATGGAAAGCAGTACTATACTCAAGTTCCAGTGTATTTTAAATATGGAAGCATGGATTATTAGTAGGTAATTCAAAGTATTATAAAATACCAAGAAACACTGTTATAAAATTCTTTCTAAAAATTTATAATTTAGGGTGAGATAATCCTCTTTATAAAAATAAATGAAGCAGTTTTTTAAACATCACATCCAAGTAATAATTTCATTCCCAAAAAATATGGCTTCCAGTTACTCCAGAAACGTCTAAGAAAGAACACATTTAAAAACATCATCTCTTTAAAATATCCAATAAAATATTCACAGAGTAAAGTTTATTTGTTAGAAAAAGCAGATTTTAGTCCACAAGATTAGATAGGGAACAGGTATTCTGTTCTTCATGAGAAACAGTATCTCCACAATCCAGCTCTCGTTATTTGTTAATAAGACTCTGGAGACATTTATGTAATTAGCCAATATTTACTGATGACAATCTTAGACATCACACTATCTGCCCAGAATTCTTACAATTCATTTTTAAATGTTATTACATCAATAGTGACTACATTCCTAAATAAAATAGGTATATTTCTTCTCATTACCTATGTTTATTCCTCCAATCAGGAAGTTAAAAAAAAAAGAGATATCCCAGCCCAGAAAGGAATGGGTGGCCTCTAGATAATAAAGGATTTGCCAACTTCTGGCCTTTGTGGATTGTGAAACAAACTGTAAAGCTAAAAGATCACATGGGTCTTAGTTTTTGCTATTGTTGTTTACAATCAAGTGATCAACTTCAGAAAACAGGAATATCATAGTGACAGAAGAAAAGTAAGTAACCGTTGTACAAGAAAGTACCACTGTCCAGGCGCCTGGGTGGCTCAGTCGTTTAGCGTCTGCCTTCGGCTCAGGTCATGATCCCAGGGTCCTGGGATCAAGCCCCGCATGGGGCTCCCTGCTCCGCGGGAAGCCTGCTTCTCCCTCTCCCACTCCCCCTGCTTGTGTTCCCTCTCTCGCTGTGTCTCTCTCTGTCAAATAAGTAAATGAAATCTTTAAAACAAAACAAAACAAAAAAAGAAAGTGCCACTGTCAAAATTCAGAAGGTCAGTAGGTAAGAATATATGGGACATTTAGCTAAATGACATCAATGACAAAATATCTATTCTCTCCATTTCATTAGATATATTAAGACAATTTCTTATTCTTTCTGTCACTGATTTATTGACACCAATTTCATAACTTTCCTCAAAAGATAAACAGAACACTTGGTTATACATCTCATTGTCATTTTGTTGTCATCAAACCCATCCCATTCTTCTACAATTACATACTTGAAAAAATTACTTCCCAAATCAGGGAAACGTATTTGAGACACAACGGATTAATGAAAAGCTTGTTCAATACGGATGATATCCTACTCATATTTTCAAGGATTAAGGTTCCTTCTGTAAATGAAGGAAGTGTTATGGCCCCACAGAAATACAAGAAGCTGTTACTCTTTCTTCTCTCCCTCTGATCCAGTCATTCTCCTTCAACTTTGATCTTATATACAATTACATTTTATTTGCTTTCCAAATGCTATTCTGCTTCAGTACCCACACTGACAAATACTTAGGGTGGCAGGCTGCCATTCGAAAGAAGGCCTTTCAATTTTGTGAGGACTGGTCAATCAAATCTGCCCGGCCTCCAGGCTATAAGGAGACCTTGCATGAGCCTTCCTGCCATTGTGTCAAGACCCAAAAGTTTTCTGCTTCTCTAAGGACCAGTATTAATTTGACTCAACTTCTCGGAAGAAAGAAACAAGCCCTCAAAGTTTAGCAGGCTCTGTATGAAGGCCCCCCTGGTACATTCAACAAATGTGTCAGTCAAATATACGTGACAGATACTAAGGAAAACAACTGAACAAAACCAGGCTTAAAAATAGGACTTGAAACCCTGGGGGTAGAAGTGAGGGGAGGAGGGCAAAGAGATGGAAGGGAGTTTATTATAGTTGCTCGTTACACATTTATCTTCATTAAAAATCAATCATAAGAAAATAATATCCTGAAAGATTTGTAGTAACTAATTTTAATTAATAGCTGTTAAAACAGATGTAAAAAATGTTCATCTTTTAACCCCTTACAGAAAAATACACACAAAGATTCTCCAAAAGTATTTCAAATGAGTTTTATATCGGTGTTCTAAAAAGTTCTGTTACGAGATAGGTGGAGAACGAGTAAAATATTTCATTGTGTCACCTATTCGCATATATAATATTACAGAATGGTCACAATTCACAAAAGGCACAATCTATTTGGGGATGGAAAACACCCAAGAAGATAACACTAGAATTACTTTTAAAACAATGTACAAAAAAATAAAAATTACTTTAGAATGATTTTTAAAGCAATACACAAAAATGATAACTCAGGGAGCATAAATTGGGTATCGTTTATAAGATTAAAGGGAAACAAAGTAGTTATCTGATTTAAGAAGAATGGGGGGGGGGGATGAGAAGGGAGTTGTATGCAATTCTCTGTCCCTGCTCCAATCCATCTTACCAACTTGCCAAATTCAACTTTCTAAATCACTGCTTTTCAGATGTCAGTTTTCTCATTCCAGAGCCATCCATAGCTCTATGCTGAAAGTAAAATTAAAGCTAATGAGAAATGCATTCAAAGCCCTTCTCTAATCCAATCCTTACTTTCCAGGGTGATCCTTCTGCTCAGGTAGTAACTGACTACTCTCCATGTTCGAAACCCAAAACCGCTCTACTTGATTCAATTTAACAAATATTTACCTACTATGTATGTAAAATTAGCCTTATATTTACTATATAATAAGTGGTATAGAGTTCCCATTCCGTTGGGTGACTATTACACTGTCACAATGAGTAATCTTTTGGATGTCATGATAAAGTCCTGAGTTTAAGGAACCCCTTTCATTCCAAGATGTTTTGTTTTTTTTTTTTTAAAGAATAATAATAAAAAAAAATCAGCAAGTAATCCATATGCTAATTCATATTTTACCTTCATGTGTCTAGATTTCTATTAAAGTAAAATGTGTATTTATACAGCAGACTAGCAAAAATCCTCTTTACTGGCTACAAGAAACTAAAAAGTAGTAGGTACAAGCAGAACGCCTGATGTGTGCTTGGGAATGTGTTGGATAGGAGGGAGAGGTCGCTGTAAATCTTTAGCCTCTTATTAGGATCTATGTGTCATCTACTATTCATAGCCTTCATGTTAGCTAAATTATATTGTAGTGGATATAACACAGTGTATGAATCTGATGATTTTACCTGGTTGTCAAGGTATTGTTCCATTATATTTTTAGCTATTTTTAATCCTTCTCAGAAGGATGTAAACATGAATAAATAAAGTGTGATAATGACCACCATGATACATCAAAGAGTTAATATAATTGGTAGAAATATTATTGCTATTATTCATGATAATGACTCGCCTAAACTTTATAGCTCTTGCCTGCTTGTAAGGGGTTTTCACAGGCAAGGGGGATAGAGTGAGTAAGCATCATTATTCTCAAATACCAGATGAGGGCACATGCCCCAGATCACAAAGACTAAACAGAGCTAGATCTGAACTTCAATTGTCCTATTCACAACCTACTACTTTTTCCCCTAAGGGACTACACAAAGGAGACAATACACCAAAACAAGTGTTTTCTGTATTTGGGGATTTGCTGCAAAAGATGCTTGCGTGAATCCAGAATATACTACTCTTGGAAAACCTTCAGCCTAGAATTAGACATCCAAGGATGATACTCTGGTTCTCACTTGTAACTTAGGGTAAGCTATGGGGCTATTTTAGATATAGGCAAGGATGAACACAGTGGCCCAAACAAGGCTGTTAGCAAGTGTTATGCATTGATTAACGGGAATAAGAAATAGCTCTACTACCAGGCATTACAGCCAAAGTAGTAAAAAATTCAAAACTGTGCTAGAGAGGGGTAAACATTCCATGATGAGAATACGTGAAGGAACTTGGAAAATTAGAGAACGTGGACTATTTTTTTTTTTTTCTTCAGAAGCAGGTATCAATGTAAATGTGAGATTACACCTTCAAACCAGAAAGACTTTATAAATTAGTATCAAAAAAATCACAGGAAAAAAGCTTGCCTTTCAATTGTGGATTAGCCTTCCTAGCAGGAATCCATCTGTGTCAAAGGGAAGATGCTAACCTTCTGGCTGCCAGAATCAACCAGAAGAGGTGAATGAAGACAGATTTTGGGTAATCGGAAGTAAGCTTGGCACATGTTCAAGTAACATAGCACATACATTTCTCTAAAAGATAATCGTCAAAATGCGAATTATACTAAACTGATGCAGGTTTAGAAATATGTATGGGTACGTACATGTATATATATGACAACATTGGCAATTGTTACGTTTTTAATCTAAAACTAAACAATGTAATTATTTTAAATCCTTAAACGTTTCTTTCCCTAGTTAAAATAAGTCAGCATTAATAATTAAGAATTTAGAATGATTGGTCTATTAGAACAATAATACTTCTAATTATTAAGTGCATAAATTCTCATTTCTGATATAGACTAATAATGAATGATCTAAATGCTTTAATAGAAAAGATCAATCACTACACAATTAAAAAACAAATACAGCAACAACTTTTTTCATACTGCTCCATGATAATAATTTTTTTTTGAGTAAGAAACTAAAAATTAACCAGCTTGGAATGATGCAAATAGTGATTAAAGAAGGAGTTTCACTTTGCCGTCCAGTTTAGTAGCAAGCTGTGAGTGGCCTCTGCTGGCTGACCAAAGCTTCCTAAATCACTCATTTATGATGCTTGCAATGTTACGGGCTTCAGAAAAATAAGGATATGCCCACATATATTCATACAAAATCCAGTGTACATAAAGACCTGCCTTTTATAAAAGCAAATGCCAAATAATAAACAAAATGTGCATAAGATGGTGTAAAACAACTTTATAATTTCATCCCAATTCAACATACTTAGATTATACTCAGTATCTATACATCTTCTAAAATTTTAATTTCTATGCCATGATTGTATGTAGATTATCATATTCAATTCATATCGAGCAATCGTATCTACATCTAAAAATAAATATTTTCTTGAGAGTCACTACACACACCTGCATACACGCACAAACTGTTTTTCAAAATTAAGTGTATATTTAGTTTTGGTTACTGACTTTGCAGGGAAATACAAAGAAAGAATGAATAAAAAATTCTTTAAAGAATTAGATTTAAAAAAAGGCATTAACACACTTTATATAATGGTTTATGAAGATATTGTCCTGGAAATGCAGTAAAGCAAAGCAATTTTAAAGATTTCTGTATTACTGCACCTATGTTTGAGTAAAAGTATTTTATACTCAAAACTTAAAATTACAATCAAGAAGTTCAACCTTACTAGTATCAAGTAATGTTAATTCAGTAATCATAATAGAAAAGAAAAAAAAGTGTTTCCAATTTTGCTCACTAGCTTTCTATTAATAAAAATCTCCTGTGCAGGACAGAATTTATGATTTTTTTATTTATCTATTTAAACATACAATTATATATGATTCACTTCATACTCCACCCAATCTATCCATTTAAAATATACCCCATTAAAAATTATTATCAAATATGCCTAATGATGTCAAAAGGTGACTACATTTATTTTAAAAAAGTTATTGTTCTCACATGTGACAATATTTCAGTGTATTTCAACCCTCATTTCAAAATTCAGTCCCATTATCTTGCCTGCTCAAAATTGTTCACAGGGTTAGCTAGCTGACATATAAGATAACCCTCCATCTCACTAGACACCACTGGGATATGACACACTGACCCACAGTAAGCTCTTATTATTAGCCTGAAATATATAGCATGTAATGTAGCTCCTGCCAGGGAATTTGTTTATAAAAATCCTTTTATCTGTCTGGACATTCAAAATGCTTTTAAAAGTAATGTTCAACTATTTAAAGGAATTTCAGACAATAAATAAAAATTCAAATGGGTGCTTTGAAGTCTCCCCTCTTGTCTCTCACTATTCTGCAGAAGTTTTTTTTTAAAAAAGGAGTCACATATACAGAAAATAGAAGCTAGAAAGCGTTTTCTCTTTGGAGCTTAGCTTATACAGAGTCTATTATATGAAGGATAGAACTTAAAAAAAAAAAGGAGACTCAATAGTTCTCATTCCTAATGAGCATTACAACATACTGAAAAGCTTGGTACATGTGAAATTATTTTTTGTAGTTAGAGGAGGTCAGGGGGTAACAACAGCAGTAAAGATAATTATGATATTCAGCAAACACAATTGATAACATAAAAAATTAAGATGGTTTTTTGGATGAAAATTTTATCACATATATTAAAAAATTTACTTTAAGAATATAAGCAGACTAGGAAAACATTTAAGTGCTTAGTTATAAATTACTTAAACTATACTTAAAACACATGATTAACATTTCAGTAGTTAAAATTATTCTTTTTCTGTATTAATTATTTAATAATTTATAACAATATTAATAGTTGTGCATATGCCTTTTTGAATTGCATATTATTTTCTTCTTTTTCAAATTTTTTTTTATAAACTAGTCAATTTCTTTCCACCTTAAGTTGACCGTGATGTTGTATGCAATCTTAATTTACATTAAGAGAAAAAAAAATTACAGCTGGTTTTGATGTTTAAAAGATTGTTTCTAAGAATCTCAAGGATACATTGATAGTAATTTATAAGAAAAATGCTGATAGTCTCCACATTTTAAAACTGATTATCTTAATATGGTTTATATTTAGCAAATAAAACACTTAAGATACTATATTCTATAAGCTTTCTCCTGAAGCAAACATACAGGCAAACACTCAATCTTCCATAATGTATTTCAAGACCGGATTATTTTACTATAAATTGCACTAAAATCTTTTTATAACTTAAAAAAAAAAAAAAGCACATAACAGTAACTTGAGAGGAAAAGAGACAGCAAGTATAAACATATGCAAACTAACTCTTAAGGTATAAATTATGCAAGCTATTCCTTAAGGTATAAATGAGTGAATGAGTTAATTAAAAAGAAATCAAATATTAGTTAATCAGTAACTGTATAATCTTAGTATAGTACACACTATCCTTCTTCTTGATTTGCAACACAAATCCCAAATAATAACTTTAACTTTTAATATCTTTTGGCCAACATATATTTCAAGCAATAAATCGCACAGTAAAACTCTCCATATTTTGGGGATGCTTATCAGTAGAATTTGCTTGAAATGGAAAGAAGTTAATATCTAGCTTAACTCTGATTGCACAACACAATCAATCAGCCAGTCAGCGGTGGTTATGTGAAGTAAGTTCTGGCCAATAAGAAGTACATGAAATCACTGGTGGAGCTTTTAAGGAAAATTCTTTCAGTGGGATTTACTTAGTGGGCATGAGCCTTGTGCCCTTCTTTGTACTTTAGGTTGCCTGGGATGTAGGCAACAACATCCATTTTTCTGAGTAGGAGTTAAAGACCACAAGAATCAAAGGTTTCCATCCTGCCATCCTTTATCTGGATAATGTAGCCATCAAATACCTTCCCATAACATGAGGGAAAAAACAAAACAAAACCCCTTCTTGTTCAAACTTCCATTATTTGAGCATCTTGTTACATGCACCAAGCTCAATCCCTAATGAATAATAATAATGATGATGCCATGGTAGCCATTAAATTCTACCTTTCTTCTCAGAAAACCAAAAACACGCCATTAAGTGGGTCAGGAATCCACCAAAAGAGAAGAGATACTGAACATCTAGTTTATATGCCCAGCACAGTGCTAGGTGCTATAGAATATTCTAAAGAACTGCATAATATAAACCCTGCTAGGGGCGCCTGAGTGGCTCAGTCGGTTAAGCATCTGCCTTTGGCTCAGGTCATGATCCCAGGGTCCTGGGATTGAGCCCTGTATCAGGCTCCCCTCTAAGCGGGGAGTCTACTTCTCCCTCTCTCTCTCTGCCTTCACCCTGCTCATGCTCTTTCTCTCTCAAGTAAATAAATAAAATCTTAAAAAAAAAACCCTGCTAGCTAATAGGTTGCAAACTTAAAAAACATGAAGTCAATGCAGATTAAACAACTGCTAAACTGTGTGTATTGAGTTCATAACTGCAACAGCAGTTGACAAAAGAGATCATTAAGGCCCAACTTAGCAAATGTGATTTGGGGAGGAGTTGGGGCTTATGCTGAGTGCTAGAGACGGGTAGTGTTTAAGCTGAAGGAAGAAGGGCAATTACATGCTAAACACAGATACGCAGTATGGATCATAAGGGTGTATAGTTTGGAAACAAAGAAATAAGCCTGACTAGAAGTCTGCTGGGAAAAAAAAAAAGCTGGATAAGTAATAAAGTTTCAGAAATCTAGGAATATGGTTCATTCTGTAAAATAATCTATGTGCAAGGCTTCCAAACTTATGCTAGGTTATCCACCTAGTTGATACTGTCCAACTCCAGTAGGAAGAGAGTGCCCCAAATAAAAATGAATAAAAACAAACCAAAAAGGAAGTAATAATTTCATATTTTAAATCACTGTATTTTCACCTTCACTAAATCCCTATCTCTTGTTGCTTTTGGGTTTCTGTATCAGGAGCCTGGGAGATGCAAATACAGTTTCCTGTAACTACTTACAGCATGAAGAGGCACCCTTTCTGCCCATGATGGCGGGGCTGTGGCACTTCCTGCCCACCCCCCTCCTGTGGACCACGAAAGGAGAGTTGAAGCTGAAGTAGGGGGAGTAAGTTAGAAACCCATGTTCTAACTGCTCCCACTTGTCTGGGGCAAGGTAAGGTATAAGACCAGAGAACTGTGGGGAACTGAGGAAAGTCTGCTTCCTGAGGCACAGCTGATGAGGAGGCAAGTCTCTAAGAGAGGCCACATTTGAGTTGGCACCCTGCCCAACCTGGCACAGGAGGAAAAATGCCGTATCTGTGGAAGGAGAGGGCTAGAGAGATAGCCTGAGAATGCTACTGGTCCCCCCAGCCTGGGTGACCCAGGAATATCTGTAACCCAGTGAGGGGGAGTCAAAGAAGCACAGGGACTTGTAGATCAGGGGCAAATGACTGGAATCCATGGGATTCAGTCATGGGTACCAGCATGATACCTCAAAAAGACCAAACAGAACCAGATTCATGTGAGTGAATGAGACACCGGGGTTCAGACTAGACTAGCCAGCTAGAGATCAGCAAGGACCAAAAAATAGTGAAGAGACAATAAGATGGTGCAAGAATCTAAGGTAGTCTCCTCCATAACCTCCATGGCACCTAAGCTCCCCACTGCCATCTTGGAGAGAAGTAGATAGGAAGGGAAGAACTGCAAGACCAAGCATTTGTTAGAAAAAGGGTAAGCTGCCCAAAATAATACCCTATACTGAGATACAGTAATTGGCAAATCTGTATCACTTTCCACAACCCCTGCTCCCCACTCCATGCTCTCCTTTCCCTCATGGTCCCTTCACCTCGTAGTAATAAGTGAAACCTCATGAGAAATATCAAATGTCCTAAATAAAGAAGCTACATTTTCTTTTGTCCAGCTATTAAGTTTTTGCCCCACTACACTTATAAACTGACATCAGTCCTTTAAATATATTCATAAATAGAATTATCCTTACATTAGAATACATGAAAATTGTTCTATGTGATACACAAGTAAGCAATAAAGCATAAATGCACTACTAGTTTAAGCTTTTTCTCTGTTTTACGGCAAAATTCCACATAATGTAGATCATATTTTTCAATCTGCGGGTTATAAAATCAATTGTGACAAAAACATACTTTTATGATAAGATTAGAAAACAAAGCAATATGGAGTCTTAACAGTACTTCTTGCTGTCCAATGCAGTGATCACAATGGGATACGTAATCCACCAGGTTTAACAAAATGAACTAGAATTTATGGATTTCATCCACTGTTTTCTTCTTCTCCAGTATAAAGTGGTTCTTAGGAGGAAAGCAGTATAGTGATTAAAAGTGTGGGCTATGAATCTGGAAGAATCCAAATCCTGATTCTTCCACATTTCAGCTCTAAGATTGCCTCAACTCCCGCATCTGTAAAATGGGGATGGAAACAGTATCTTTTTTATACAGTCATTATGAGAATTAAAGGAGACAATCTGAAAAGCACATAGATCAGTGTCTGCCTATTATTACTGGTACGACTCGACTTTGAGACAAATGCAAGATGCAACTGTAATAATAAGATGACACAAATCAGTATTACAGTAGATAGAAGCATTGAGTAAGGAGCTTTTATGGGGCGGGAGGGAGCTGGAAATGAGGGGGTGTGCCTGCAGAGCAAAGGTGCAATGGGAGAGCTTCATTACTGGGGCCTATCATCACTCTTTTCAGTGAATTACTTGAAACACTCTTGGTTAGGGTTGATAAAAATCAGATGGGCAACTGTTTTTCATGCGCATATTAGAAATGCAGATACATGTTTACTATATAAAACACACGCATTACAAAGAAGAGTTACTTTACACATTAAGTTACAATGACACAGTAGCCAGTCCAAGCCACAAGACTTCATTCAGTAATTTCCACAAAGACATTATTCGTGACTCCACAGGCTGGTGCTTTTCTGATGCTTTTCAATTAGTGGAAAGGTCATGGGTTTAAATAAAATAGAGTTAAGTATCTTATCTATAATAATGGTCTCTAAATTGAATGTTTTACAGCTGATTTGCTGTTCTTGGCCAATTCTAAGAGCCTGAAAGAAACTTGAACTGGCAGACCATTTGAATACATGCTTTCAAAGTAATAAAGGGAACTCAACTCCTCCTGTATCCAACTTCAAACACACACACACACACACACACACACACACACACACTCTTTGATTTTACACAGAAAAACAGTGAAAAAACCTTGAAGTCTTCTCTGACCACACACAACAGAAGTAACTTCTCTCCCCACTTTGAATTTGTATATTTCCTTGTATCTTATGTCACATAACAGACTGCCTCATGTTAAAATTGCAAATATATGTCAGTCTCCTCTACAAACCTATGCATTTCTCAAGAGCAGTGGCTTTTGTCTAATTTACTGTTGTACCACCAACAGAACCTGGTATGCCAGCCTACCCAGAACCATGTATTGAAATCATCAAAAGCACAAACATTGTTCACTACCACTGATTAGCACTTTGTGATAGCATAAGACAACTCAGTATATATTCCAAATAACTCAAAAGCAGATTGAATACTATAGTCTTTTTTAAAAATCTGGATACGTTGTGTTAGAAACCATGCTGCTATCTGTAGAGCTATACCCCCTCTAAGAGCAGTTCCACAAAATTAAAAAATGCAAAAGATAAAGCCTGGTAGGAAGTATGTGGAGAATAAATGGAGTAAAAGAATATAATTTACTAAGTGCTTTGCATAAAGAACAGTCCGCAATTTTTAAAATACAGAAAATGAAAGAGATGCAATTACTCTTTAATGAACACCTCAAACAATTTCACATAAGTTGGTCAAATGTAACAAGGAAAAAAGACTGAGAAAAAAGAAAAAGAGTTGGCGAATTACCCTTCCAGAGTAGCACACTATTAAGAGAATTCACAGACAGAAAGAAGCCTGTCGAATACTAGCCTATGCTGAGAAAATGGTAGACTACTACATGCTCTTAAAATCCATTCTAGAAGAAGTTATCCATAAAGCAATGGTAACATCTCAGCATCAATACAATTAAGAGACTAGATAATGACCAACTATTCTAGGATTGTCCCACAGGTATTAACTCTGAGCCCCATGGCCACTAAGCCACACCATGGAATCAGAAACAATGAGATCTTCCAGCATGGTTGGTTTGTGAAACACTGACATGATGTCACTACAAACCAACTCTGTGGGACTCGGTGTACAAAATGCCAAGCAGCACACTCCACTGGACCATGAACAAGTCCAAGTGCAGAGGTAACTGTTTTAGTCTTCCCTTTTGTCCTTTGTGATGAGCCCAGTATGTACTATAATTTATGGATTATTAATTATAATTTAATATATAATATATAATGTAATTTAATAATAATTAATTATTATTGATTTTAACAAACACTGATCGAGCACTTTCTGGGCGGCACAGACTCTTAGAAGCTGCACGCATTTCCACTATCACTCCTGCTCGCAACTCTGCAAGATTTTAATTATTATCTCAATCTCGCACATGAGGCTCAGAGAGATTAAAACCACCCACTTGAGGCCACCTACTTAACAAGTAGTGGAGACAGTATTTGAGTCCAGAAATGTCTGGTTCATTTACTCGACAAGAAAATACTGAGCCTTGACTACGTGTCCTGGGAAAAAGAGGAGGAAGAGACACACCAGAGAACAAGACTGACCAGGACCCTGCATTTATGGGATTTGCATTTGAGTCCAGGGAGACACAATGAAATAAAAACAAACAAATATACAAGAATACTATAGACTGTGGTCAATTCTATGAAGGAAATAAATCAGGAGGATGTGGTGGGGAAATGGAACCCCACCTGAGTCCTGAAGGATGAGATGGAGCAGCCAAGCTAAGGGTTGGAAGAATGGGGACACTCCTAGTCAAAGGCAATAGCATAGGAAGGTGTGGAAGCAGGGAAGAGTTTACAAGCTCCAGGAGAGGCAAGGAGGTCGGGGTGCTCAAGGGAAGACTGGTTAAGGTATAAGGTCAGAGAGCACGAAGGAGCCAGAACACGCAGGGCGACTTTAGTTCAAAGAAGTTGTGCTCTTTTCTTTATACCAGCAGTTCTCAAACTTTATACTCTTAAAAATAATTGAGGACTCCAAAGAGCTTTTATTTATATGGTTTATAGGTATTGACATGTGCTGTATTGGAAATTAAAACTGTGTGAATTTTGGAACCCAACAATATCCAACACTCTTCCTAGAGACTCTGCAAAATACCACCATGTTCTCATGAAAAACAGAGGTGAAAAAGACAAATATCTTAGTACTATTATGAGAACAGTTTTGCCCTTGTGGATCCCCTGAGGAGACTTGGGGATTCTCTGGGATTCCCAGACTATACTTGGAGAGCCACCGCCATATACCATGGTTGTCCAAGCGTGGTCCCCAGGCCAGCAGTACCAACATCACCTGGGACCATGTTAGAAATGCAAATTCTCAGGCCTCATCCCAGGCCTATTGGACTAGAACCTCTGGGAGTGAAGGCCCACCATCTGTGTTTTAACAAGCCCTCCATGTGACTCTGGTCCTTTCAAAAGTTTGAGGACCATAGTTCTATACTTTACTGAAGACGGTAGGACAAAGTGGGAAAAACACCAACAGGGAGGTCATATGAAATGCTTTTAAAATATGCAAAAATTGGCTGCTACAGCATAAATACATAGCTCGAAACCAAAGGCAGGAAGAAAAAAATGTTTAAAAACCCTGCAGCAAGAAGGAGAATCAATAGAAGGGTGACTTCTTTTTGAACAAAGGTTTCAGAGTGAATGGAAATTGAAGGGGCAAAACTGGAAAGAAACACTGACAGATTCTGCAAATATGTATGGCAGCAAATCCAAATGTCGATATTCATGGCTGAATAATACCAAAAGCACTAGTGTTAAAGTGTCAGTCTTAGGCATATGGAGACCCAGAGATAATAAAATGATATCAAACGTGCTAACCAAGATAATATATTTATGAAGAAAAAAAGCTAATTTTTATCGAATCCTATCTCAGTTCTCACAAATAATTCTTCCTAAAGGGAATAACTCCACATAACTTGTCAAACCTTGTTTAGCAGTACAAAGGAACAAACAAATGAGTTTGTTTGGTGATACATATTAATATCTTAATTAATTCATTTAAAAACTGTCACTGTGTACACCAAGTAATATTTTGCTTCCTTTCACTGAATCTTACCTAAGTCCCATAACATTACTATGTACTTGTATCCATAATGATATAATAATTATCCTTTGGGCTCCTACCAACTTCTATATATTCTAATCATTATACTTATATTATTTATTACACTGTATTTTAATTAGCTGTCTATTTATCTAACCCTCTCATAGACTATAAGCATCAAAGATAGAGAGTAAGAACCATGTATTACTCAACATTGTTTCTCCCTACATTGTATAGTGTCTGGCACGTGCTAGATATGAAATGAAGCAATATTCACTTGTTGACTTAGATATTTATGTTCTATCTTGACATCTGCATTGAAATCTCAACAAAGGCCATGGCTGATATTTTAACTGCTTTGAAACACAAGTAACAGAATGCTAAGTACACCTGTTTTCAGTAAGCCCTTGGTTACTGAATATAGATACAGATGCATATCTCTTGTAAATGACAATGGAAAGAACAAATATAATAAGTGGGAAAAACTCAACAGGCTGTTTTAATTATGTGTAGAAATGTTTCAACGAATATAAAATAAGATCGATCAAAAGGATTCTTGGGGGCGGAGCAAGATGGCGGAGGAGTAGGAGACCTGGATTTTGTCTCCTCTCAGGAATTCAGCTGGATAGGGATCAAACCATTCTGAACACCTACAAACTCAACAGGAGATCGAAGAAAAGAAGAGCAACAACTCTCTCATCAG
>NC_138374.1:125872318-125915901 GCF_054177405.1 Leptonychotes weddellii
ACCTGTTGACTCCCCAAAGGGATTGATCTTCTCATTGTTTATTTCTATGACTTAGTATCTAGGAGTTATATTCAGATGTTTAATCTTAAAATCTTAGAAGAAAACTTCCATTTACTGAACATAAGCCTGGTAAGAAAGATACTGGATCTGTAATTGCTGGGCTTTTCCTTATATTCCAACAAAAACAAGTAAGTTCATTCTTACTGATCTTTAAAAAGACATTTAAAACGATGTCTTTTAAAATAAATCAAATGGTAAGCAAAAATTATTTTTCCATACTTTTGTCATGTAGGTGACTTTATTCTCTGCTTGGCAAAAGAAGAATCAGAGTTCTGACCAAATGTATTACAGGATTAAGAAATAAACATTTTCCCAGGAGAACATTAAAATAACTTTTCCTTCAGAAATGAAAGCATTTTACACAGAAACAAAAGACTATGGACTCCTCTAAGAAACAAACTGAGGGTTCTAGAGGGGAGGGGGTTGAGGGGATGGGTTAGCCCGGTGATGGGTATTGAGGAGGGCACATTCTGCAAGGAGCACTGGGTGTTATGCACAAACAATGAATCATGGAACACTTCATCTAGAACTAATGATGTAATGTATGGGGATTAACATAAGAATAAAAAAAACAAACAAACAAAAAAAAAGGATTCTTACAGATCTTACAGTTAATTGCCCTCACCCCATATTTTTTTAAAAAAATTCCATACCACTCAGATTTTGAAGCTACAGGAGCAACCATAAAAATATTCCGACCTGGTGATGGGTATTAAAGAGGGCACATACTGCATGGAGCACTGGGTGTTATACTCAAACAATGAATCATGGAACACTACATCAAAAACTAATGATGTAATGTATGGTGATTAACATAACATAATAAAATAAAAAATAAAATATTCCGGCAATTCTTATTAATTCTCAAATGAGAAACCCTAGACTACAATGTAAAATTATTTTTAACTGGGTAAAGTACTAGCTTCATAACCAAAAAGTGCCCATCTTCTTATTAGTGATCAGGGTCTTGATGGCCTGATATGAAACAAAACCACATTTCATACTCAAAATGAAATTCTGCTTTAAATTGTTTCTTGTATTTATTAAACTCCTTATAGTCTGTGCAAAAGTATTCAGGATGTCTAAAGACAATAAAAGCTCATGAGTGGTACCCTATGAACCCATGACCACCTGGACTAAGCAACCATCCATTGTCCTCCTTAAATCTGGACCCTTTCGGGTCTCTCCCAATTCTCTCGGGTGACCAGATGTCACATGACCACACAGTTGGCTAAGGTACATACAGTATTTTCTGTAACATGAGCTGTAAAGTACTATCTGCATTTAGCTTAGGATACTACAGACACGTGGCTCAGCTACTTAGTTCAACTTAGCATTAAATATTTGGAGCTTAGCGTGGATTTTAAAGTCCTACTGTCTTGTTCAAATTCAGGCTTTGCCACTTTCTACCTATACAAGTTATTTTACTTTTCTTTATTTTTGTTGCCTTATGTGTGAAAGGGCAATGGGCGATAATAGTAATACCTGCCTCATAGGTCTCTTATGGGAATTACAATAGTTAGTACACATCAAATCCTGGTAAAATGCCTCGCACATAGGAAGGACTCATAAATGCTAGGTATTATTATTAGTAGTACATCTAGATTTCATAGCCCCAATCTGCTTTACCAACAGGCTTGACTGACATTTCACTTCAGACCTTGCTGGTAGGGCTATTCATGCCTTTGTTGTTGGTTTTTAGTTCCAATCATTTGACTTAATCAATCTGAATGAAAAAATAACTTCTTCTGTATTTGATTGTTACCTCAATGTCACATGTCTGCCTACTCAACTTGAGTGCATGGGTTCTTGACATTGAGGTAACAGTCTAATAAGGAGGAAGTTATTATTTTCTTTTTAGGTTAATGTATAAAATTAAGTCAAAGCCAAAATACACCTTATTCTATCTAAATATTACCTACAATATTTGTTGAATGAATGAACAGACAACTGACTCAGGTTTTCTGTGGGTGCTCAGTATATTTGGAATTGGAATTAAAGACCAACAAGAAAGGAATGAGTAACCTACCACATACTCTAGCAATAGATTCATCACAATACCTCCACTGATTTCAGATTTCAAAGATGTTTAAGAATATTTTATTCCTTATCACTTTACCCTCCTCTTTTCTTCCCTGTATCACTTAAATGTTACTTTTTTATTCTTTCTTTGCATGGTTTAACGCAAATCCTGCAGAACTTTCTATTTGTATGGTTACTCACTATGAATCCTTACACAGCTAGCAAAACTTTAAACCCACTATGCATGAGAAACTTTCTGGACTACAGAGGAAAGTAAGCATAATTAAAATATACATAAAATTTGGTAGTTCATGACCACGATGCATTCGTATAAAACAAAAGACAAAAAACAAAACAAAGAAAACCCTGCCAAACCATATGACAAAACCATCGTATCGCCTCACTTCTTTATCTCTTCTAATTCGAAGTATCTCTTCCAGTTTTCCAGGGTGATACCTTTGCCTTTCATTCCTTTCTCTACATACTTGCTTTTTGGGAAAGTACATTAACTCTCCTACCTTCAACCATCACCTTCTCATTGATCGATCACATAATGCATAGCTTTTTCTCCTCTGAAGTTCCATATTTCCAACAACTAGCCCCACACTTCCAGGAACCCTTTTGGATGTTTCTTGCTGAAAAGGCAAGAATCACCTCAAGCTCAAGCTCATTATAGCCAAGTAAATTCATTAAATTCCCTCTCCAATTAACTTCCCCTCATGAAGTTCAATTCTTAATTTTTAGAAATGAATGAATGAATGAATGGATGTACGTATGGATGCATTTATGGCTACTGGTCAACGGCAGCATTTTTCTAGCCTCACAAATGAGAGAATGCGGGAGTCACCTAACTCAGAAAAATCTGGTTGTTATCTTCCATCACGGAATAGAAGAGAGAATGAGTATTTTGTGGACAGATGAAGTCATCTCGGCTCTGCCGCATATTAACTATATAACCTAGCCACATAAATTAATTCCTCTTTGCCTCAATTAGTCTCACCTATAATTGGGCCTATTGGTGATGTTGCAGGTTTTCGGTAAGGATTAAAAACAGAGAACATATAGGAAAAAAGGAAGCACATCTCTCTGGCTCAGAGTAGGCAAACACATACATTGAATATTTTATCAAGACTTTTGTGTCGGGGTGCCTGGGTGGCTCAGTCGTTAAGCGTCTGCCTTCGGCTCAGGTCGTGGTCCCAAGGTCCTGGGATCGAGCCCCGCATCGGGCTCCCTGCTCCGCGGGAAGCCTGCTTCTCCCTCTCCCACTCCCCCTGCTTGTGTTCCCTCTCTCACTGTGTCTCTGTCAAATAAATAAAATCTTTAAAAAAAAAAAAAAAGACTTTTGTGTCAGGGATTGTCACTCTTATAATTCAAATTCCTTCCAGCCTCTTACTTCACTTTTCTTTTATTTGCAGGGTGCCTCTCTTAACGCTCTATCTGTCCAGGCCTTAACTACACAGAAGGCCTAATTTGCTGACATCATCTACAGCGCATTCCCCATTTCTATCAGCCTACGTTTTCCTCTTCTTTCTGTGAAATCATACTGCAATTATGGAGAATACTATACAATTTTTAACTTAACTGCTTGCTCTCTAGTCATTAGGGAGGTTTTGCCTAAATGGTAACCTCTATGAGGATTAAATCCTTAATCAATTGATGTGATGAAATCACAATGTGAAAAAAACCCAACCCAGATGTATGAGCTTTGATAAGTCACTTCATGTCCCTGGACCTCAATTTTCTAATTTGTTCAAGAAAATTCAATATTTTCTCTAAAATCATTTACATCAAAAGCATTCTGTGATTCTAAGTTGAGTGCTTAGATCATTTTCATAAAGATTAGAAATCAAAGAAAAGGAGTCCTTTTTGGCTTCTTCCTTCTCTCTGAATTTTTTTTTTTAATTTTTTTTAAAGATTTTATTTATTTATTTGACAGCGAGAAGGACAGCGAGAGAGGGGACACAAGCAGGGGGAGTGGGAGACGGGGAAGCAGGCTTCTCGCTGAGCAGAGAGCCCGATGAGGGGCTCGATCCCAGGACCCTGGGACCATGACCTGAGCCGAAGGCAGACGCTTAACGACTGAGCCACCAAAGCGCCCTCTCTCTGAATTTCCTTAGTCCTTTGTTCAGTCCATTAATAAAGCACTTACCTTACCACGTTAGATTAAGTACATGTCTACCCTGCTAGATAGCAAATCTCTTGACAGTAGAGCCTGTTTCAATTAATCTTTGTATCTGGGGTTACTTCAGACAACATGTGACACATAGTAGGCATTCAATATATATTTGCTAAATTGAAAATAATTAGCTTAAGAGGTTTGAGATGGGCAAGAACATATACAAATTTTGCTTTGTACTGAACACAAGTACTCTCTACAAAACCCTGTTCACAGGCCACCACTCCCCACTTCCATAATGTCTTGACACCACTCAAAATATTAAAGTATAAGAAGTGAAAGACTCATCACTACAATAAATAAAACCACTTCAAATAATAAGGATGGTGGAACAGAAGAGTCAAACTCTTCAAAGTTCAAACAAACCACTTAGGAGTTCGATTCCCATTTAAATCAAATAAAAAAAATGCTTAATTTGATAAATAAAACTTTCCCACTAATTCAATAATCTGGATAATTTCAAGTATTTCAAATTGACAATGATAGAGTAATTTCATCCTTGAAGAATTTGATACTGAAAACTGAGAATATTTTTAAATTTCAAAAATTAAAAAAAAATCAAGAAACTGAAAAAAAAAAAAAAAACCAATGATCAGATTATAATATCTGAAAATGCCTTACAGAATTTTTTTTTTCAGGTGAAAACACCTGGTTTTAATTACATAGACTTTCTGGTCTCCCTTACCAGAACCCTTTATTTTCAGACTGTATAAAGAGAAATAAGTATAAAACACCTCCGCCCTACCTTTTCATCACAAAACAGATGGATTCTTTTTCTTTTCTTTTTTAAAACAGATGGATTCTGCTTTAGATGGATTCATATAGGTATCAATAACTGGGAAGTCTATAGCCTTAAGAAAAAAAATGAACTAAAGACGTTTCACAAGAGAATTTAATTTTTTTTAAGTTTATTTATTTATATATTTATTTTTAGTAATCTCTACACCAGAGTGGAGCTTGAACTCATGACCCCGAGATCAAGAGTTGCATGCTTTTCCGACTGAGCCAGCAGGGCACCCTCTCACAAAAGAATTTATTCAAGAGCCCCAAAAGGCATCTGATACAGTCCTTTATGATTTTGTGGCAGTTCTAACGTGAACAGATGTATGGAGCAAGTTCATGACAAGAAGGCTGAGCACTCACATCTCAATGTTATCCCTAATGTCATTACACCAATACTGTCCACGATTTGCAGATTCTGTAAATTTGGGGTTAATGTTACTAAAATAATGTTGTTATGTGGTATGGAGTTTATTTTGGTGGCAGAATTTACTTTAATAGCTTTATAAATACTTTGGTCATGTGCTGATAGAATCATTAATGGCCTGAAGGGTCACTTAATTTTCTTAGTTTTACTTTACTGGATTTTATGGGGAAAATAACATGCTATGTTACATTTTCCTATTTGCAGTACATGAATGTCTCAGGACAAATCTCTTGCAAATGTCAAGGGTCTACTGTAATTGTTTCTAGTCTGCCCACTGAAACTTAGCAAATGGGTAATACCCTGGCCTCTCCATTCTGACAGTGACTTGGGTTGGAGGGTTAATCACCATGAAGAGCAGAAGAGCTGAACCTTAAGAGTTAAGATGGGCATAAATCCTAACCTACAGTGTCTGCTTTTTTACCAGTAGGCTCTTCAGGTTACTATGGGCCAAGTTATGTCCATCATCACTATACTTAACATTGTTGGACCCTAATTTTTCACACTGTTATGAATGCCATGCTATCAAAAAGCCTGGGTATTTAGGGAAAGATTCATGTTGATGCCTTCTGCTGACTGCCACCACCTCCTTTTTTATCACATCACTTTCTAGAACTCTATCCATCTGAAGGCAGATGAGAAGGTTTATCCATGTGGATGAGATATGCAATTTGGGGGCTGGATACTGTTAAATAGTGCCTGGGTTCAAATTTTGAATTTTTTTTTTGTGGGGAAAACTGAATAGTTCAATAGTAGTTCAATAGCTGAAAGTTAATTAAATCTGTAATTCCATGTAGGAAGACATTACTACAAACAGGTTTTTCTTAGTAACTCTGAAAACAAAACAAAACATGGACAAATATGAGTTCAAGTATAATATAAGGGCTAACTGCAGAAGGAGAAGCATCTCAATATTCCTCCAAAATACAACTTCAATGTTGAAGAAATGGTTATTTTCCCAGTAAAAGAAGGATCATTAATTTTAAGTCAAAGCATGATTTATATTTTTAAAACAGTATATATTTGCTCAATTTAATATCTGGCGATTCTATCAATGAGATTGAAACAGACAGACTACTTGAAATTTGAAAAGGGCAATGTCCACATTGTTCCCCTGGCACTATGCAATGGCAGGTCAAACTTTTGTTCCTCTTGTCCTACAAACAATTTTCAAGCCCACGCTCAATAAATAAATTTGGTCTCAGCACTCCCAATCAGGGCTGCACAATCCCCTCAGCAGCAGACCTATGATAAATGGACTTATTTTCCCAAATCAAACACTTGAATTTAAATTCAGATGAGTTAATGCAAAGGTCAACATTGTAATCAGTTCTTTTGATCTTTATAGAATTTCTGGAGTAATACATAATAAATCTGAAACAAGGCAATTTGCAGCTCTGTATGTGTGGCTGGCAATAAAAATCTTAACGATCAGAGCCTTTATGTACTTAGGGAACGTTTTATAGTAATGGCTATGGTGTGAGCTTCAATGCATAGGAAACAATGGCAATAGATAACCCTGAAAGGCTTGGTTTCTTGATTGTTTCTACAATTTATTTATATATGTATTTATATAGAAACTTAATGCACACACATCTATGCCGACTGTATTTGTGAAATAGTCACTACTTTTGTTATAATCACCTAGTTTCGAGTTAATATGTTAAAGATAAAATTGCTCAGGATAAAAATTAGCATATCAGATTCAAACTAAAATTTTTCAATACCTAAGGGAGAATTCAGTTCTTGGGAGGTTTCTTTTTTTTCACATTAAAAAGTTTTAGGAGGTTGGGCGCCTGGGTGGCTCAGTTGGTTAAGCGACTGCCTTCGGCTCAGGTCATGATCCTGGAATCCCGGGATCGAGTCCCGCATCCAGCTCCCTGCTCCGCGGGGAGTCTGCTTCTCCCTCTGACCCTCCCCCCTCTCATGCTCTCCTATCTCATTCTGTCTCTCAAATAAATAAATAAAATCTTAAAAAAAAAAAGTTTCAGGAGGTTAAGCTATTTAAATTGTGTACTTCAGTTTCATGACTGATAAGGAAAGTACAACTGATCATGGTACAATCACAAAGGGGTTACACGCTCTTTAAATTGAGATTTAAGGAAAGAAAAAAGGAAGGAAGGAAGGTGGGAAGGAAGGAAGGAAGGGAGAAGGGAAGGGGGAACAGAAGGAGGCAGAGAAAGAAAAGCAGAAGGAAAAACAGATGGGTGATCAGAAAGTAAGCAGCTGAGGGCCACCCCTGCATTCAGCTGCTGGGAGCCACTGGGGACTACAACCTCAGGCTGCTCCCTTCCTCTGTATTTTTCCTAAAGCACCAGTCCCTGATTTTTCAGCAACACACCACATGATTATGGGTGGAATAACATGAATTTTTATATTGACAGCAGTGATGAGGAATAGCCTGTTAATTAAAAAAAAAAAAAAAACCCCATAGAATCCCCCCTTTTTTTGTAAAGCAATATAGCCATGATTACTTCTCTCGAAACTGTAAAACCATTTTGTCAACTTTATTACACTAAAATGCACAATGCTTGCACAAAATGCTACTTTGATCAATTCTGATTCTAGTTCATGAGGATACTTTGAACCGTTCTGGTGGTAAATGGGTTTCAACAAGTCTTTTATTGGACTTCACATTCAACATAGGCCTTTGATGAAATTAATAATTAGAAAAAACATTCTGATGTCTAGCAGTAAGGGGCCTAGTGTCTACAGACTTTGATGTCATCGTGCTAGGACCGTGTAACTGGAAGTGAAAAGAAACACAAAGTCCCCAAGTGTCATCTGGTGTCTGTGCTTCCACACCTTCTCTCCCAGACCTACCCCAGGGGTAATCACCCCAAATCTACTCTTGCTGTTGGTTCTAGCAATGAGGCTGAAGTTGGGCCTCCCACCAAGATTTATTATAATTTGGTTTTCTGGAAACTCGATGAGAATACCAGTATCGAAGAGACAGAAATATCCGTATACTTGGGGCATGTCAGTTGCGATTCCAACTGCAAACACTGCACAGAGGGTTTGGTCACAGAGCTGGACATTTTAGAACAAATCTGGGACAAAGAGATCACCTGTAGCTCGTATGGTAAGTTCTTTCCTTGATGGGAAAATCTGATTCAGGTTCCTTAACTCCTTGTGCAACACTACTACATTGATAAAACTTACACCATTCTAAGATTTGATCTTTGAAGACAAAGAAAAACATGATTCATGGTGAGAATCCTGTCAATTTCTTCTGAACTGTGACTTAATTTCCCAAATAAGCCTATGCTGCTTTGTAAACCTCGGATTCCACTGAACTTAGGATAATTCAGCAACAAGACATGAGTGGGCTCCTGTACCTTCTAAAACAAATCAGCATGCTCTTGTTTTCTTCTCCTGCAGTTTCAAATTTACGGTGTACAGATGTCCTGTCATAGTAGTTAAAAAGGACAATATTGTGAGTCATTAGGGGTCTGACAAGTCGAGTCTCTCAAAGCCTGACAATACAAAAAGTCCTTGATCTGAGGAGAGAGATCATTCAATTTTTTTCAGCAAGTTTCTACAATGTAGCCTATATTAAGAAAATAAGAAAACAAAATCATAAAATTTAAGTTTCCATACTTTGTTCAACCTTGTAAGTACCCTAGAAATTGACAATAGTTAAATGTACACAGATAGAAAAAAAAAATCCATTCTTTTTTTTAATCTGTGCAAACACCACTATTACATGCAGGAAAATGGGCTGAGTAATTCATTACATCACACGATAACCTCAGCTGCAAGTTCAGAGCACCAATCTTCCAGGTACCAATCTTCCAGGTAAATGATGCAGCGGAAGCTGAGAGCACTCCAGTTTAATTTGAATAAAGTGTTAAAACTTCTTTCCTAAGTTATATTTTAGGTATTCCATCTGGCCAGAGTAAAGTGGCATTTCCTCTAGGAAGACCAAACCTCCTATTTTCTTAACAGCATATCCTATGGTCCGACTATATCACTCATGCTCAAAAATGATATAAGAACTGTCTTTTTTGGTAAAACATTTCTAAGGTGGGCTATATACCCTGAGGTCAAGAAGGTCTTGATTTTACATTACAAGTTTTGTTTTTTAAGGAATACTCGCTGCTTTTAGGCTGACTGCGGTGCATATCTGTTGGGTGAAATCATCTATTCCTTCTTATAATAGCACTCTGATTTGCAAATACCCTTTTCCCTCCTTGGAGTCTGAGGTGCAGTGAAGCTGTCTCCTCCACTTTCCTGGCCCAGGCCTGAGTATTCACAGCATGCCATCCCATGTTCACTGTAGCTGGGTCAGGGATGTGGATGTGGTGTAGTTAAAGTCATTAAGAAGCAATTCCAGAGTATTTCTGGAACTATCGGGAACAGAAAATTCCTCTTTATTGGGGGGTGGGCGAGCTGGGAGGGGAGGATTATAGAGATAAGCTATAAGCTTCAAGCACTTACAGCCATTTTGCTTCCATAAGCTGGAAAGCCTGCCTGAGAACAAACTTAACCCAAGGGAAAGGAGAGCCAAGAGATAAAAGGAGCAAGATTTAGTCCCATTGCCTGTGTCTGAGCCTGTGGTCCAGCTCTATAGTTCTCCGAGCAATAAATATCTTCCTTTAAGTTGCATAAGGCAGGCTGAGCTGGGTTTCCGTTTCTTGAAACCAGAAAAGTCTTAAGGATTAATACTAATGTCCTAAATTGGCAATTGTAATAGTGCTTATGGTTTAGCATTCTCCCCCAGAGTTGCCAACATGTTCTTTGCTTCAGCGAGCTTTTCCACGTTTCGTTAACCTCCAAGTTTTTCGTGTACTTTCTCACTGGCAGACCAGGGCAGAAGAGTGCAGTGAGGAACAGTAGCGGTCCACAGCTCACTAACAGTGTGACACCATTCCCGAGCTTAAAAAGGGACAGGTGGCATCTGGGGATGGGAAGGGGGAACCAAGATCGAGGAGTACCTGCTGTGAGTCACACATTGTTCTGCTTTACATCCATCAGCTCATTTAACCTTATTTCCTATCTGCAGAGTATCGTGAAGGAGAGGGAGACACCTTATGAACTAAGAAGTAGCTGGTCGGGGAAAACAACTGATCAAAATTCAGTACAGAGTGGTAGCTATTGGTGTCGGCTCTGGAGTCAGTTTTCAATTTGTCTCAGAGGCCACATCACTGAAAAGTATGATCACATCAAAGTTTTTAAGCTTTTCTATGCCTCAGTTTTCCCACCTGTGATGGAAGTTACTCTTTAACCTGAGTTACAGGGATAGTGTGAGGATAACTGAATTGTTATTCATCAAGTGTTTTCTCCAGTACTTGGCATACTGTGAGCTGTAATATCAAAGCCTAAAAGTGAGACATGGTAAACAGACATCTCAACATTATATATAAAAGAGTATTAAATAAACTGAAATGAGGAAATGACCAGTCCGGTCCAGTTTCATGAGAAAAGAACAAGACAAAGAAGTCAAGAAGAGCTACAATTATAACTAAAGAAAAGAAACCAGATCAGGGATGATTCTCTTAGCTTCAGGTGGCTAAGATTGTATTGGTTCTGTAACATAAATGGGTGGAAGTTCATACTTAGGATGTTACTGTATCTTACTTATACTGTGTATGTATAGGTACTCGAGTTGCTATCTTTATAAAGTTCTGAAAAACGGAACTCTGGGTATTCTTATATTCGACATCTGGACTGAGATAGGAAATGGCAAACAAAATTCTTTTGCCTAGAAAAAAACAGAAGGGCTAAGAGCACCCTGACTGCTTCCATGACTAGGCTTTCATGGGCTCTAGGTGTGCCTCATCTAATGAAAATGCAATTGTGTTTGAAGTTACATAACATCTCACAAAATTCTATCCTGTCCCATTCTTTTGAAAAAAAAGTTCAATTCCCTTTGTCAACTCACCTTTCCAAACACCAGCCTAATGAAGCCCTAGTAATGAGCAAACCAAGGCTTTGCCACACCTCTGTACATTATCTGCCCTCCTGTACCCAGGCTGTTAACGGCTCTTGGAGAAAAACCACACGACTGCGATGAGTGGAACTCTATAAACGTACACGCGGGTGGGCAATCCCAACTCTTTCGAATTAGCTCTCTTCCATTCTTCACATAAGGCACTTAAAACATGATCTCAAGTTTCCTCAAAACATTGGACCATTTCCTTTACCCCATACCCGATCTTAGCAAACAAATTTGGCTACTATTTTACAAATAAAATAGAAATCCAAACACGTTCTCACTTCTTGCTCTGAAATGTGCACACTTAAATTTAACCTACTCCCACCCCTTCTGATCCTTCCAATAAAATGGAAGAAATGTCCGTGTCACGCCCCGCCCCCAACCCATCTATGTTAATCTCTCCATCTATGCTCTGGCTCCTATCATCTTCCACTGAATTAGGAACCTCACGGTCTATCAGCCCATCTCCTTTGGGCTTTCTCAACCTCTCCCATTCGATGGGAGCCTTCCCAATCAGCATTTAAACAGACCCCAGGTCTCTCCTTATTAAAAACAACCAAAACTCTGAACGGTGCCACTTCCCCTTTCCTTCTCTCCCTTCAAAGCCCAAGTTCCTGAAAAAACTGCAGACTCATGCCACCTCTGCTTTCTCACAGGTGACTAAAAACCTTAAATCTGGCGGAGGTGGCCTCGCAGCCCCAGATTCGGGGTGACCCTCCAATTGAGAAATGTGCGTGGGGCACCACAGTGAAGCTTTGTTTCTTCACAGCAGCTTCCACCAATGGACAGAGCGCCAGGGGCCTGTGGGAGGCTTTGGGAAGAGGACTGGCTGCTGAGAACTGAGGGGGAGGTCGTGGCCCTGCACTCTTGGTCACAGAGGGCACCTGGCCGCACCCACAGTCTGGGGGCATAAAGAGGCATTGTTACTATGCTCTTGCTGCAGAAAGGGAAAACCAAGGACAAGAGCTTTCCTAAGAAAGCCAGAGTTTTCCCAATCAGAAATGATCTGTCCTTCATTGAATGTCTAAACACTTAACAGTCATTTGATTTAATAGCCAGTTGTCTAAAGACCTCACTCTCGATTATAGACTTTGTGGCAGCACACTATGCACTAGTTTTCTCTGTGTTGTCCATGGCACCAAGCACAATGAGTTATAAAAACCGGCCAGAGAATCACAAGGCCAAACTGGGATTTTGAGACATTCTGACCTATAGATGAAGTGGACAAAGTGTATTAAAGGTATAAACTGTGAAGCACCAAATATAAAATTATTTCCCACATAGCTAGATTGCAATATATATTTGCTGAGCACATGGATAGGATAAGAGCCAACAATGCCATTTCAATAATTTTCTCTGGTTGAAGAGCTGGACAAATGGGTGGAATGAATGGTAGGTCTGAATATGTGCCAACACTTCTGTTCTTACTTGTGAAATAAAGATTCTCCTACAGGTGAGTTTTTACATCACAAAGAACAGTGAATGATTGCACACACTGCAAATACTAAGAGACACTTGCTTGTCTATCTATGCAAAATAAAAAATACCAATTGTAAAAAGAATACTTTGAATATTTACAGGCTTCATAAAATGGATTCAAGAACTTACTCATTTAATACATTTTTTATGGAACTTTTTTTTTTTTTTTTTTTTGCCTAGACTGGGAGAGTTCAGCTTGGTGATAATGTTCCATTTTCTTTAAAAACAAACCAAAAAAAATCACTCCAAGAGTGATTAACATGTGAGGAGGTTTAACTGCTAGGCTCAAATAAGCATTTGCCTTTGCATATAATTGCTTGTTCTTTTTCTCCTTCTATACAAGCTTTGTATCTAAACACCTTCTTTTCAAAATATTAAAATTTTGGCTTACTCTCTCAGGTCTATTTATATAGCTCTGATGGAAGGCCACAGTCTCTCAGTTCAATTACAGCATCATTTACTGAGCACCTACTATGAGCTAGGCACCATGTGTGATATGTTTTAATTAATCTCAGTTAATGACCAAATGATAACTGATGACTCAGATAAATATTTTACAATTTTCTGCAATTTAATTATAAATTTATACTTCCCTCCAGGGTGTAGATTTTTCCTTCCATGTATCTTGTCTCAGTATTAGAATATGTATTTCATATGACTGTCAGTCATATCTAACATTTGGGAAATAAAGATGGTAAATGTTGCTTTGGGATGAAAATGCTCCAGAAGCATTTAAGATATTCCTGCTACTGTGTATAAAAAGATTAGTATCCCATGAGAAAAGTTTATTTGATTTGATATCTTCCTTTTCCATCTTTGACCTTATGGAATAAATGAATGGCTCTAGTCCATCTGAATTACAGCTCATACACGACCGTTTGGAGAGAAATATAATGCTTATGGCCTCTTGTCATTCATTCACTAATTTGTTTATTCATTCTTTATTCACAAGCATGTACTGGTCACTCATATTCCTTGGCAAGATAAAACTACTCAGTTCTATGTATGAGATAAACCAAGAGTCAATTGAGATAAATCATTAAGGTAAGGAATATACACAAAACGCAGGAGAATTTCTTAATCAGCAAGTGAATTTAAGAACTAACTTGCCCTGTGCAAATTCATGGGAGTTAGAAAAAAGGAACAGTCTAATGAATGAAAACTTTCACTTCATCTAGGTTCACAGTTTAGGTGGGTGTAACAATCATGCTTCAGTTGGATGCAATTGCTTTAAGTTATGTGCAAACAAAATCAAACCTCATTGCCTTCTGATTAGTTCTTTAATGGGAGAGCTGTGTAAAGAGTAACTGTCTATTTCCTAGTTTGTTTCCTATCTTCCTAAATGCCAGTCTCATAAGTGTTCCGTTTGTCTCTCCCTGAATACTACAGATGTTTCTATTCTACCCCCAGAATATAAGACTTTGAGGCAGCACTGCTTGGTGGCAAGAGTCTAGGTTCTAGAGCAGAAAGACAAGGGTTCACCATTTGTTATCTGTGACATGGGACAGGTTTCCAGTTTCTCTTAGCCTCAGGCTCCTCAGTGGTTAATAAGATCAATCTCTGCAGGTTGTGATGAGAACTGAAGACATATGCAAATACCCAGCAAAAGACCTACCATATGGTAGATGCTCAATAAAAGGTAAAAGCAGCAACACTAACACCAATAATAATTCCTATTATTCATTTATTCACCAAGTACTCATGGATACCGGCTCAGGACTGGGCAGTGATTTGACCCTAGGGACATAGTAGTGATCAAAGTAGACAGTTGTTGCTCTCAGTTGTCATTTTCAAGAAGGAAAACCAACCATAATCATGTGAAAAAATATTTGAGAGTGTTAAATACAAACTGATTATGTTGTCGTCATTCACTGGAATTCTTTTTAGTGAAGGATACTTGTCCGCAACGAAAAGTCACATTTTTTTGCTACCTTCTTGGTTTAAACAATGATCTAATAAAAATCTGCTGAGGGGCACCTGGCTGGCTCAGTTGGTAGAGCACGCGACTCTTGATCTTGGGATCATGGGTTCAAGCTCCGTGTTGGGTATAGAGCTTACTTTAAACAAACAAACAAATAAATAAAATGTATTGATAAATAAAGTGTTTAATAACTTGCTGCAGAAATGGAAACTCAGAAAGTAAAAATTACTTCAAAAAATAAAGTGGTTCCCTTTGTCCTGGAAATAATGTTATTTTTAAAATGTGATTTTAAAGTCATTTTTTACTTCTATTGGACAAAATGTCTGTTTTATATAATCTTACCTAATAAATATTACAGTGGGAGCAATAAAATGTCTCTGATACTGAACTGTTACTTTTGTAATTATATATTATAGTAAGACAATTATTTAAATACATGTAGAAAGGCAAGTAAGACACATGATAATTAAGATATGCAATTACATGATTAGTAAATGTAATTACATAGCATACAATCAGATGTTATGGAGAATTTTTGCTTACATGGACAGATAACGTTTTCACAAACTTACATGCTATGAATCTGGAAAGATTCTTAACTTGAAATAATATTTTATTTAATCAAAATCATTCTAGAACCCCCAACTTCTTAAGAAAATAAAACAAGAACTTTTTCATTAAGTCATTAACGAAACCGAGAAAAGCCTGGACCAGCCAGGAGTACAAATAAACAACGTCCGCTTTTTGCAGCCTGACGTGGGCATTCAACTTGGTGCCAGGGTCGCCAAATAGCAAATGCAGGGCTTATCCATTAATTCATTTCACTCTCATCACCATTTAAGGAAAGGGTCTTTCTGGATCAGTGTTCCTGGAAGCATTAGCATCACTTGGGAACTTGCTAGAAATGCAAATTCTCAGGCCCTAACCCTGATCCACTGACTGACAAACTCTGGGGGTGGAGCCCAGCAACTTTTAGTTTAACAAGCCTTCCAGGTGATTCTGATGCGCAGAGAAGTCGGAGTACTACCCCTCTAGGTCAATGCATTCAAAGAATCGAGACTGCTATCCCTTTCTATTTTAACCTTGAAAGAGTGCCAAACAGTTCCCTTTGCCAACTAGTTTAGCTCTCTGAACAATCATCTGAGAAACAGGAACTCAAATGTAATTCTGTGTAGTTTTGAACAATAATGTGTAATTTTTTATTGACAGCGTTGTGCAGAAATCATGTTGAACAGTAAAATGCTATGAGAGAAATACTATTAATAACCCACTTTACAAGGGGAAATACAAAATTTAGTTAGAGGAGTTATGTAACTTACAGACGGTCAAGTGGCTAGTAAATAAAATAGCATGCTTGAAGATAACAGAATAACTACAATCATTTAATATCATCCATTTTTTAACTTATTTAGTTTTCAGTTATCATAAGTCTTAGATCCCATTGGTAATATTTCTCAACACTAGACGCCAAGAGCAATATAAAGAAATTAAGATAAATTCTTCAGTCGTATCTTATTCTAACAAAACTACAAGTCCTATGTCTAGATGTGAAGTACCTGGAGAAAATACTGACGGACACACCAAGAGCCAAACCTGATGTGTATGAATAAAACTACATGTACTTTCTTTTTCTTTCTTTTTTTTTTTTTAGTTACAGAAGTAACCTGAACTCAAGTTCAACCTTTACATATTTAGAAGACACTTCAATAAATTGCTATTCCTTAGATTCTCACGCAGGATCATAGGACACATCCGTAGCCATATGTATAATATTTAAAGTGTATGCATATCATTTAATGTAGTGACTTATCTAGTCAAAGCTGTATGTGGTCGAATACAAAGTCCAGGCTGGTTTACTTGTTCCAGAGGCAGGAAAGGCATTGAAAGGAGCCAAAGGAAGGCAAGGGAGAAGAGTCTATGCACAACAGAGAATTTCAGCTGGACAGTGATGAAAAGTCCGTATGTTACAGTGCCACCATAAATTATGTGAGAACGAATGGTCAGGCCACAAAGGGGTTCCAAAAATAGGCTGAAACTGCCCACAGTCTGAAAACAAATTGCCTAAATTCCAATATGAGAAAACAGTATTCTTGACATATATTTTCATGTGGCCACTACTGGGTGAAGCTAGGTCTGCAGAGATGAAATAATATGCTTTAGCTCTGAAACTGGAAGTTGTTATTCCATCAAGAAACTAAAATGCAAAGAAATCTGCATGAGTCTGGTGCCTCAAGGCTTAAAGATTTATTATGAAGGAAAGACAAAAAATGAATGATGGCATGTCACTGGGTCTGAACTCAGAGTGAACCTGCATTTTGGAGAAATGGAAACCTCAGAAGTCTTACATTTTAATCATCTCAGGAATTAAAGTGAATTTGAATTATATAATTACTGGTTTATCTAAAAATATATATTTAAGTGATAACAGGAATATATATCATAAATCAAAAGCAAAAATGCTCAAAGGGTTCCACTGCCTATTATTGAGTTCCTTTTTCTTAAACAGCAACATCAAATCTAAAATGTTAAGAAACAGTTATATGATCTTCTCCCTTAAAAGGTGGAAATAAATAGGAAAAAAAGGTAATAAAAACACACTAGGAGGATGCTTAGAATCTTTATTAAAGAAGGCTGTGGTTAATAGGGAAATCAATCACCTATCGGTTACTAAATTTTCAAATTTTAATTTTAAGAACATCATAACCGTAATACAGACAACATACAAAACATGTAATTATATAGTCTTCATGAATGAGAGTTCAACAAACTAGGTTTTTAAAAACTTGATATTCTTCTAAGGGGGAGAATAATCAATCCAAGAAGAATACTATATTGATTGATCTCATCACAGACTTAAAATGTTCAAGGATCAGTGAATGTTTTATTTTAAATCAAACAGTATTCAGTCGTCAGAATACTTGATCTTGACAGAAATGCCACAGCACATTCTTATTACTAAGAATATGTATACTATATGTATCAACAACAGTAAAGAATTTAGGAATATTAAGTAACACTTTACAATAATTTTAAAGTCCCGATAATTTTTATATTGTCCACATCACTGTTTTGACAATTAATAGTAATAAGTTCTATTATGCTGAAGAAAATATATGTTATTATTGAACATAGTAACTTCATATGATTCAGGACACAGATTTCAACTGTGATTCGGGTTGTAGTAAAATTATGTTCTCATTTGAGAAGTCATTTGTCAATGATGGAAAATATCATTAGCTCAGTTTTTGTGAAATCGAACGGCATTTTTATGTAACTGAAAAGTAACCAAAAGCTTTCATACAGGGTAAAAATGTTACACTGCACTACCAAGAGAGAGCCAAGCAGTGTAAAGCCATATTGTCCCACAGCATGAAGTGATCAGATACCTGCCTAAAATGATGGACAGCTCTGGCCTAGAGAACAGGCAAAAAAAATCCCATTTACTCTCGTCCAGATGGGACCAACTGGACGCTTCAGCGCAAACAACTCATCCTTCTTCGGACCTTCTTGTCCAGCTCTTGAGCTAGCTCCAGCTGATAATGATGAATATCAAGGCTACAGTAAAGTGGGTGACAAGAGAAGCCTTGTTACAGCTGCCAGGCTTCCAGTCTTGTCATTATTACACATTGAAGATTTATTTGAGTTTATTGTTGTGTACAGGGTCTAGCCATTTGCAATTCATCACCTACTACAGGAAGTTCAAGATAGTGGCCGAAGCCATAATTGCCACCTCCACCTGCTTCTGGAAATTATGAGGTCACTAGCTAGGGCAGTCCAGTCTTCAATGAGCCCCAAAAGTCACAGCAGCCTCTGGTATAAAATACTCAGGCCCTATCGCCACTTGAGCATCTCTTGAGATCACATTAATAATGCTACATTGCCCAGCAATTGATTAAATTGTATCTGTAGTACAGTGTGCTCTATGGCAAACACTAAAAGGTTACAGCTACAGGAAAGAAATGATGAAACCATTACAGCTGCCACAATCTGAGCGTTATTGTTATTATTGTAAATGCTATAGTTACTATGTGTTTGATTCAGGAATATATAATCCCATTAACAAGGCACATTTATTTAATCTGATATAATCTTCTAATCTTCAGATGTCAAACTAGTCAACTGTAACTCTGTTTTGGAAGCAGGCGGAATATAAAACCTATATATATAAACACACAGTGCTTTGGTAGAACTGCTCGGAGAGCTAAAATCAAATGTAAAGACAACATTGTGTTTCTATTCAAAACATTAAAAAAAAAAATCCTCGTACACTTGGGATTTGAATGTTACTACACCAGTACGTTAAATGAGTTGACTCAGAAAAAAAAAAAGTCAATAATAAAAATAAACATCTTTTATTTTAAACTAAGTCTCTCTCCTCCATTTATTCATTTTATAATTTAAAAAGGTCTATTTTTATTTTCCCTCCAACGTTGTGGAAAAATTTTGGAGAGCTTTCCACCTATGTTACAGAGCGGAGCATTCAAGGTTTTACCACCAGCTACAAAGAGTAGGAGCTTGTATGATTTCCATTCATCTAAAATGTATGATTCACTCATCAGTGTACTTAGTGTACAGATGGCTTGAAAATTTATGATACCTGAATCTTTTCCTGCTTGGTATGATGCCATTGCTCGGTTTCTACCTCCTTACTCTTAATGGATTTCTAAAACCAAGATTTCCTGAGATGGTTTTTTTTTTTTGTTCCAGGTCCTCTTTTTAAAAATCAACGTGGTAAGTAATGTGGAAAAAAAGGTAAGCTAGCATCACAATTTAATATAAAACCCCAACTATTTATAAAGATTGTCTATATCTTATTTTATTCCCCAGAGTCTAATGATATTCAATGATTCTATTTTATAAGGTTACAGAGGAATCAAAGGTCTAAATGGAAAGTTTCTGTCTGCAAATTCTTTCACAAGCGGCTTCCCATATACACTATCATAGCTTTCCGCTACACTGAGAGCCGGCTACGCAGGACCTATTTCCCGCTTTGTTCCTGCTTGTATCTTAGGGTATGGAGGTTTGGATATTACGATGTATTTTTTACCAACAGAGGTTTGGTCCCATTTTGAACCTCACCTTCACTTACCTCAGAAGCACTATGAGGTAAGAAATGGAAATGCCCATGATACTTCTTAATCCAATCTTTTCTTCCAAAACATAACAATAACATAACTAACATAAATTAACACCTCAGTGGGTTATCATTTGCTGGAAGGCTGCAGAGAACTGGATGCGGAAAGCTCTCCCTTTGCTGACCAGCACAGTAGGACAGGAGCAACTAACTACCTGCAGTGAAGGCTGACAGGGAGGAAAGGAAGATCTTTCTACAAGACTGAGGACTAATGCAACAGCAAATTAAGGAAGTCTATTTCTATCCTCATTGAGGGAATCTCTAGGGTTCAAAAAAATAGTCACTCACAATTTTCAAATCAGCTCCTGCAAATAAAACTCCTCTTTCAGTTAGGTGCTGGTTACGCACTCAGCGACAGAGAAGTGTGGCTGGAATTTTGATCTCAGACATATATTTTTAACTAACACCTGTACTTCATCTTACAATTTATAAACTTCTTTCCCAAATACTATCCGCCAACAATCTTGGGATGTGGGAATTAATATTAGATCCATTTTACAGAAGGAGAGACTGAGGCTCAGAGAGGGGAGGGATTTTTCCAAAGTCACAAAACTGGCTATGTGATAAGGCTGGGTCTTGATCACGGGTCTTACTCCAATTTCTTTACTTGATACTAAACCGCAGACAGAACAAAAAATAATTCAGTTTAAAAATTGTGGGAACTGCCCCTTCTTTTGTAATACCGAAAAGATTTCTGGGATTATGCCATGATGGATTTACGTCTTTATATTTTCTCCAAGAAAGCTTATCTTTTTTCTAGAACATGAATTCGAACAACTAACAGTACAGAAACAAAAATATAGGAAAAATAATAACATACATATATTTTTACAATAAACACTCAAATATAACCTACATAGTTAAGACTGTATGAACACACACGAACATTTACGAAACATATCCTAGGCCAAGAACTGGAATATTAACCAATTCTAGATGGCCCACCCACATTATCCCATTTATATCCCCCCCCTTCTCCTCCTGAGTTGTCTATCCTGAATTCCGATAGAATCATTCTTCTTTATTCATTACTCTTTCCACCGGTTTAGTATTCCTAAACAATACAGCTTAGTTTATCCAATCTCAAAATGGAATCATAGTGTATGTATTACTCGGCAACTTGTTTTTTTCTTCTGATATAATCTGAGATTTATTAATGTTGATGCATGCAGCTGTGTTCATTTTTACTCTTATTTTTACTATTGATACAGTATTCCACTCAATGAGTATGCCACAATTTATCCGCTCTCCTGCTAATACATCTTTGTGAGATTTTTTTTTGGTCTAGTTTTTCACTCTTACAAAGACTGCTACTGTGAATATTTTTGAACATGACTCCTAACACAAAAATGCAAAAGTTTCTGGGCAACTGCAAATTTATGAGGTATGCGCTCTTTATTGGCTTTGGCCCTTCCAAAATAGTTATATCAGGGTATTTTCAGAAGCAATGTTTCAGGGATCCCATTAATCCTTACCTTGCTAACCATTTGCATTGTCTGTTTAAGTTTTGACGATCTGATGAGGAAGAAATCTTATCTCACTGTGACTTCAATGACATTTCCCTAATTTCTAATAAAACTGCATGTTTATAGGCCATTTGTGCTTCCTCTTTTGTGAAATACCGGTTGTTTTCGTTTGCCCATCTTTCTATCGGGTGTTTATTTTTCAGTTACTAATTTACATTCTTTATATATTTTATTTACTTTATTTTTTTTTAAAGATTTTATTTATTTATTCATGAGAGATAGAGAGAGAGAGAGGCAGAGGGAGAAGCAGGCTCCCCGCGGAGCAGGGAGCCCGATGCGGGACTCGATCCCAGGACCCTGGGATCATGACCTGAGCTGAAGGCAGACGCTTAACCGACTGAGCCACCCAGGTGTCCCTACATTCTTTATATATTTTAGATTCTGAACTTTGAGCTGACCTGTGTCCGCAGAAGCTTCTCCCAGTCTGCGGCAGAGGGTGTACATGTGCATGCACATGTGTGTGTTTTCACTCTCTTTTACAAATGTCAAGTTGTTAATTTAATGTAAATTTATCAATCTTTTCCTTTATGGTTTATACTTTTTGGTCTTAAGAAATTCTTCTGCTTTGAGGTCTTAGAATTGTTCTCCAGTATTTGTTCCAAAAGTGCTGTAGTTCTGCCTTTCCATTCATGTGTTTAATCTACTTGGAATAGATTTTTGTGTGTGCTGTGAGGTAGGGATTCCGATTCCATTTTCCTCCATGTAAATAATTCATTGTCCCTGATTAAAAAATTAAATCATTGGTTAAAAAGTCCATCCTTTCCTCATTGATCTATCATATCACCTCCGTCATATATCAAACAATATATTTGTGTGTGGTTTTGTTTTGAACTCCTTGTTCTGTTTCATTTATTTATTCCTGTCCCAGGGCCCAACTGTCCCTTAATGTACCTTTCATAAGACATTATTTTGAATTCCTAAAAATTTTCAGCACACGATATTTATATAGTAAAATAAGAAGTCAAACTTTATTACCATTTAACAAGTTAATAAGCTGAAGACACAAGTTAATATGTAAAATGCTTCTGAATCACAATCTGCGTCTTATGATTCTCAAACTAATGATTTTCTAACCCACTGGCTTTTTCAAAGCATTTTCATGTTAGCTCATCAATCTCAAACATAACATGATACTAATTATATATAATAGCTTTATATTGTTGTGGAAAACAGGCTTTGGAGTCACACACACATGAAAATGATTAGAAACAGGCTTCTATTAAGACTACGTACATAACCTTGAGCAAGTCATTTACCTTCTGAGGCTACAGTCTTCCGTCCAGTGTTGATTACCACTATCTTTAAAGGCTTTCTGCATGCAGGAGGTAATATTTTAAACACTTAGCACTGTGCTTGACATACAGCAAGCACTAAATAAATTATATATATTTTAACACTGAATACTAGTGAAGTCAGGTATCTTTACTAATAGGGTTTAATCTAGGATAACCTTAAACAGTGGAACCAGACATGAAATGTACAAATTTAATTACCTGTTGTTGTACTTAAATGCACTGTACAGCCCTTAAGCTGACTAAGTGCATCCAACTGACTTTTAAAAAAGTCAAGGACCAACCTAAAAAGTTCACCAGCCATCCTGCCACCCAATTCCTCTTCAGCATCTATTTTTAAAATTCAACTCTGATGTCTTCCCTGTTTAGAGTTTCCACATTCCACCTCATTAGAATTCAAAGAAGTTGTGGATTATCATTAAAGGAAAACAAAAGACCACAATCAATCAAGACCCAGGCAAAAGTCAGAAGTCAGCCCCTGACTCCTCCTTCCTTTCACTTCACCCAACTATACTTCAAGCAACTCAAATCCTGTTCACCAAATCCACTAAATCTCTCTCAAGCAAATGTCTCCCTCCGTACCGCCAACTGGTCATACTGTTCTGCACTGTCACAGTAATATGCATAATCATATTAATTTATACAAGTAATTGAACAATTAATTAAAAACCGGACCTAATCTTCTTGAAAGGTACAACAAAATTGTATGAAAACAATGCAATTATTTTAGAGCTGAGAAAACTGGGGCAGGAAGAGGTTAAGTGACATGTTTAGATCACACAGCCTTAGCTACTACATCTAGAATTCACACTAGATCAGCTAATGCCAAAGTACACCTCTCATCTACCGCACCATGCCACACGCCATGAGTTATCATTCTAAATTGTAAACGTAACACCTGCCTGCTAAAAATCCTTTACAAGGGGTTGAGAAATAATATGATTCTGGATATATTTTGAATATAGGTCCTTCAGTATAGGTCCTCTCTACCTATGACATGAAAAATCAAACTCCTTTTTCTTTTTTTAAGATTTTATTTATTTATTTGACAGGGAGAGAGAGACACAGCGAGAGAGGGAACACAAGCAGGGAGAGTCGGAGAGGGAGAAGCAGGCTTCCTGCAGAGCAGGGAGCCCACGCGGGACTCTATCCCAGGACCCCGGGACCACGACCTGAGCTGAAGGCAGATGCTTAACGACTGAGCCACCGAGGCGCCCTCAAACTCCTTTTTCTAATAGTCCATTGAGAGCTGGCCAGTGCCTCCGGGAGTCCTATTTCTCACTATCAGCCACTTTATGCTCTCCTCGCTGTCCTTAACAAAGGACTGTCCTTACCTTTGTCTTGTCTATCACATTACAAACATATAAACTGGATTAAGGCAATGGAAAAAAGGAAGGGTAAAAAAACCCTGACAACCAGGCAGGGTGGAAGCAAGAGGGAAAGTGGTTGCAGGAGAGCCCAAGCCTGAGTGTGAGTGAAACTGAGAGAGGGAGCCCGACCGAGAGTGAGCAAGCACCATCCAGTAGTTCAGGGAGACACCGAGACTGAGCCTGGCAGAAGAGAGAAACCAGACGGCCAGCAAGAGCCCGAAGGTGAGCCAGAGCCACGCAAGAGAGAGACTCAGTAATCAGGAGACACAAATTCCAGAGATGGGGAGAGGTCTCCACTCCTCCCTGTCCCTCATCTGGCTACTCGATGCCTGGCACACCTTTTCCTCATCCTCCCTGCCTCATGCCCTGGTTACCCTTGCCTTTCAAGGCTCAGCTCTGGGATCTTCTACTGCCAAGTCTGCCCCGTACCCACTGTGAGTGTACATCACGTGTCCTTCTGCGCACCCCAGGTAAAGACACCAGGAGCTGTCTTTACCACTAGCAGAGAACTGAGAGTCTCCATGACCTGCTTCATCTTTTAATAGCAAATTCCTTAGACGTATTTTCCCCCCTCTTTAATCATCAGTGTCTTGCATATGGTGGGGTTTAATAAATGCTGAATGAACGAAAACCCCCAATTTTTCAAGTATTCCAACATTTTCCAAGTATAATGAAGGAACATGCTGTCTTAATCTCACCTATAACACACACATACTTTCTTTTTTTTTTTTTTAAGATTTATTTATTTATTTTTAGAGAGCGAGGGGAGGGGAGGGAAGAGAGAAAGAGGGAGAGGGAGAGAGATAATCCCAAGCAGACTCCCCACTGAGCTGTGGGGCCCAATGTGGGGTTCCATCTCAGGATCCATGAGAACATGACCTGAGCCGAAATAAAGATGGACGCTTAACCGACCGAGCCACCCAGGAGCCCCTCACACACACACATTTTTATTTTTTATTTATTTTTATATATTTTTAAAAGATTTTATTTATTTATTTGACAGAGGGAGAAACAGCAAGAGAGGGAACACAAGCAGGGGGAGTGGGAGAGGTAGAAGCAGGCTTCCCACGGAGCAGGGAGCCCCACGTGGGGCTTGATCCCAGGACCCCGGGACCACGACCTGAGCCAAAGGCAGACACTTAATGACTGAGCTATCCAAGCGCCCCCCCCCGACATTTTTAAATAGATTTTCTTTAATCAAGATCGAATGTTATCAAATAACACGTGTGGTATGGGTTATTTGACAACATAGGAAAAAAAAAAAGCTCAGTCGAAACTTCATTTCAAAAGACCAGGGAATACCAGAAATTTGAAAATAAAGTTTTAAATGTGCAGCTATGTGCAGTGATGAATGTTAACTATTGTCGCAATCACTTTGCAATATATACATATATTGAATCATTGCATCGTACACCTAAAACTAACACAATGTAACATGTCAATTATATCTCAATAAAAAATGGAAAAAGAAAAGACAGCTTTGATAATATAATTCCACTCACTTTTGGGGAAAAAAAAGATATCATTTGTGCATTATTTATACCTTTTTGGAATGTTCCAGTTTTCGAAGTCATTTCTGCAATATACTTGATTTTTTCCTTGTAGGCAGAATCAAACCAGACATTTAAAATTACAACTCAATATGGGGGTAAATAACGGCATCTGCTACAAAACTTAATAAAATAATCACAAACACCAATGCTTTGCTGACAGGAGGCACTCTGATGTCATTAGAACTGAAGAAAAGGTTTATCTAAAAACATGCACAGCAGTCACTGTTATAAAATTAAATTTGGAAAGCAAAAAACTGAAAAATATGTGGCACTTCAAGCAGCGAGAAGATGTATGATGACATTTGTCAAAACGGTATGTGCGCGTCTACTTCATGCATTTCCTGCAAGCCCACCATTTTCGGCTGAAGCAACTTCTTTTTTTTTTAAAGTGCATAAAAAAATCCCCTTACTCTTTTCAAAATTTGCTCTGTGGCAAGTTCACTTTCCAAATTCGATCTTTACACATTGGTCTATTTATTTCCTCTTCTGCCAGTGGAGTTTTTCCCACTTTCTTCTGAGATTGCTGGTTATCTAGAAGCTCACTGAAAGTCGGAGTGGCACGCCTATAGACTATGTACCCCTCAGCTGGATCATCCTCTTTATTCCTATCCCCTGACCAGTGCAGGAGATAAAACAGAGCCGAATAGGGTATGCAGGTCAAAGACACCCCTCCTTTGCAGGGGATGGCTAGGTATTTGCTTTGCTTTTGAATGGACCCGGAGGATCTCTTCTGGGTAATGCCAGGACCTCAGGGACAGAAAATTCCTTTTCTGAGGATTGGTTCTGGTTTGTGTTCCTTGAAGCAGGTATATGGGAATTTCAAAGAAACATATACCTCTTCGATCAGGCATGCTGAGTTTTGACCCTTCCTGATCATATACTCATTCTCCTGTTTACCACTGGGTGCCATGGGTATAGGAGAACAGCCATACACTAGTGCCCAAGGAGTCAGGCTCAACTCTAGCAATCCCAAAGGACCTGATAAGTGCTCCAGTGTTTAGGGAGGAGCCAGACTGGAAATACCACTGAAAAGTGGCACTCAAGGATGCCTCTTTTTTTTTTTTTAAAAATTACACGGAGTAGGACATAAAATTTTATGACTTTCTAGGCAGTGGAAATTTTCCTAATAAACTCTTACTCAGAACTCGAAGGGTCAATGAATTACTATGACTGATGACAGGCTGAATTCCTATCCTCTTAACCACTTCCTGGAACCTTCACAGGGAAATCAAGGGCTCCAGGGAACACAGTTGGAAAACTACTAGGATAGAAAAAACTGATCAAGAAAACATAAGGCCTGAATAACAAAGACAAGAGCAATAGCAACAAACTTAGAGTCAAAAGATTGCCATGTGAACCACGGCTGTGCATTTACTGTCTAATTTGAAACAAGCCGATCAACTCACTAAGCTTCCTTCCATTTGCTCATTAATGAACTAGAGATAGACATATATGCCCAAACCCCACAGATTCACATGAGTGACTTATTAGCAGTGTGATTCTGAATAAGCTACTTAACTTTTCTGTACTTTAGTTTCTTCGCTTGTTAAAAATGGATGATATTATCTCTCTCATATGGTTATTGTAAAGACTGAGATATTTAGCACATAAGGAAATAGTAAAGGTCAGCTATTTCTCTTAGCATTTTCTAGTAGTAAATGTTGAAAACTCTAAAAGTAATATAAAACATTTGGCAACACACTACTTTTGTTATATTATTAACCTTTTGTGGTTATTGCTGTTATTGACAATGACCCCGGTCAAGTTGCTAAGTTGCCACGGGATTTCTGTAATTCCAAAAAATTCCCACTTGCCTGATCTTTATTTTCAAATGTAAGCTATCCCACAAGTAAGGAAAACCCTCCTTCCTGCTGCCCTTGTTTGATAATCTCAGCTTGAATTCCTTTTCAGAATTTCACATTAAGCCAGGAGATTCCCCAGCAAAGCAACAATTTGTCCGTTTACTTGAACTATAGTTATACATCCAATATTAGCTTTTTCCTTGAGATAATGAATTCTGTCTAGTATATATTCAGGAAGATCCACAACCATAAAAATTAGTTACACTGTTCAACCCTTCAGATTTTTCATAAATAGAAAATTTTACTGTATAAAATGCTGCCTCCTCGTGGACTGAGCCACAATTAACAAGACTAGTTCTAATAAACATCTTTCTATTAAGACCTACCAAGACAGTGAGACAGAAAAGACTTAGAGGCTAATGAGTACAGTGCTAGATATCCAAAAGAAAGAAATATGATATTTTAATTCAGTTGACTTTGCTAAACAAAGCACTTTCCCCCTATTATTTCAACTTCTGCCATTCTATTTCCAATACCTGAAAAACTCTACATTTCCAGAAATGAAAGAAATAGAAGACAAATCAATTTTGACTGAACATAACTAAAATGTTCTACAAAATAAAACGTAAACTAGTATCGCTATCTCCTTCAACTACAGTGTATAAGCAAGTCAGACGCATGAAGAGAAAGTTTGAGAGAAGTATATGTAAAAAGGACAATTTATGCCAGAATAATTTACAGATAGAACAGAATGTTGCAAATTAAACAGTTTGAAAAGTTTAATACCTCACTTGAAGTCTGATAAAAATCCTCACTTAAAAAAAGGGTAACATTATTTGCAAATTGAGCAAGAGGACCCGACGATAGCCATATATAATCAGTTGTCACCTTGCAGCTCAATTAGCCCTCATGTAAAAACGAGGCATGTAAGGAGAAATGAGGTTTTGACATTATCTCTGTCAGCAAGATAATTACACAGCCTTCATTTAACAGTAGGGCAACACTACTGTAGCAACAAATTAACTCAGCTCCATTTGCAATTCATGGTGTGTTTTCTCATTTAATACCATTTGTCTTACCCCAAGTGAATGTTTCCATTAGTTTTCTCTAGCACAGCAAATACTCAGTTTGACTCCACATATTACATCACTGAGTCAATGCTCACCTTCCAGCAACTCTTTGAGAGCATATTCAAAATGTGACAGAATGTTCTGTTTCTCCATTTCAGCTACAACTTTCTCTGGTTTATGGCCAAATCATATAGTCAGTATATCTGTGCTGAACAGTCAAGGGCATGAAATTCCCTAAGCTTACAATTGATTTCAGAGCACTGTTCTGTTTTCATAAAGAAAAATCAAGAAAGAAAAAAATGTTGATGAAGTCCTACCCTGGGTACGATCATATATTAGGTTATTAATATATTTCCAAAAGACATTTTGGAGAGAAATATTTTTAAAAATGTGCTGGCTATACACGTTTAGTTTTTAAATATATACTAGCCTAACCAGATGACTGTGACCTCATTTATTTTCCTTTCCACATTTTGTATTAAGCATTTTCCTTGGTTTGAATTTAAAAGCCACTCTATCATAAAAGCAAGCATGACTGGGGAGAGCTTAAAAAGCAGCAGCAGGGGCGCCTAGGTGGCTCAGTCGGTTAAGCGTTTGCCTTCGGCTCAGGTCATGATCCCAGGGTCCTGGGATCGAGCCCTGCATCGGGCTCCCTGCTCCTCGGGAAGCCTGCTTCTCCCTCTCCCACTCCCCCTGCTTGTGTTCCCTCTCTCGCTGTGTCTCTGTCGAATAAATAAATAAAATCTTTAAAAAAAAGCAGCAGGAGGGGCGCCTGGGTGGCTCAGTCGGTTAAGTGACTGCCTTTGGCTCGGGTCGTGATCCCAGGGTCCTGGGATCGAATCCTGTGTCGGGCTCCCTGATCGGTGGGGAGCCTGCTTCTTCCTCTGCCTCTGCCTGCCACTCTGCCTACTTGTGCTCTCTATCTCTCTGTCAAATAAATAAATACAATCTTAAAAAAAAAAAAAGCAGCAGCAGAATGTTCAAAGGGTCATGGGCAGAGAAAGTAGAACCGGGTGGGCTCCTGTATTGTCACAAATAGGCCCAGCATTAGATTTCATATTCAACTCTAAATTATAATGCTCATTTGATTGCTGATTTATCATTTGAGATTCTATACACTGAATTATTTGCTGACAATACAAGAAGCCCTAAATAAAAGTCCTAAGAACCCCAAGTCCCTAGAATCGTTTTAGGTCAATAAAACTTAAACCTACACATATGATGTTAAACCTTCAAACATTCAAATTATAAAGGCAAATGCATTTATTTATAACTAATGTATGTTAGCAGGGGGAAAAAAATGAAAATTTAACTCTATAAGTGAACACACAAATATTCCAAAGTAGGGGATTTCAATTTGCAAAAGCAAATAGTCACTATACTGCATGAAATTTAAGGAAATTCCTGAGAAGACAAATAACACATTCCAGGAGTTTTATTTTGTTTACCACAACAATAGCAATTGGCAGAAATATCTACTGAAAGCTACATTATTTTATAGTCTCAAAGAATTAGGAACAAAAAGACACACATTCATGCAGGTCACACAAAGTTTCATTCCAAAATGGTTACGTTAACATTGTAAGCTAGCAAGTACCCATGATACATTAGTTTTCTGTTGTTTTTTTTTTTCTTTAATCACTAAGATAATTCAATACTTCCACATTCTCAGGGAACTAACTGTCCTAAGGAATGGATTCAAGTCTTGAAACTTAACTTATAAATAAGATGTATCAAAAGTAAAGTTCCATGCTCTTCTCTGTGGTCTAATTGGTTTTCATTCTCTAGTCTAAGTGATGCTAAGTGAAACAGAAGAGGAAAGAACCAATGTCTTGCTTGTTCTAACAAAGGCATTCTTCAGTGAAGTTTACTTCTCAATACAGAAACTTATTCATTTGACTAGCAGTCATCCAGCCTTGGCTCAAACGATTCAAATACAGAGAAAAGATACAAAATAAAGATAATAAAATGTGTGAATCTCTTTTTGTTCACTTGCCCTCACCAAGTGCACATTTATTCAGCTGCTATGAGGAGGGTAACCTGCTTAATCTTTAGATGTTCTTGTATCATGAGTTCTGAAACTGAATATGTGTTATCACTACAGGCTTCTATTTTGTACACCGAAATAGTAAATCATGCACAAATATGACAGACAAGGAATTACCATATTTGTTATATACAGTGAACATAAATCAATACTTGGGCAAAGGGGACATGAATCCAGTATATGGAAAATTAATTCTCCAATCCAATTATTAATGAAATATATGGGAAAATATTCATTCTTTTGTTTGCATTCTTTCATTACTCATTTAACCAGATTGATCACTTTGGAAAAGATCAAGAAAGGCATGTATCCAAAGGTGATGTTTAAATTAGTACTTAAAGGCTGAATATGAATTATTTTTTAGGTATGCCATTAAAGCATGCAATTAAAACACTGCTATGCCATATTTTCATTCAACACAAAGCACACAGTTAAAATATGAAACAGGCTCTTTTATTTTTGTGGGAGTTTTACTCCTAAGAAACCACCATTTAATGTAGTTAAAACAATTGTTTCAATGGGAAATGTGGTTGGAGGATTATTTTTAGACTCACAAGAACGTAGTTATTTTTAGGGAAATGGTTCAATACTACAAGGTTTTTTGTGACTATGAGTGTAGAGCTATAAAAGCTAAACATCACTCAGTAAATACAGCTCTTAACTATATCTAGCTTTTGCGTAAGAGTATTGGCTTTTCTTTTCTAATTCAGGATCAGCATTATCATTAATGCAGGGCTTTATACTTTTTAAAAAAAATCATCTACAATAAAGCACAAGCCACTAAAACAATGCAACTGTGATCTATGGGGGAAAAGCACCTTACCTTACCTGGTTCAGTTCAAATAATATTCTCTTATATTCAATTCACTTTATGAACACTGCAGGAGAAATGCCCATGCGTAATGTTGAGGGGTAATTGATGAAACATTTATTTAGATAAATTACTATTGATAAACTGGTATAAACTTTTTGGCTTTGACTATTTAAGAATATCTGTAGTCTTCCACAAAGCAATTTTATTGAAGTAACTTCTAAGGAAATGTGTGTGTGTGTGTGTGTGTGTGTGTGCATGTGTGTTCTTAGAAGGGTGAAACTTTTACGTACAAAGATGTTCACCAAAGCATTATTTATAAGTTTAAAATGAAAACCTAACAAAAAAATACTTTATAACTACATAATAGAATATTATGCAACCATTATAATCTATTAATACAGACATATGTTAAATTAAGAGGCATGACTCAAAACTGCATGCACGGTGTGCATTCATTCATTCACTCGTTCATTCAAATATTGACTGAGTTTCTGCTATACGTCAGGCACTGTTCTAGGCCATGGACACACAGCTATGAACAAAACAAACAGGAATCTCTGCCTTCATGAAGCCTATGTTCTAGTGAGAGGAGACATACAATCAAGAAGTATTGATGATAGTTTGGATTAAGTACAGTGGAAAAAATACAGCAGGGAAGCAAGACAAAGAGTGCCAGTTTGGGAGGCTAGAGGTTTTTTTAAATAGTCAGAGAATGCCTCACGTGGGTGAGCGAGTGAACCAGCTCTGTACCCAGGGGAAGAACATCAGGGGCAGAGGAACAGCTCTCGGTGGAGAGTGCGCAGGCATGGAAGCCAGTGTTGCGGGAGAAGTGAGCAGAGAGACTGGGGTGGGGGTGGGGGCGGGGGCAGAGGTGGATGTAGGGTCCTGCCTGGTGAGCGACTGTAGGACATCTGCTTTTACTCTAGTGAGAGAGGAAGCCACTAGAGGGCTTTGAGTAGAGGAATGATGTGAGGGAGCTAACATTAAATTGGTCACTAGTTGCCGTTTGAGAACAGACTCGAGGAGAGTAAAGGCAAAAGCCCCCAGGCTTTTGTATCAGAACAGAGATGAAGCGATGTTAGAACAAGGAGGTGACACTGATGGGGATTCGAGGAGGCCTGATTTCTGAAGACATCTGAAGACAGACCCAGTCAGATTTGCTAATGGTGTAAGAATATGAGAGGGACAGAGGAATCAAGGATGACACCAAGGTTTATGATGAATAATTAAAAAGAGAGTACTGCCATTTCCTGTCTTAAGGAAAAATAACAGGAAGAACGGTGGTCAAAATTGAAGAATTGTCAGAAGTTTTACAACACACATTTACAATTAGTTAAGTAACAAGTTTGATTTGGATAAAAATCCTAGAAGAAAGTGTGTCTGAAAAAAGGATACGTTACTATAATCAAAGTTCTGAACAAAAAATGATGAATCATTTCAGTAAGTTAGCAAGTGGGGGGGTCAATTTTATGGAGTCATTATTCAAGATAATAGATCAAATGAGCCCAGACTTTAAAAGAATATGTACACTATCTGGAATGAAACCAAGGATGAACATAAAACACTAGCATAAGCTCATCACGTACCAGGAGGACCGAAAGAGCCCAAAATACTCTGAAAAATATAAAGGTCACACTCTCACCAGTAAATAAATGGGTAACAATACTTTGAAAAGGTATTTTGAACAATAAATGAGATAACAAATAGAACTCAGAACAGGCAATCGAAAGGGACGTTCTTGTCCCTTGCTGTTACCTTCCCTGGCTCAAACACCACTCCATTCTGAATCCTTCTACAAACACTGTAGCCCAAGACAGAGAAGAGAGCACATATACTGTTTTTCAATGAACTTAAATTAAATCTCTAGGTTCGTACACATATTCTAAGATATTTTGAATATAACCCTAGAATTGCATTTTATTTGTATCAGTAGAATGTCCAAGGATATATAAACTAATAACCAGCACAGTGATGACAAGTGAAGGTAAAAATCTGCGTCAATATTAAACAGAGTTTATGAGGACAGAAGAGGAGACAATGATCACTAGGAGCTAGCGTAGGTTCACTAAGAATTAGTTCTGCCAAGGTAATGGCATTTGATTTTACTGGCAAGGATAGTATCGTGGAAGGAAGATGGCAGGAATATGGTACATGAGAACTTCAAAAGGGTACCTAAAAAGTCTTTAACAGTATTATTTGCAATAATATGAGTCAACTATGGCTGGCTAAGAGTTCAGTCAGGTGGAATCACAGAGAGGAAAGCAGCTTTACATAAAGAAAATGGATTAACAGATTGGAATCATCTGCAAAGAAGCTTCAAGAGTATTTTGGGCTCTTTCGGTCCTCCTGGTATCGTGATGAGCTTATGCTAGTGTTTTATGTTCATCCTTGGTTTCATTCCAGATAGTGTACATATTCTTTTAAAGTCTGGGCTCATTTGATCTATTATCTTATACACTGAGCAGGGAGCCTGATGTGGGGCTCGATCCCAGGACCTTGGGGATCATGACCTGAGCTGAAGGCATACACTTGACCGACTGAGCCACCCAGGCGCCCCCAAATGAATCATTCTTAGTAACTCATGTGCCCAGAATAAAAGAAGAAAAATATCCAATGAATCCAGTGGTATTTTACTTCCACGTACCATATTTGAAAGACATTAACAAACAAGCACATTTAAAAGAGAACAATCAGAAGGTTGGGTGGGTTTGGGAAAATGTGAAAAATATCTGGAAAGAAATGAGGCGATCCAGTATGAAAAGGATAAGATATAAAACTGTCCAAGTATCTGTGGGAGCATCACAGGGAACTCTTAACTCCTTTCACTTGCCTAATATCTTTCTACCTATCTTACGGGTGAAAAAAACTGAGGCCTGGAGACATAACACAGATAGCCAGTCGAGGCTCAGACACTTAAATTTACTATTGCGGAAAAGAGGAATCCAATTTATTCTGCGTAACTCCAGAGGGAGAACTAGAACCAATTACACCGTGAAGCCAGATTTCAGGTCACTCTAAGGAAGAAGTAAAAACAAAACAAAAGCTGAAAACCTTACACGATCATGCACAGAGTTTCCACAAAGTCTGGACACAAAGGCAGATAAATATATACAAACTTATCAACAACAGCTTCAGTCTTCAAAAATACATTATCTGGGTTTCCAGACTTCGCGGGCACCTCGACTACGCTGTAACCATTACACCAAGAGCTCCGTAATCCCTTCATCTGCACAATTATGCCAGTGAAAAAACAGAATCTCAATAAGCACTAAAATAACTTGCCCATGGTTTCAAAGCAAATCGTAGGTCTTCCTGCTTCTTTCTTCTACAGCTCTCTCACTCTTGTTACCTGTTAAAATCATTCATCGCATTTTAAAAAATACTAATGTCTGGGTTCAACCCCCAAGAAGTTCAGATTTAACTGGTCTGAGATGAGGCCAGTTGTTGAGACCTGTACATCGACTTCCTCAACTAGTGGGTACAGACATGGCCTTACATATAGGAGAGAAAAGCTACTTTCCTTAGGGATCGAAAGGGTAACAGTGAAAGGCAAAAAGAAATCTTGGCAAATGGAACGTTTAAGCATGTTCATAAAAATAAATTTCAAAGGCAATTTTGTACCCGCTTAAGATATATTAAAACAAAATCCAGATACCCTGAGATCCACAATGCTAGAAGTTCAAGAAGAAAGGCAGTTCAGACACTAAAGTTCATAACCCACTCGACTAAAATATGCTTTTTAAACAAATAAAATGACACTTTTTAAAGTCAAATACTGTAAAAGATTACTTGTCTTTTGCACAAGTGGCAGATCTGTTATCATTCTCATCATATTGAAAGCTTATCCAACAGATGCCCTCTCTGTACCCTCCACTAGCTCTTTGTGCACTCAAAATTAACCCCACTATCACAGTGTTTCTTGGATTAACCAATGTAAGATATTTGAAGAGGGTCTTTGTTGTTGTAAAATGAGAAAAGTTGCATTAAAAGCATTAAAATAATTGTGGTCACTCGGAAAAAAAAAAATCAGCAAAATACAGTGCCAGCATTTTATGTAAGCCATTCCTTGCAAACAAGTAATACAGTTTTCAGCTCTTTAATTAAAGGGATAGTCTTTAAAATTGGGAAGAAATGTTAAGTTGAATGTCATCCCCTTCCTTCTAGAATGAATGACCTCTGATAAGTATCTGAACCATTTAAACACAAACACACATAAAATGTGATTTTTTTTTTTAATTCAACAAACATGAACTTTGGAGTGGTCGAAGAAAATCAACTACTATTTTCTAAATTTAATTATACAGAAAAAGACAGAGCTGACAAGCAGATGAGCTGTCTAAACAAAGTTTACAAGCTAGGAATTAAGAGAAGGAGTGTCATTTTTTGTTATAAGAGCCCAAGGTGACTGCTTATGTTTTGAACCGCTAGTTAATTCTGGCCAGAGCACAAATCTGTCTTCTCTCTTATAATTAATTCTCAGTGTCAAAACTGTAGATGTCCTTTTCAGAATCAACCTATCTTGCCTGTTAATTATATTACAGAAATATGTTCAAATACTGTTAACGGCCTGATTCTAAAATGCTCACAGAACAAGTTATAGGTAAAGCCCAATTAATGACTTAGCTAAATATGTTTACTTAATTATTTTGCAGAGAACACGAGACTGATTTGCTTTTTGCAAAAATCATACCTGAGGAGACGATTTTTAAAAAGAAATGTGCAGTCTTGAAGGGATACAGGATAAGAACAACTGCTTGGATATTAAGACAAATACTGGTATTTTTTAGAAGTATATAACATTGAAATATTATTTCTTAGATTAGAGGGTTTCTCACATGCTGAGAAAATGGACAAATAAGAAAAAATAGAGTGGCCAAGAAAATATCTTTTGGAGGGTAGTGATACAAAGTGTGCTTTTTAAAACATTTTTATATATTCAAGTTACAACAGTCTTGAACGGCCAAGAAAACGTCTTTTGGAGGGTAGTGATACAAAGTGTGCTTTTTTTTTTTTTTTAAAGATTTTTTAAAAAATTTATTTATTTGAGAGAGAGAATGAGAGAGAGAGAGAGAGAGCACATGAGAGGGGGGAAGGTCAGAGGGAGAAGCAGACTCCCTGCCGGGCAGGGAGCCCGATGCGGAACTCGATCCCGGGACTCCAGGATCATGACCTGAGCCCAAGGCAGTCGCTTAACCGACTGAGCCACCCAGGCGCCCCCAAAGTGTGCTTTTTAAAACATTTTTATATATTCAAGTTACAACGGTCTTATTTTCTCGATGGTTCACGTTTGCCCAAGCCCCACCCCAGACAGTGCCTCAGCAGCTGCCGTGGGAATTTAGACGGATACCGGGAAACCCATAACTGCCCCAGACAGAGCCTGGAGCTGACAGACTTGACTGGGAGTCCCCCAGAGCTCCAAGACAAGTGTAGGTCCATGGGGCGCCTGGGTGGCTCAGTCGGTTAAGCGTATACCTTCAGCTCAGGTCATGGTCCCAAGGTCCTGGGATGGAGTCCCACATCAGGCTCCTTGTTCAGTGGGGAGTCTGCTTCTCCCTCTGCTTGTGCTCTCTCTCAAATAAATAAATCTTAAAAAAAGAAAAAAACAAAAACCAAAAAAACAAGTGTAGGTCCAGGAAGTGCCCTTCTATGATGCCTGCGATGTAGACTGACATTCAGTGACTGCAATTAGTTTCTGGATGGTTTACCTGCTTGTGGATAGCTGCCTTGTAATTTTTCAAAGTGAGACAAAATGATACATGGAGTAATCACAGGCCTAAAGAGAGAGAAGGGTGGGGGGGACAGACATTTCTAAGCACCTATAAGGGGTAGATCTTTGCTGTGAGGTATCTATGTAATATTCATTCAACCTCTCTGCTCCTGTAAACCTTTTCAGGTAAACATTACTACATTTGGAAAAGTAGAAAGTGAGGTGCAGAGAGGGTAAGTAAATTGTCCAAAATCACTCAGTCAACAAGTGACATGCCGAAGCAGGATTAGGGTCTGGGTCTTTTTGGCTCCAAAGAGCATGCTTATCTAGAAAACTACAAAGAAAAGCAAAATTCATGATCAAATTCAGTGATAAGGAAAATATAAAATTGAATCTCATATACTCGGTAAAAGAACACGTTTCCCCCTTTAATTCTTGATAAATCCACACACAGTTTTGGGAGTTTGAAACTTAAATGTTTTTTCCTAAGTCTGAGGAGTGATTTGGGCCTATGGTGACTTTTGCACATTTATAGGTTAAAAAAAATAATAATAAAAGAAAAGAAAAAAGCCTTGAGGCTTCCTGATTCTTACAAATGAGGAAACAAAGACATAAAGTGCTTCATGTCTTGTGCAAAGTCATGGTGCTAGATTTCTGCAAAGCTGGGATTAGACCTCCAGTCTGACCTAGGGTTCTTTCCATTACAAAGTGCTGGATTTTTTGTTTGTTTTTCCCAGCTCTGGAAAAAGTTTTAACTGTTATCTTAACTACATGATACAACCATGAGACTATCATTAAAGTCCTGTCAAAAATTAGCATATTCAATCATTACCTTAAAATGAAACCAATCACCTGGACCTATATCAACTTTGTTTTAAAAAATAATCAAACGGCAGCAAGAAAAACTAGGTAAGCTACTTAACCAAAATAAAATTTGGATTTATCAGCCAAAATTCCAGGTGGCTTAGATTTAAAATATAACTGATATAAAAGATCAATGCATCATGACATGAGAAAATGGTTACTGATTCTTTATGTGCTTCCAATTTGATTGCTTTGGCCTTCCAAACAAATAAATGGAAGTACCAGAAACCTATTAGTATGATTGATAATAAAGCCTTGCTCCTGAATGTGTCCAGTCTCTACGCTTGGAGCATAACAAACAAACAAACAAACAAACATCAGTGTAAAGAGCTGCTCTAGATTGCAATAAAATAATATTTGAATTAATTATAAAATGTAAAATTTTAAAGAATTTTTGAGTAATCAGATTGTCTTCACTTTAAGTCTCTACAGAAATCCATTTCTATGTCTTAAAAGCTAACAGCTTCTATCTATTAACCCAACATTCCTATTTTAGTTCATGTTTTTTTGAAATTCCAATTTTTAAAAATCCAAACCTAATAAGCTTCAGATCATTATCATTTACTGCTATTCAAAACACAGTGAGTACAGTGGGTCTTTTTATATACAGAAAATAGTATGGTTGATAGGAATAGGTTTATTAATGTTATGAGAAAATGCAAACATATATAAGGCATATATCTCTACACAGATGAATATATACACACAAAGGTACACAGATACACATTTTATGTAACACTTCATATTTGGAATGCTTTAGCCTGGATTACATACCTCCCATCCCCCCAAATCAAAGTAGTTTAATAATTTAACAATGCATCTTCTTATTATGAATACTATTGTTCAGGTCATGTAATGAAATAAAATTGGAACAGTGATGACAAACTGGCTGGTAATAATTCAATAATCTATTTAAAGAGAAAGTATACTTTTCTAGAACTTAATATTGCTATATCATTCATGCTTCTTTACATGTTTCATCACCACAATTTATATAAAATGCTGCTTACAAAAAAAATGGGTAAGAGTTTTCCTATTTTTGTTCAACCTATGTAACTTTAAAAAAGAAACACATGTATATACCCATGCAAATGAGGTTCCCTGGTGTTTATATATTCTATTTACTCAATTGTAGCCAGCCACATAATTCACATGCAGGGCTATCCCCTTTTGAACTAAATGAATTCTGTTATAATGGAGAGTGGAGACTTGAAAAAATTGCTTACAATTGCACACACAAGTGAAAAAGATAGCTAAGTCTAAATTAAGATGTTGGCTATGAGGTTTCCAATAGGACCTTGACATGACTGTTGACCTACTCATGACATGATCACACCAGTACGGATTTGGAATTCTATTAGTATTACCAGAGGAAAAAAAGTCAAGGAGTCATCAAGAAAACAAATCTATATCTTCTACTCCATCAGCCAATTACTGTTGTTAAAGTGGAATTAGATGGGTATTGACAATGCGAAGGGGATGAGGATTAAGCAGATGACTGAATATATCGCAAGCAGTGGTGATCATAGTTTAGTTTTTTTGCACTGTTTTGTTTTTGCTGCACAAAGTATTTTACAGTTCTAAAACAGGAACGTGGAAAATATCTGCTAACTGGATAATACAAAATACTTTCACATTAGGTACTATTTTATACAAGTATATACTCAACAGAAAAGATTTCATAAAAATCTATACCTGCTGATAAATAAAGGGCCCCTGGAGAGATTACATGAAAGGTTTTAAAAAATTTGTTAAAATTTCAAAGCAGAAAATTCCCTAACTGCATTCTGAAAACTGTATCTTTTCTTAAAAAGTAAGGATGATACAACTCAAGTGAGTATAACACCACAATAGTTCTATTGCACAGGGAGGCAGGTGGGATATTTAAAAGCACGATCCTTAGACTTTAGAAAGACTTAGTTTCAAGTCTGGGCTCTGCCATTTGCTTTAGCTCTGTGACCTTGAGGGAATTACTTACCCTATGTCTTAATTTCCCAATCTGTAAAACTGAGACAGAATACCCATGACATATGGTTATTGGGAGGATTAAATGAGTGTGCTTAGCATAGTATTCCATTACTGTTAGCTTTTGCTATCATAAAATGTTAGTGCTATATTTCTATTGAAATCAGCCAGTTATTTTGTCTACAGATAAAATTCAGTTTTGTTACATGGTCATTTGGAATTCCTGACGTGCTAAGTGGTCAAAGTCAAGGAACCCATAAAAGTATCAGTTTTCAATGCCAAAGTATTATATAAAATCTGGTTTTACTTTACATTACAACCCCCACTCTGCCTGGGCAGGGGGAGAATTACAAAGCATCCAGCAGATTTGATTTAATGGTGGGAGGATTACCAGCCTAAACTGCAAATAATACCATCATGACACACAAAAAATAGTTTTGGTGTTTTAAATAGAAACATTTCCTCCACAGTTTGATTAGTTCACTAAATCCTGGTTAAAGTAGGGCGTCTGGGTGGCTCAGTCGTTAAGCATCTGCCTTCCGCTCAGGTCATGATCCCAGGGTCCTGGGATCGAGTCCCACATCGGGCTCCCTGCTCAGCAGGAAGCCTGCTTCTCCCTCTCCCACTCCCCTTGCTTGTGTTCCTGCTCTTGCTCTCTCTCTGTCAAATAAATAAATAAAATCTTTAAAAAAAAAAAAATCCTGGTTAAAGTCTCTGGTACCATTTTTTTTTTTTTTGCCATTTTCTTCCTATATCAAGGTTTTTACCCATTTACACACTATGTTTTACTGCCTAAATAACACTGTCACCTTCCCCTTATCACACCATACACATATTTGGATATTAAGTATATTCATTAGAACCTTTGTCTTCTAAAGTGAACTTCAGATGGAATATAATAGATATGAGTATATTTATGCCAATCTAAAACCTTTAAGGAAAATTATAATATACTGAATACGTCAATGAGCTTGGAATAATATTTAAGTAAAATTATAACCTAATGAAGATGTTTTACTTGATGCTACTGGTTTCTATCTTCTTAATGTGTCAGTGAGGGATCCTCTCCTCCATTCTAAGTATAAGATAACCGATATTTTGGATTAGTCAAAATATATAAAGTTTTCACTTATAATATCAAAAAGTAAATGCTTTATTCATATGCACACTTAGAAATTATGGTGGATTATGCCTCAAATTTTTAAATCCTCATGAAATGTTTCTTGCTTCCAATCAACTGAGGTAACTTTGCCTCATAGTCTGATTTTTCAAAAGGTGTAAATTTTCCTAAACTTAAAATTTGCAAAAAAGTACATAAAGGAAAAGGACTTCATTTTGTGATTCAACTAAACTTCAAACAGTAATACATTTTTCAACAATAGAAGAAAACTAAAAATACACTGTTTTAAAAAACAGTAGCAAAGAATGCCAAGAATGTGATAAGGAATGTCATGGTTTCCAGAGGCAACTCATTCATTCAAGAGAATAAAAATCACTAAAAGTACTAAGAGGCATGAGAGTGTGTTATTAAAATTTTAGTACTATTTTAAAAATAAAATTATAATCAAGAATAGAAAAAGCAGAGAGCTACCTAAACACAGACAAGAAAAAACCTCTAGCAAATCTAATAAATTTAACTTGCCCTGCCAGATCTTTCCAACTTATTGGAAAATTCGCTTGACTTAATATTGACACAGAGATGTGTAAATCAATACATTCAGAATGAAAGATATATTTTAATTTAAAAATGTTCAGACTGCAGCAGTAAATCTATGCACTTTTAGCACATAAAAATCATCAAGAGTTTGAATGTTGAGACATAGTAATGGAGCTACCCAACATCTAAAGGTGAATGCCAAACACTAAATTTTTACCATTAAAATTTCTACTTTTTATGACACATGTAAGGCCATCTTTACAAAATTTACTGAAATATATTTATAAGAACCCAGATAAGTTGAATTTCATTGGGAATCCATCAAAGTCTGCAACCAGGGCAACACCTATCTGCTGTTTATAAAAAGTCCTACTTTTATGTACAACTAGCAAGCTATTGCAATCTTCCCAAATGAAATGAGAAAAAGAAGAGAAATGAAGGTGCCTCCTAATCTCAGTGATTTTCTATGCAGTGAAAAGATTTAATGGTGTTATCCAATATGGTAGCCATCAGCTATATGTGTCTATTAAATTAAGATGTGTTGAAAGTATATGACACACAATAGACTTCAAGTACAAAATATCTCATTATCATTTTTGCTAAAACAATCCTTTATTACATATGAACATTTTCAAGGTATGAAACCAGAAATAATCATGTTTCACTTAGGAATGTATTACATAAGAAAGCGAGACTTCCACGGACAAGCACAAGAATATAGTTTAACTTTCTCTATCTCCTGAAATAAACTAATGTGCACAAGTTTAATTTGGTAAATCCCAACATAAATCTAAATGATCTTGCATTTAAATAAATCGGGAATATCCCCACTCCTCTGTCTCCCACATACTGCCTATTATATATTATAAAAAGATGAAAAACTAATACTCATAACTCTGATCACTAGTAAATTAACCTTTCAACTTAACAAATTTGAGAGAAACGTTATACTTCTAAAAAAAATCTCTATCAAATAAGAAAGGGTTAGGAAGTGCATATATTTACTAAAGTATATATGATCATACCCAACTTTTCCAATTATACAAGATCACAGCAGAGATCTGCTTCTCACATTCTGCCCATACTTCTCTTTATAATTACTGTGTAACTTTGCCTTCAGCAATCTCTCTCCTTTAAAGTCTTTCTCTCCCCCCTCCAACCCTCTCAAGCTTTGCTACTTAAGAGGGGTCCTCAGACAAGTCACAGCGATACCCAGGAGTTTGTTAGAAATGCAAAAGTCAACAGACACATGAAAAAGGGCTCAACATCGCTCGGCATCAGGGAAATCCAAATCAAAACCTCAATGAGATATCACCTCACACCAGTCAGAATGGCTAAAATTAACAAGTCAGGAAATGACAGATGTTGGTGGGGATGCGGAGAAAAGGGAACCCTCCTACATTGTTGGTGGGAATACAAGCTGGTGCAGCCACTCTGGAAAACAGTATGGAGGTTCTTCAAAAAGTTGAAAATAGAGCTACCATAGGATCCAGCAATTACTACTGGGTATTCACCCCAAAGATACAAATGTAGGGATCCGAAGGAGTACGTGCACCCCTATGTTTATAGCAGCAATGTCCACTGTGGAAAGAGCCAAACTGTGGAAAGAGCCAAGATGTCCATCAACAGATGAATGGATAAAGAAGATGTGGTATATATACAAAATGGAATATTATGCATCCATCAAAAAGAATGAAATCTTGCCATTTGCAATGACGTGGATGGAACTGGAGGGTGTTATGCCGAGCGAAGTAAGTCAGAGAAAGACATGTATCATATAACCTCACTGATATGAGGAATTCTTAATCTCAGGAAACAAACTGAGGGTTGCTGGAGTGGTGGGGGTGGGAGGGAGACATTGGGGAGGGTATGTGCTATGGTGAGCGCTGTGAATTGTGCAAGACTGTTGAATCACAGATCTGTATTTCTGAAACAAATAATACATTGTATGTTAAAAAAAAAAAAAAGAAGATAGCAGGAGG